>NW_025335941.1:50525158-50845841 GCF_004798865.1 Varanus komodoensis
AGAGAGAGAGAGAGAGAGAGAGAGAGAGAGAGAGAGAGGAGCTGAAAGGCAGACAGGCTGAACTTCAAGCATGTTGGAGAACTTGTGATGGACCCAGATATGTGGGAGCTTTGGCACTTCCCCAAAAGGATGTTTACTCATCTACCGAGCCGTAACTATGTGGTCAAGTGTTTCCCAGAGTGCCCCTGCTTGTGTGTGCACATTCTGTCTGTCCTTTCACAAAAATTTCCCTGTCCGAGGGAACACATTTGGGTGCATGTTTGCAGTCAAACAATTAAGCATCATTCAGTAAATCAATCTGCTTTGAATTATTTATTTATTGGATTTATTTGAAAGCTGCCTGTTAGCATCATGCTCTGGGCAGCTATTGCAATAAAAATACCGATAATAACATCAAATAAAAAGATAGAATTATAATCATACAAAATAAACAGGATGACATCTCAATAAACAAAGCCAAGCAAAAACAAACAAACAAACAAATATATTAAAACTAGAGTGAGTAATAGATGGTCTAAGTGGTGCCACAGGTGAACTGAAATCGAAAAGATTTGGTAGGCACCTAAAGCTCAGCAAGGCAGATGCCTGAAGAATCTCTGCTGGTAGAGCATTCCAGAATCGGGGTGCTACCACAGAAAAGGCCCTCCTCCTTTCATCCTCCCTCGTAACACCTTAGGGAGAGGAAGTCACAGGAAGGCCTCGGCTGAAGATCTTAGCAGGTGGGCAGGAATATATGGAGTAGGATGAGGCACATGATGCCAGTCCTCTGTCAGCTGCATTGGCTCCCTATTCCAACTTGGGTTCAATCCAAAGTGTTGTCTTTGACAGATAAGTTCTGTACAGATTGTGACCAGGGTACCCGAGGGAATGTCTCTCTCCATATATAACCTGCCCACTTCGATCTTCCTCTGAAGTCCTCTTTCAAATAACCCCCTAATGAGATCCAGGAGGACAGGACTAGGAGGGGGGCATTTTCTGCAGTGGCGCCCAGGCTCTGGAATTCACTCCCCGGGGACAGATGGCTGGCACCAACTTTGTTTTCTTTTAGACACCAGATAAAAACATTTTGTTCAAGCAAGCTTTTGGTTAATTTAGATTGTATTTTGTTATTGATTATGTTTTAATTTTGGTTGTCAGTTTATCTGATTGTATTTGATTATGTTGTGTATGCTGTTATATAAATTTTATCATGTGAAATGTTTTAACAATTGACTGATGTTATTGTTTTTATCTGTTTTATTGATTGCATGTTATACACTGATTTCAACAGTTGTGAGCTGTCCAGAGAACCCTTGTGTATGCAGTTGTATATACACAGCATGATACCAAATTTATATGGATGACCATAAAATAATGAGTTGCTGAAGGTCAGCTTAGTGGTTAGAAACACTTGGACTGCATGAAAAAGGGAAAGATTATAACATGTCCCTAACCATATTCCAGGGGCTTCTTTCTTCACCACCAGGGAGAAATGTTTTCTCTTTATCAAACAAACAGTTCTGGCTGCTTTCATCTCCTTTAGGAGCAGGTCTTTTTTTTTTTTTTTTTTTCACTTTATGGGCCTTATTGCTCATTCCAGACCATCCGAACCCCAAAATACTTTGCAGGAGTACAGAGAATATGACAACCTCATATGGCTCAGTTGGCACAGGAAACCGAAGTGGGATGGGTGGCATCACTGCTCCTGCTAAACTGTGCTCCTGGGAGCCATGGCTCCAGTTCACCACTGCTAATTGCTAGCCAGCTCCCATATGTTGCACATCAAGAAATATGGTACAAGTGCTGGTCTGCGGGGCATGAACTAGGACCTCCCTGAGCATACAATGATGTTACCTAGTTACCTTTGAGACTCCAACAATTGCAGTGCAAGCAACATACAAAATGAGGGTTGCACAAAATCGTAGCGTGCGTTCACTCTCTCTTGAAATTCACATCCTACCCTTCCAGGATGACTCACTGTAATTAGGAGCAAGAAAATCCATTAAAAATGAAGTGTGTGGAGAGAGAAATAGAATCAAGGCATGGCAAAATATGGAAGAGGAGACAATGCAAACCACAGAAAATCAAACTCAGCTAACATTTTAAAAGCCTGGGGAAAGTAATTTCTTTGCTTTGCACTCCAAAGTTATGAGGAGACACCAAGCAAGTCTCCAAGGAGAGAATGTTCCAGAAGCCAGGCAACACTGCTGCAGGGCCCTGTTTCCAGTCACCAGGACCAGCCTAACATGTTTTGCTGCCTGTGGCAGTGGACAAAATAGTGTTCCTTCATTTCACATACAGAAAGTACCTGCTGTGGTTGCTGCTGCTGCACCCGACTACTTCTGCAGTAAGGAAGCATACGAGATGCTGCCAGTCACCATCCTCTTAACTTCAGAAAGTGCAGAGCACAGAGATGAGCCTCCAATTGTGAGCATAACACAGGACTTGTGGGAGAACTCTCATCTATCGTGTTTCCTAAGTCAGAGATGACTTGATGGCACATAGTAACAAGCAGAATGCTGGCAGTGCAAATGAGAGCGGTAGTTCTTTTAAGCCCCTAAAGTATTTATTAATTTATAGCTTACATATACCATACCATTACTGACATCTCATGATGGTTTACAACAAGCACAATTAAAATAAGATAAAAAACGGTACAGCATCCAGAGATAAAGATAAAACCACAATTAAGACCAGTTAACAATGAGAGAGAGAGAATAAAAGGGTTTTCACTTGATGCTGAAAAGAAAGTGTTGGCGCCAGGTGGACCTTTCTGGGGAGCATATTCCATAGATGGGGCACCACCGCAAAGAAGGCCCTCCTCCGGGTGGCCACCCTCCTAATCTCAAGGGGTGGGAGGGCAGATCGGGAGGAAGGCACTCCTTCAGCATCCAGGACCCAAGCCATTTAGGGCTTTATAGGCCATCACCAGCACGTTAAAGTATGATAGTGGTCTGCAAATATCTGAGGGACCATCACGCAGAAGTGGAGCCAACCTGTTCCGTCTGGCTTTGGAGACTAAGCCTAGAATCAACACTTAAAGAAAATATAATATCAGTTAAACGTTAGGAGAGACCTCCTAATGGCAAGGGTTGTTTGGGAGTGGAACAAGCTGCCTGGGGAATTGGTGGGCTCATTTTGCTTGAACTTCTGAAGCACAAGATTGACAGATGCCTGCCAGGGATGCTGCAGCTGATCTTGCATTGTCAACCCCGCAGGGGGCATGAGATTGGACCGGATGGCTTCTAAGCTCCGACTCGTCGCTTTGATCCTATATGCAAGCCGGCAAGTTAAGGCTGTAATCAGGCCACCAAATCTTGCCCTGATGACAAAGCGTTGTCCTGAAACGGTTCTCATTCATTGATGGATCAGAGCTGCAGATCAGGTGGCAGCGCGGGAACTTTGGTGGGTCTAAGTGGGACTGAGGAGCTCACACTGCCATCTTGTGGCTGAGGAAATGCAGGGGGCAGCAGTTTGTGAACGCTCAAAGTGCTCTGGAGGAGGGATGGGGAGAAGTTTGTTCAGTTCAGATGTTCAGGGGAATGAGCCTGATTTTGCACTTTCAAACAACTTTGTGAACTGAAATTTGCACTTTTCTGAGTTTTGCAAAGGAATTCTCCAACCAAAACGGGGTATGCAAATACAAATATTAGGGGAAATGTGTGACAAATGCTTATGGAGTTTCATGCAAATGAAGACATGTTCTCAAAGAGTGGATAAATGAATTTAAGACTGGATAAATGAGAAAGTGGAATGAACAGATTCACACATTCTGGAATGAACAGATTCACCTTATATCATTAACAAGTGCAAGCACAAACCAAGCTGTATTTGAAGTAGCAGCCAGGTAGCTGACTGCAGAAATCTCACAAGCAGAGTGCAATGGAAATAACCTTCACTTAATGGGACATTTAGGGGTATATTGTATAGGCAGTGTGGTGTAGTGGTTAAGAGCATGGGACTAAGACTCAGGCGATCTGGGCTCTAGTCCCCACTCAGCCATGGAGCCAGCTGGGTGACTTTGGGCCAGTCACAGACTCTCAGCCCAACCTACCTCACAGGGTTGTTGTTGTGGGAATAAGATGGAGGAGGAGATGTAAGCTGCCTTGAGCCCTTTGTAGGAAAAAGGCAGGATATAAATCGAAAAATAAATAAATAAAAATAAATAAATATTGTTCCATTTAAGCCACTCTAGCTAATAATCTCGATAAATCCATTCTCCCCAAGCCCAAAGCCACCTAACATTTAGTGGGAGGGCTACAGCTTAGCAGCACAGCATGTGCATTGCATGCCAGGGATTAAAGGTTTGTTTCCTTGTGTAGAACTGGAAAAGACTTGCCTGCAACCTTGGAGAGTCAGTTCCAAGCTAGCTTCCTACACCCCTTAGAGAGGACTCATCAAACATTCCGGGGGAATACCTGTACATACTTTAGCAGAGCGAGACAGTCTTGGCATCTCTTCCTATTCAATTAGCCCTGACTATACTATGTTGAGACTGTTTCTGTGCTATGCCTCAGGGTGTTCTACCTGTCACCTTGGTTCCTTGTGCAGTTTGAAATGAGTTCATCATGTGTACAGCACCACTGTTCCTAAAAGCTGCTTACGGCCTCTGAATTATTGCTCATATATGAAGTAGGGAACCAGCGTGACATTCAGTGCTCTTCTGTTGAGTACGCAGGAATATTCATACTGGAAAACATATGGCTGGGGAAAGGAATAAAGAAAAGGGAAGACCACATTTGTCTTACAGCATGGATGTGTTCACAAGCAACTGTGTGTGGTTGCCAGGGTTTGTGGGCCTTTTTGAAAACCATGACCTACTTGACAATCAAGTGATTTCTATGCTACTGTAGTTCCCATCCTCCCTGCTTAGTCCTCCTGCTGTTGGCATGTATCCCATCAGCCCCTGTGACAAAAATGAAATCCCGCAGAGGCACAGCTCCCTGTGCATGCCACCTGTCTCTTCCTCATTGGTGCACGCATGGAAGCTGGAGTAGTTCCGGCAGCTGCTGTTCTTTCCAGGGCACTGTGTGGTGACTGTATACCAAAAACATGGAAAATATGATCCTGGATTCAGACAACATGGCAAACCATGGTGGTATGGAAAAATTGTAGAACAAACCATTGTGGCTTGTGGTTGCTAAAGACCAAACTTACCATGATGAAATACCACAACTGGGCTTGGACAGCACAACAGACCAACAGTGGTGAAAAAAACAAACAAAAAACAACCCTACCATGATTTGTTGTGTTTACTGAGCTGACACCTGTGCATTGCTACTTGCATCGGACACTGTTGCTGTCGGGAGTGAGAAAGACGGCTGATTTGGGCTCATGTCCTCAAGGGCTTCTGGCTGGGCTTCAGAAGAATCAGAAGGAGAAGTGGGAGAGGAACAGGGGGCTGGGAATATGGGCCATCCAGAAACACTGAAACGAGGGAAGTGGAGATGCTGATCTCAAGGCCAAAATCCCCAGGTGGGCAGGGGATAAGCAAGATGTACAGTTAGTGGAAGGGGACTTGGAGCAGGGGAGTTTCTCAGGCACAGACAAGGTGGCCCTGACTCTTGACTCCATGACATGCTGCCTGCAAAGGAAGGTGGCCCAGTTAGAGGATTGGTGTGCAGTGAGAAGATGTGTTCACTTTTAGAAGGCCCTTCCCAAAAGGATGCGACCCAGGCATGCTCATAAGGAGAGTTCCTGGAGATGATTACTAGATGGGGTTCAACATGCTCAGAGATTCATTCTGGGTGTTTTGTGTTTTTGATCAATGAAGAACACTTTGCAAGAAAACAAATGGCTTTGAATACATGGAGGAGGAACCTCAGCCCCTGACAGCCGCTTAGGAAGGATGATAGAGGCCCAGTCAAGGTCACCATGTTTCTTTCCAACTCTACAAAAGCACATGCAAAAGACAAGGTGACATGCCCTGGTGAATTCACCAGACTAGCCATTAGGCTCCCAACAGAATTTTCCTTTTCTGCAAACTTGAAGAATCATTAAAAACAAGAGTGTTTTCGTGCAGGAGGAGAACACCCTACAGAGGAAAAGCTATTTATATTGAAAGCAGTGAGGGTGCTTCCAACGTGGTCCCACTGCTCTACAAACATCGCACCTGCATCCACACACAATTTGAATTACCATTTTCATTGTGTAACACTTAGGAAATGTTTAATGAAGAATAGAAAAATAAGTTTGTAAAATAAGCATCACGGATTTCACATTGCCATAGTAGATGTTATTCTTGGTTCTAAATACTGCGCTGATTGGTAGTTTGTTGCAGCCCTGAAATACAGAGTTACCCCAACAGGGAGATAGAATAGTCTCCTGCTCTTAGAATAGAGCTGCATTTTGCATGACCTTGCAATGAATGAGATCCAAGTTGTCACATACCTGTTGGGAGAAGGGTGAAGAACAATGCATAATTCATTGATGTTGGGATAGTTTCCAACAACGTAACATCTGTTTTTAATAATTCATGCTATTTTATTAGGAATAAGTGGCAGAGAGGTAGTGAACGGCTCAGCAAGTATAGGAAATAATAGCCGTTGGGTCTCATTAGTAAGAATTCCCACTGAACATTCTGACCCAAATACAGTTTTAAATTACATTTTGGGGATAATTAGTCAGAAACCAACTTGCTAAAAAAGGGAGCAGTTTCTGTTGTAATCTGCATGTGCATGTGTGTGCTGTGGTTTTGCAGTTGTGTTGTTCTTGCTAGTGAACCAAAGAAGCTAAAAAGCATAGCACTATGACAAAACCTTGATGAGGCTTGGCCTGCACAATCCAAGCCAATCATTTCACACATTATTAAATTACATTCTATACCCCCAGGGGGAAAGCTCTGTGGGCAGTTCACAATTTAAGTCACCCATCCAGATTTCAACCAGGCCTAATCCTGCTTAGCTTCTAAGATTAGGCAGGATCAGGCACTTCAGGCTATAACAGAAGCTCTGTAGCAAAGTGCATGGACTCAAGTGGGAACTCCAGCCCATCCATGCATTCTGGTAAGTGTACCTGGAAGCCACCCAAATCTGTCACTTTGCATCATAGCATTTTAGGTACACAGCTAAGACCAGAAATGTGGAAGTCCTCAAGGGCCAGAAATTTGTGTTCTTTGGGGAAAAAACCCCTACCTTATAACATTTGTCTGTTAGCTCAGTTTTATTTCCAGGAGCAACTTTCAGCTGGTGTCTTCCAGATGCTGTACATAATTCCCAGCTTTCCTGCCTGGGGCTGATGGGAATTGCAGTCCAAAACATCTGGATGACAGCAGGTTGGGGGAAGCTGTTGCAATGAAGCTGAAGATTATTCAAGTCTCCTGCCAGGGCTCATATCAAATGCCTTGGTGGTGTACTGAGTAACTAGAGCATGTAGGCAGAGAAAATTCCCACCACTGGGTCGGAAAGCTCAATCACACAGATTAGAAGAATAAATCAGGGCACGATCCAAATGGGAGGCTCATGCATCCTAGATCCATCTGTCTTGGAAAGCTGTCTTTGGCTGTTCAGCTGGGGCAGTTCAGAGAGGAAAGAAAGGAGACTGGAGCTCAGAGACTGGAGTTGGGGATCAGGGTTTGTTAGAACAGGAGAGGGGAGCCCTTGAAGGCCAAAGTTTCTCTCATTAATCTTAGAAGCTCCCTCCAGCTTTGGCAAGAACTAATGAAGGATAACACTTTCCAGGACTCAAAGATGGGCCTGTTTAAGCTTTTTGCAACCTGCAAGTCCAAATCCACCAATACCTTCACCAAAATGTGCACTCCAACCTCCCTCCCTTACAGTCAGAGTGGAAGCTACCATTCTTGCTGCCTCTCTGAAGGTGGAAACTCAGTCACAGAAAGGGGCTAATCGAGGTGATCCAGTGGGTAGACAGAGGAAGATACAAGGAAAGACAGGGTACAAGGTGGACAAACAGGCCAAGATCTACAGAAGTCCATTACTAGCCACCAACACCCAGTATAATTTCCAGGTTAACCTCTCCCAGCTTCTCTTTTCTCCCATATAGGCACCACCAAACAGTTGTTGAATGAGCAGGGAGAAGGGGTTCCTAATACCTTGGGGGTACAACTAATTGGAAGTGACCTTGCCAATCTGTTCCAGGACCCCTGGGGAGATACCACCCAATACACCAGTTCCCTTATGAAGAAGGTTACATCACTTGGGGCATTTTAGTTTAGAACAAGGAAAGAAACACAGAGACATGTACAACATGAACCACTTTTCCAGAAAGCTGGGGAAAGGTTCATCTTGGAACTGACAAAATGCTGGAAATACCAGGTACCATCCTAGTGGGGATCTTGTGCCCAAGGCCTTTGGGAGACATCGTCCTTCCTTTGTGTGTTAAGGAGGTGAGAACTTTTGGAGTTGGCCTCAAGGATGCTGGAGATAACAGCAATGCCTACCGACTTGCACCTGGAGTAAATGGCTGGTCCCAGGGACTGGGAGATGGGCTATCACCCCACTGGTCAGCTGACCTAGGCTGCAGGGAATAAAACTTGAAGAAGAGAGCAGCCTTTTGTTCTTCTTTTGGGAGGTTCCATTTTGCTGCTGATTCTCTGGGCTGAAGAGTGCTGTGGCATCACGCATATTCTGTGCAGTGAGAAGTTAGAGTTACTATGTATAGGCTAGGATAGAAGCTGTTTGTTGTTCTGTTGTCCAAGTGAGCCAACATGGCCCTGAGTGGGTTCTTGATTGGCTGTAACTTTTCCTGTGGCTGCTGTCGAATTCACATTTCCTCCTCCCTTCCCCCTCTTCCCTATTTTATCCTTTTTAGAGTCTGTGTTTTAGTCTCTCCACCCTATATTTTAATCTTGGTTTTGTTGTTTGCTGAATCCAGTGGCTGGTCCAGGGTTCTGAGACCAGGGATTTTCTGGGAGTGGGGGATCCCTGCTGGCGTTCTGTCACAACATGACAGGTGGAGAAGCTTATGTATGGTGTGGAGAAAGTGGATAGGGAAGCATTTTTTCTCCCTCTCTCTTAATACTAAACCCCAAAGGGGACATCCCATGAAGTTGGTTGGTGGGAGATCCAGGAGGGATAAACAGTCACTCATTCACACTGTGCATAGAAGCAATTCCACAAGATCTTATGATGGCTACTCCTTTGGATGGCTTTAAAAGGGAATGGGACAAATTCATGAAAGATCGAGCTATCAAGGGCTACTACAGCCTCTGTGAGAGGCAGTATGAGTATGTACACCAGGTGTTGGGGATAAGGTTAGGATAGCACCGTTGCACTCCATATTCTGCTTGTGAGTTGCTCATGGGCAGCTGGTTGGCCACTTTTTGTAGTACGTGGACCTTTGTCTGAACCACATGGCTCTTCTTATATTCTTAGCAGATCCTGCTTTGTTGAGGTTAGCAAGCAATTTTAGTTCTGAAGGATGCTTGGTTATCATGAATGGCCTATATCCTGAAGGAGATGTCCCTTATGAAAACGATTGCTTTACAGCAGGGGTCCTCAAACTTTTTCAATAGGGGACCAGTTGAAAGGCAGCAGCGACCGTAATGGGCTGGTGAGGAAGGGGGCCTGGGTGCGCAGGCCGGTGAGTCATTATTGTATTTTAGATTGAAAATTAATGCACATTATTTAAAAAACCTATGCTTTTTACTCTGGTTTTATTCTATTTTAAACGTTTAAAGCTTTTGAATGATATTTTATCATACTGTATTGTGGAGGCTTAATATTTGTAAACTACTGAAAGTTTTGGCTATTGGACAATATCAAAAATTATTAACTGAATAACTACTTGGCCTCAATCTGCCTGTCCCAAAGGCCTTTCTGAATATACCTGAGCAGCAAAACACACCATCAATATAGGTATTTTAGGTATGAGTCACACACAGATTCCTGTTTGGAGTGATGGAATTTATTCATATAATCCACATATAATTAAGCAGTACCTCAAATTCAATCTTGCTATGCAAGCAGTTTCACAAACTACCTATTAATTGTCAGAAGTTAAAAAAATACCATGGGTATGAAATGCCATGGTAAGTACAGTCAGATATAGACTACACAGAGATTCTCTGGTATTGGAAATTCTAGGAACTGCTCTTCTGCAAGCCCATTTTTCCAAAAAATGAAATGTGTGCATCAGCACTGCCACATAAATGTGCATTTCCTGATCATTTCAAAGGGGTTTGCACAAGAATGTTCCACACAGAATGTGCAGGTTTGTTTCTTCTTCTTCTTTAAAATATCTCTTTGTCCTATGCTTAACAACCAAAGTACTTTGCTTCCTTTCCACCTTGTTTAGGAATTCCTCTTAGCTGTTAGGAACGGAGGTGACAACCCAAATCCAAAATTCAATACTTCAAAAATGAAGAAATATATTTCTGGTTGGTTTTGCTCCCCTAAAGCAGTCAAGCATATATACACACACAAGAAAGCAATTCATTTTGCATTCGGACATGCGGGGGAAAAATAACTCTGCATTTTTAAAGCAGTGTGATTCAGTTTAGCCATGACTGTATGAATACAGTGGCTGTATTCAAATGTGAACTCCAGAGAAAATCCGTCTTCAGAGGTTTGTTTCCTGAACACTGCATTATTTGACCTTTGCTTTTCAATGCAGTCAGTATTCTCAGACTTGTGCAACACCCATGCTTCCATTCTATCAGCTTAGTCTGATTATAAATTCAGTGCATGTTAAAATGACTCCCACATTTGTCTCATAACTTTACTAATTATTTTTCAGGAAGCCTGAATAGTTGCATGAAGAAAAAAAGTTGACTTTTAATGTATCCTTTCTGCATTACGCTCAAGTCACATACACAGTCTTCTAAGTAATATACAAATGCAAAGCATAATCCAGCCAAAGTGAACTTCTTTCAGTCCCACTGGTTTCTCTACGCTAAATTTCAGCACATGCCATTCAAAGTAATGGGACCTGTTTCATTTCATCTGGATTATGCCCATTTTATTTTTTTTTAAATTAGTTGCCATAAAACAGAACAAGTTAAAATTCTTCCACAATACAAGTTTTTCAACTCAAATATTCCACATATACAAAAAAGACCCCCCACAGGTAGAGAAATACAATTCTTTAATTTAATGATTAGATGCTGGACTATGTGGTGGAAAGGCAGCAGCAGGGTGGGTGCATAAGGGTCTTAAAAAATAGAAAAAACATCATACAGGACATCAATCCAGAATGTCTTAACACTGCAAAAGGCTGCAATATGAGCTCTCCATTTTTATGACAAACCCCTCAAAAGAAGAAGTATGAGGAGATGCCAGAAAGAGAAAGAGAGAAAGGTAGAAGGAGAGGGGGAGGGGGAGGAGGAGTGGGGGGGGAGAGGGAGAGAAGGGGGGGGAGAGAGGGAGAGAGAGAGAGAGAGAGATGAATACTGCACCAAGAGGCATGCATATCATCGCTATGGTCATTCAATACATTAGCGATTTATCTCTAGATGGTGGCGTAACACAAGAATGAGGCAGTGTGTTCAAATCAAACGAAGTTGACGATTACAGGTTGATCAGGTTTTCTGAGGCAGCGAAGTGTGGGCACAGGGCCATATCTGGATTCTGGAGCTGTTTGAGGATTTGCTTGTGGAACTTCTCTCGCACACGGTTAAATTCCATGATGTCCAGGGGATCCTCTTCAATCCAAAATTTATGAAATTCGTGCATCAAATAGCCTAAGAGAAGAGAGTCACTCAACTCAAAGTGTTAGAGTACCAGTTCAGATGATCCTTCTTAGCCCATCAACAGCCTGGGCTACTAGTCAAATAATTCAATCTCACCCAGTCACATGTGCCCCCTCAACCATTCCGCAGCCCCCACTGCTGCCACCCTAATTTGGCAAAACAGGAACGATCTTCCTTTTAAAAGAGGCGTGTGCTTCCCGATCCCATATACTTGCCTTAAAGAAAGGTTCAGACCCTTTGCCACTGCTGCATTGCCAAGATTTTAGCAACATAATCAATGGCACTGTGGCAATTATGGCAGGGGTGGAGGAGAGATGTCCTCAGACCTGCTGCCTGTCTTAGCCTAGTTTTTATATGAGCAGTGAGGCCCAGATCCTTACAGAAAGTGCGCAGAATGGAACAAGCTGGGGGAACTTGTAGGGGGCATTGCATCAAGAAGAGCATTTCTTGGCTGTACAAATGGAAAGCACTCTCTGGTGGGTGAGGTCTGGTGTGAGCAGATCAACACCCAAGCTGTCCCTTGCCAAAAGCTGCACTGTTACCCCCAAAGAGTTTTTGAGAAAATTTTCCAACTTGGTACTCTCAAGATGCGTCAGACTACAGCTCCAGTGATTCCTAGTCAACATGTCCAATGGTTGTGCTTTCAGGAAATTATTAGTCCAGTGCATCTCGTGGGCAAAAGAACTTTGTAAGATTTACAAAGGAATTAAACATTTAAAAATATAGAAAACTTGTGTATGGAAACTGAGGGCCACTTCACACGTGCCGTTTTCCTGCATGGTGCTAACCTCCTTTAAGAAGTGTGTAGAAAGCTGGAAATAGCCCAGTATCACCACCGTAAATACAGGTGGTGAAATGGGAGAGAGAGCAACTTTTTGTTGGGGGAAGGCGTGTGTATGGGGGGCACAACACACCAGTGGCACTTTCTATGCTCACAGCCACAAGTTCCATTTACAGTGGTACCTCAGCTCACGAACACCTCAGCTTATGACCAAATCGGGTCGCGAACAGAAATTGCATAAAAATTTTGACTCAGGTTGCGAACTCCACATTGGGTGGCGACCGTGATTGTGGCCATCTCTCCACCCCCGCGAGTGGGGAGATGGCCACAATCATGCTGGGAGCACGGGAGAGATTGTGCCCATCTTTCCCACACGAGCGTGCCTGTGATTGCGCCCGTCTTTCCTGCACGAATGTAACCGCGATCTCGGCCATGCCCGCCAGCACAATCGTGCCCGCCTCCCCCCTGAGCATGCCTGCATTTGCGCCTGTCTCTCCCCCCCTCCCAGTGCGCCTGTGATTGTGCCCATCTCTCCCCCCAGTGCACTGGGATCACGGGCGCGTGCAGGGATGATGGACACGATCGCACTTGTGCTGGGGGTGGTGGGGGGGAGATGACTGCGATCTTTGTTGTTCTTTGTGACTATGCTTCACATTTTTCTGATTAAAAAAATAGTTACAGAACGGATTAACCTTATTTACATTGAACTTTATGGGGAAAATTAACTTGGCTCACGACCAGTTTGGGTCATGACCAGAGTCCTGGAATGGATTAAGTTCGTGAGCCAAGATAACACTGTACCTCCATCCCACATTCCTGTGAGGGGAAAGTGTCCCTCCCCTGCCTCAGCTGTTGCCAAAACTCAATCTGGAAAGTTCTCTCATGGGAACTTTGGGCTCAGCACCATAATAATTCCCTGGGGGTTTTCTTTTCAGGCAACTGATACCTTGTATATGCAACTGCACTGCAATGAGCACCAAGTTATCTTTTATAGCAACACATTTAAAAAGATCACGTAGATCATACTTGATAACATGCATGGTCTGAAATAGCTGTGTTTTTATATTGTAGGCTCCTAAAAGTTGTAGAAATGGACACTTTGGGGTATTTTCCTCCTAAACAGGGGTTATATTTTAAGCTGGGCTCTGGCTCCTTTAATTCCTGGGTGTATACTTAAGAATAGTTTTCCTAAGCTTCTGTGGCTCTTCAGGAGTTGGGTTCTTTGCCTGTTTCAGACACAGGCATATGGGAAGGGTAATGGGATCAGGGGTTGGGTGGAGGTGTCATATGTGTGTGTGTGTGTGTATGAAAAAAGTAATGTATGGAAGCAACCTTGAGCCATCAGGACATAAAATGGTTTTTAGTTGTCTGAAACAGCAAGAACAACTTTATATAAGGGCAGTCTCTGAGTTATGAACATCCAAGTTATGAACAACTTATGAACTGCCATAAAGCCTATTAATGTAAAATAATTAATAATACCATAGAGAAAGGGGAAGCGAAAAGAGAGAGAGGGAAGGCCTCCAATGTATCACCATAGAGAGGAAGCAGAAGGGAAGAGGAGGGCCTCCAAAGAGAGAAGAAGTGAAAGGGCAGAGAGGGAGGCTTGCAAAGTGCGCCTTCCTGCCTCATCCATCTGGAGAGGGAAGTCGCTCTGATCTTTCCTTGCTGAAAAGAGGAGGTGCTGGAGAATTTGGGTGGGGGGGGGCGCTAGAGAGATTCTCAGTGCTTCCATTTTCATGGGGTCCTGTGTCTCTGAACATCACAAATGTAGAGGGCTGACTATATGCAATCCAACTTAAAGACAAATGTCCATTTTCTCAGGAACAGAACTCGTTCGTAACTGAGGGACGGCCTGTACACTGATGTCATTTCACAGGAAAGCTGGGATCAATGCATTTGTAAGGGACTGTGTGAGGATGGAGACCAGCCGGGCTAGCTTCTGATGTTGCTCCACCTTAACATAATTATGGCATGTGAAAAGTGGGAACTGCAGGACAGCAGAGATGAGTAGCAAGTCAGAGGGGCTGTTATAGAAGCAGTGTGGGGGAGAGAAAGATAGGGGAAGAGCAGGGAAAAGCAGGAGTTGGAAGTTCATGCAGTAGAGATGGACCAGGACTAAGGAAACTTTGTTTTTTCTAGGGGTTGATAGAGGCTATAGTGCTATGGAGACAGATTTATTGAGTTGGAGCGTGCAGCAAAAGCATTGATCTCTGCCCAAGACCAAGGCTGAAACTGGAAGATATTTAGTCCTCTTAAGGACTCCAGATTTGTTCAGGTAATTTTGAGGGCTAATATGAGTACAGGAGTTGATCACAGGACTCTTACAACCAACAAAGACTTGATTTTCAAAAAGTCTAACAGAAAACAAAATTAATAAGCATAAGAAAATAAAATAGTATTGCAAAGAATATAGTTGTTTGCTGGTAGATCTCAGGTTCCAATTACTTTATGGTGGTTTGGAGACAATCAACATTTACAGTGGAAAAAGGAAATGCGTTTCTTCTGCTTGAGATTATTAGTTTTCCTGTAGAGCAGATTCAGCTATATAATTTTTGCTGAATGTTGGTCATCCCAAGTCAAGTATCTAATTTAAGAGTGTGATAAATCAATGAAACATATGTTTTTATAACTGATCATCTGCAGTGATGTTAAGGGAAAACATTACTAGCAAAAAACACATAAAATAATTTTTCTTCTCTCTTCCCGCCTCTCTACTTACAGAAGGTCTGCTGGAAATGGGATAATGTTGGTGCTTCTGGGGCGACGTTGTAGAAGTGTGTCTTCAGAGCACCGCTAATAAGCAGGTTATATGCAAGGTCTGTTATGTTAATGCCAACAATAGCAAAAGAGTATCTGAAAGAGACATGTCAAAGAAATAATAAAAGACAAAGAGGACTGAAGAGTCACATCTAGGAAATATACAGCAGGGCCTGCTGCTAAAAGCAATGCTGACACAGCGCATTCATTGTTTTAAAAGCCTAATTGCTGCTTGTTTCATTTATAGCTATATGAGAATCTGCCAAGTCTTGGGAAAAGCTCCTTCCAGTTCCATCACAGTGGCATCCATGGATATAAATCAGTGTGTGTGTTTTTCATCATAGGCAATAACAAAGAGCGCAGGTGTAAAAGGGGTAAACTAGGAGTGAATTACTCCAGGGTGCCAAGCATTGCATTTGTCTGGGGTTCCAGCTGATTGTAGAGCAAGCCTTACACGTGGTAGTTAGAATAATGAAGGTCTGATTCTGCACATGGCTCTCTTTCAGGTCTTCTGAACAGCAATCCATCACTGATGAAAGATTCCATGAGAATGTGTCCTTCCATGACAAAAATACTTCTTTGATAAAAACAGACCCATATTTTGAGGGAGGGGAGGAACCAGAATGAGTGGGGAACAGGGGCCGACAATGGCAGGAAAGAGACATTATTTATATCAAGGCCATTACACCTTTGGGAAGAAAGTAATGCAACAGGACTCTTACAGCATGCCCCCTGGGCATTTATTTATTTATTATCCTTCCCTTAACATCCTCCTGTCCCCTGAAGACAAACCTTCCACTGGCAATTTCCAGGAGAACTGCACTCAACCAACAGACAGCAGCTGAAACTTTCCAGCCAGTCCTTTCAACATGATTTCACAGGGAGCTGCCTTACTGGTCCATCTAGCTCAGTAGCTAGTATCCACTGTTAGCTCTGCTTAGAGGAGACCCAGTGAAAGTAGCTTTGAACACTGGTATTTAAGAAAGATGCAGACAAACTGGAAACAGTTGAGAGGAGGGCAACCAAGATGATCAGGGGACTGGAAACAAAGCCTTATGAGGAAAGACTGAAAGAACTGAGTGTGCGAAGAGAAGGCTGAGGCTGAGGGGAGATATGAAAGCAGCCTTCAAGACTTAAAAGGCTGTCACCCAGAGGACCGTCAGGATCTCTTCTTAAACAACCCAGAGCGCAGGACGAGGCATAATGGGCTCAAGTTCTAAAACTACGGATTAGGGCTGGATATCAGGAAGAACTTCCTGACAACAAAGCCAATTGCCTAGAGAGGTCATGGACTCTGCCACACTAGAGGCATTCAAGATGCAGCTGGACAGCCATCTGAGGGTGATGCTTTGACCTGGAGTCCTGCATTAAGCAGGCAGTTGGACACAATGGCTTCATTGTCCTCTTCCAACTCTACTATTCTACGATTCTATGAAATAAATGATAGTTAAGGTAGCCTTAACCTCCTTAAATCTCATGCATTTCAGGGGGTCTACTCTACACAGAGCTAACACTGGATTCTTGTGGTATTGTCAGTGTTGACTGGCAGTGACTCTCTAGGGTTTTGGGCAGGATGTTCCCTTGAGATGCTAGAGGTCAACCTTGCAACATCATGCATGCAAAGCTGGTGGTCTACTGTCCTCTCTTAGGAAAGCAGGCATAAGGAGATCCATCAGTGGCGCAGCCACCAACCACATACAATGACCCCCAGATTCAGAGCAAGGTAACGCTACGCAGGATTTTTGCAAAATTACTCAACTATTATGCATAGACATTCTTTCAACTGTTCCTCCAATTCCATGTTCAGACTAGCTGATGACAGCATGGAGCTTCATAGAATTGGTAGTCACTACTAGTGGGACTGGCTACTCACCCCTAAGGTGCACCAGCACAAATGCTTGTTCTCCTGGCTGTAGCTAGAGGAGACCCTAAGAATTAAAAGGCTGAAACCTGAAATATTCACAAGGCAAACAGTCACAATCTATGGGAAGTGTGGTGCATCCTACGACATGCACTAGGGCAGTGGTGGTGAACTATGGCCCATGTGGCACATGGGCACACAGAGCCCTCTCTGTCGGCACGCAAGCCAAGTCACCCCAGCATCACCCCGGCAGCCGAGCATCGGATAACAGCGCACACAGGGGCCATGTGCATGCTCCGAAAGGAGTAGTGGCACTGGGCGATGATGTCACGAGCTGTGACTCATTAGCCACGACACGTCCTTGCTTTCGCATGGCCGGTCAGTGCACTGCCAAACGGGGGGGGGGGGAGATTTATTTATTTGTTTGTTTGTTTATTTTTGCTTGGACTGCCTGGGAGTTGTTTTTTCTAAACTAAAACCTCAGTATTCAGGTTTTATTACAGTGTTGGCACTTTGCCATAAATAAGTGGGTTTTGGGTTGCAAGTTTGGGCACTTGATCTATAAAAGGTTTGCCATTGCAGCACTAGGGGGAATGTGTACAAAAATCCTTAGGTTTTTTATGTTACCTTGAGAGACAGCAAACTTAAGCCTGGTCTTATTCTCACAATAGATAACTGAATTTAAGATGAGAAATATTAGAGACGGAAATCAACAGATTTCCTAGTTCTAAGCAAACAGAATGATCAACATCAACAAAAAAGTTCAACATCATGATTATATTACTATTTTGGAATTTTAAACTTACCCAATGGCTTTATCATACTTTTTCTTCTCCCATTCTGCCTTGCTGAATTTGCTGGAAATAAATGAATTCATCAGATGTAGCTGTACAAGTGCAAAATGGATTCTTTCTGCTTAATAACCATTCCCCAGAAAAAAGTTGATTGGCTTGGTTGCCTTTTACACTGACTTGAGTGATTAGAATTTTGCATTCTTTTAAACCCCAGCAGGGACACAAACCCTGAATCTAGTTCAAGTCACTTGCCATATACGACTATCACTGTAGCTTTCTCATCAATGCAATCTAAAAATGTATAGTGACTTAGGTATTCTCTCCGTCAAAGGCAATTTATTCTCTGTGCAGCCTTAAAAAGCATAGTAGGAGGATAGAGCAATTCTGTGTCACTGGTGAAAACAGAAGAAGAATCCATGGAAAGTGCTATTTTTTGTCCAGCTCTGAGTAAGGCTGACTCTTGCCCCTGATATTCTATAAGACAGATGTGACATAAATCACTGGAAACAAGCCTGAGGAACTAACACTGTTATTGGAGTGAGACGATGATAGGGAAGTGGGTTGCCTTCATCATATCCAAACTTACCATGCATCAGGGAGCCAGTTCACACACGGCTAGGCATGAATGCCACATGCAAAGCAAAGCAAAACATGAGACTTGGCCCAAGGGTCTTCCCAACCGTATGTAATCTATGTCATCTGAATGCTCTAATACACTCCAGAATCTAGTGCCCTCTTGATGTGCTAGACTACTGTACCCATAATCCTCAGGTAGCACAGCCAACCCAATAGACATCAGGTTTAAAAAAATTGTATTAGAGCTCTATTTGATCCATCTCTTCTGAAAAAAGGGATCTGGTTGTAGTTGGGGCGTGACGGTAATGAAAGAGAACATAAGCTGGAGGCTCTGTCCTACCCTCCACAGGGCATGTGATGCTGATGCTGGCAAAACATGCAAAACTGGGCCTCAGTTTATTCAACAGAGCCGTTACTTGTTCCTAACTATGCACAGAGCTTAAAACCCACCCTTCTTCACACACATACACACACACACTGACTGAACTGACCTTTGCATCATAAAAAAGGAGCTAATTTATTATTGTATTAGTATTTTTTAAAATTACAAACAATTTCACACTTCGTTACATTTACTTGAAACAGTAAGGCCTTTAAATATGTATTTAAAGTAGTCAATGAAGCTGATGGTCCATATCAGATTCTGAAGCGGTTTTTCTATTTTTAACCTGCTTAAAATGAAGAAGAGTTAGGCCTACAAATGCCAAATTTGTCCTCTATGGCAACATTTGGATGTCACAGTAAACCTGAATTCTTTTAAAAATATGGCTTACTTGAGTGACATGACTCAATTGTTCCCAACTGGTTCCTTCTGCGATAGGGGAGGTTGGACCCGATGGCCTTCATGGCCACTTCCAACTCTACTATTCCATGATTCTATGTATGGCTGAACAAGCCAAGGACTCTTTGTTCCTTGGTTTGGTCAGTGTAATATGCAAACTGGGAATTCTGGTTTGTTTCCCTGCCAAGCTGGAGTCATAAGCAAGGACTGGCTTGTTGTGGGAGAGACAAGCTAGAGTTCCTGGTTTAGATGGCATTCTAACCAAACCAGGGACCGAGAGTTCCTGGCTTGTTTAGCCACTTCCCCTACATTCTGAAAAGGTGTTTTGCCTGGGTAAGATGAATCTTATTGATGTTTGTAAATTATGAAATACGTCACATATACTTGGTAGAATACTTAAGGCTTTTTGAAATTTCCTTTTAAATTAGTTAATGAAACCAACGGTTTTGGAGAGAACTGACAACTACAGAGGCCATTTCCGCTGATTTTGATGCTCTCCTTAATGCAGGCTTTGTTAGCTATTTACATTTTTTGAGGAAAAACAAGATGCAAAAAAGACCTTCATTTTGTTTTTAAGATGCTCACTTCTGCTTCAAAAACTAAAAGTAGAGGACATCAGCCAACAGAAAAGTCTTCAGGGAAACTAATACCACACAACTGTAGAGATGTGTAATTCCCACACAAAATAATGCTGGGTTTAAATCTATTTAAATATCACATCTGGATCTTGGCCTATCTCCAAGGTATAAGCCTTTGCTTGGTAGCTGTTTATGAGTTTTTCAAATGATTTAAATTATTTTTCATTACTTTTTAACTGTATTTTAAGCAGGTCCTTTCTCTCTCTCCATCCAACACCCTCAAACATTCCATGGTGCCTAGAAACCACTCAGCATTCTCAGCCATGGCGAAGTTGTTTAATGTGTCCATTTTCCTTCTTCTTGGGTCATGGACTAGGATCGTGAGCCCTTGCACACAGAGGATTCCCTCCCCTTGTCTTCAAAGGAAAAGATCTAGTTCTTGCGGAGGACTTGTTTACAGAAAGGCCACAAGGGGATTCCATCACACTGGAACCCAGTTCAATTTTCTTGTGTTACTGTCATCGAAGTCTGAAGACTTCAGTCAGGACAAGACTAGCATGCTAGAACCACTCTTACATCTTTGCAGTCTGAAACAGGCCAGTCCTTTCTAAGAGACAAAATCTTAATCAGCACGAAGGCAGGCCAACCAGTCTACAAATCAATGAATACAGACCACCTGGTCTGCTTTCCAACCTTACTGGGAACATTCCATCATGTGCTGACCTATTTATTTTATTTATTTATTAAAACATTTTTATGCCGCCCCATTCGCCGAAGCCTCGGGGCAGCTCACAACAATCTACCTACTCCTGTGATTGCTGACCTATCCTAATCTCTGATGCAAGGCACCAGCAGCGCCCAGGCCTGAACTCATGCATCTGTCTCTGCCTTTTTTCTGCATAGCAAGGGGTCTCCTTGCATATGTGGGAGACCCATGACTGTCTCTGTAGGTGGCCCTGTTTCCTATCCCCCCTTCAGCACAGCAGGACTGGAGCCCAGCTCAGTGTTCCATGAACTCACTGCCTTGATCTCCTTGTACTGGAGCCTGAATGGTACCTCAGCTCTTACCAAAAGGTATGCCACAGCCTATGTCTTAAAATAATCTAAGGCGTGCTATTTTTATGGTATATAAAGAATACTCATCATCACACTGAAATTATATCCTGCCTTTATTCCTCTTGTGAGGAACCCAAGGCTCCTTACACAGTTCCACTTAATCTTCAAACAACAACCTGTAAGTAGGTTAGGCTGAGAGTAAGTGCCTGACCCAAAGTCATATTATTTTATTTTTTGGGTTATTTATTAATTAGATTTCTATCCTAGCTCTGTCTTTTTTTAAAGAACTCAAAGAAGCTTCTATCATTCTTTTCTTCCTGCTTGCAGTCTTATCCCCACACAACAACCCTGTGAGGTAGGCTGGGCTGAAAGTCTGTGACTTGCCCAAAGTCACCCTGTTGGCTCCATGGCTGAGCGGGGACTAGAACCCAGACTGCCTGAGTCCCAGTCCCATGCTCTTAACCACTACACCATAGTGGCTCTCAGGTTATATTATTTAAATACACGTTCAGTTTATAGGTTATAGCCCTTATATATCTATAAAGAAACAGTTGTTCCCATCATTTTGGCTAATGCACATCCTTGAAAAATTGTTTTTTATTGTTTGGTGCTGCTGCAACAATGATAAGTTCTCCTGATTTTTCATAAATACCAGAAAGCAGCAGAAATCCCTCTTGCCAACAATAATTAATGCCCACCCAGCTTTAAATATTAATACATTAATTTCATATCATTACCACCAGAATTTTAATAACAAATATACACTGTAGAAGATGTATATCTCTAGAATTATTTCTGTCACTGCTGGATGCTTTTAAATGAAAAACTGCACACACAGTCATAACACAACACCCAAAGTATTTTTAAGACAAGCAGCGAAAGGATGACAGGATGATTTGATTTACAACTTGACCATTCACAAAATAGAATTAGGTTCTGTCCATACGGCTGCTGAAAACAGTAATATACACAACTCTGAATTCTAGAACCTAATCACCAAGGGCCAAAAGGCTCATAATCACATATTTTAATCTTTAAGTGGATATTTCTGCCAAGAAGAGATTTTAGGGGGAACAGATGCCGTTTATTACACATGACACCAGAAGGTTAAAACAGGATGAGATGCTGCAACCTGTAAGGAAGCAAAAGTGATATGGCTAAATACGTTTTGATGCCGCATTTGTTTAATTTCTCCAAGGCACTGCCACATACATAATGTGACCTAGCACACTTATATGCATCATGTGGTGAAATGTAGCGGTTGCACTTCAGGATAACCATCTGCCAAGAAATTATCTCTGGGAGCAAGAAAGCATTTCTGTTAATGATCTAATAAATAAGGGCTTGTTATGGCAGGAGGGTAAAGGGGTTAGCCACATAGTCTGTGATTCTGGTTTAGAGCTTCAGTACAAGGGATGGGTGAGGAATTTGCTCAGATGCACCAAATTCACACTTCCTGAACCATCACACACAGTGAAATGTGGGTAGTTTGCAATATTTGCCATATGATGCAGCTTGCTAGTTTTGAAATGCACCCAAAAATGCTTATAATGTGGAAAAGGAGCAAAACAATTATAAATTGGCAGTTGGTACTAAATTTTATCAGCTAAATGTGAAGGACACTTAAAAAGGATTCCTCTAGCTTGAAAACAAGGGGGTGCAAGTGGTATCCATAATCTCCTAAGCTGCTAAACTCTCCTATCTACTCCGGCTCTCTAATTCCAAGAATTTAGAAACATAGAAACAGAGTGAGTCAGAAGGGGTCTCCTGAGCCATCTAGTCTGACCCCCACCTCCAGCTGCCTCCACCCATGACATGATTGCCATATGCATTCAACTGGGTACCCTTCAGATGTGTTGGACTGTCAACTCCCATCATTCCCATTCTCATGCTTGTCCCATTCCCATTCTCATCCACCTGTGGATGGCACTAGGATTTGGGAAGACTGAATTTAATGATGCTTGGCTAAAGTGTTCTCTGCCGCCTTGGCCAGATGTGCTGGCTGGAAGGAATCACTGGGAGAGGAGGGTGGGAGGAAGATGCCTGCCAGATAGGCTGAAACTGCATTCCCCAGCCTTGTGCCTTCCAACTGTTTTGGACTCCAACTGACATTAGCCCAGACCAACATGGCCAATGGCCAGGACTGCTTGGATTGGTGGTCCAAATCATCTGAAGGTTACTACGCTGGGTAAGACTGAGCTAAGAAGGGAGCTAATGGCTCAATGTCCCCCAGAAAATCTGATCTCAATGCACTGATTCTGGCATGCTCCTCCAAAAGAAGAGGCAAGCTGATCCACTAGCTTCTCTGAAATGACAAGCTAGGATACTCTGGAGAAAGCAGGAGGAATGTAGCTCTCTGCTTCATGCAGCGGGGTACCATCTTTCCTTGAAAGAAGATCTGTGAAGGCATCAGGTGGGAGGGGAAAGATGCACGAGCAGATACACACTCAAAGATGGGTGAGGCCAGTTGAATTGTGGAGTCAAAGGGGGGCTAATATGCCACCCAACCTAACTCTCTGCTCGGTGAAGAAAACGTAGTTCCAGGGAAGGCGGGCGGCCCAATGTCAGTTGGGTATCCTTGCCAAATTTTAGCCTGAACTTTAAAGGGGGTGTCCATGGTGCTGAATCATTCCTTGAAAGTTCAGAGTAAAATCCAGAGTCAATACATAGCCCTGCTGACACTGAAGTGAGGAGCTTCCATGGAACATTCTCTGCTCAGAGTCATCCAAGGGACCAAGAAGCCCACTCCATAGTTCTTGGTCCTAAACTGCTCTGACTTTTAAGAAGTTTCTCCTAATGGTCAACCTAAATCTATCCTCCTGTTAGATCTAGTCTTACCCTCAGAGCCAGCAGAGAACATGGCTTTGCCCTCTTCTCTTCTATGTCCTATGCTTAAGGACTTTATCATGGCTTTTGCTCTCACCTTCTTTCTTCAGGATAATCATCCCAAGTTCCTCCAACTTTTCCTTGTGGAGCATCTTTTTTATGCTGCTCTTCTCTGAATGGGGAAGATGCAGTCATTCCTCACACACAGATCTGATTGCAAGAAAAGGTCACAACCCGCCCCTTCTTTGGGGGGACCTCTTTGTATTTGCTCTTCCCCTTCTCCTAGAATACAGCCTAAGTCTGCTACAAAGCCTGGTTTCAAAGTGAATAAAATGCAAAAGAAAAAAAATACCTTAACTCCTCTTTAGTGACTTCCCTTCAATGTGAAAGATGAGAAAAAGAAAGAAAAAATAAATTTTAAAATCAATATACACATGGATTAAAGTCAATGTATTAACAAGTAAAATAAATGTGCAGAATGTGCGGTCTCCATGCTCTCCAATCTAAGAAACAGACACGGGATCTTATTAATGAATTATATTTACATCTCAGCTTTTTTTTCCTTTCAAGGAATTCAAGGCAGTCTATACAATCTTATCCAACAACAACCTTGGAAGGTAGGCTGGGCTGAGATTCTGTGCCTGGCCCAAAGTCACTCAGTGAGCTCCATGACCCAGATCTCCTGAGTCCCAGTCCCGCACTCTTAACCACTACACCACACTGGCTCACAACAATACATGGACAGTAAAAGGTATGCAAATTCGTTACCAGAATGATTTATTTATTAGATGAGACTTTTTACAGCTTCAGTGCTAAACACCATTACCTGTATTTTGGTTGAAGGGAGTCAGAGAGAATCTGCTGAGCTGCGGCAGCGTCACGTTCAGCAAAATATCTAGAAGGAAAACACATTTCAGTTTTTAATGATACCTCTCAAAACAGCTGCAGGTGCATTCCCCCCATCTCAGGAACAGAGTCCCAATTCATGCAAGCTGAAATAGCAGTGCCACCTTATACAAGTCTGCTTAATCCCTGGTAGGGAATTTAGGGTGGCAGCCTAAATTGGACATATAATCTTCATGCGGTGCTGTGAGCCGCTCCCCTCCAATAATACAGACCTTGATGTGTGAGGTGCGCTCATATTTAATATACTCTAAATCGAGGCTTATGAATGTAGCAGAAGCAAGGAAAAATTCTGGTAGTTCATGCACTGTTCCAGAAGTTACAGCATTACCAATCAATGGCAAAATAAGCATGTCATGCAAAGAGCAGATGAGGGAAAGATAAAAAGAGACTGAAGACTTTTGTTAAATACTGTAGACTTTTTAAATGACTATTAAGTAGATACAAAATATTGTTTTAATTGGATGTGAAATAGTTTGTGCATAAAAAGGATTAATTCCTCAGCAAGATGGATGGAACTGAATGAAATAAGGTAGGAAGTCTCCAAGCATTGCGAGAATTGTTACAAGTCAGAAATGTATCAAGGGAAACATAATTTGTTCCCTTTAAAAGGAACCAAAGTATACTTACAACAAGTTATATAACCCCAGGAGGCCCATTCCTCTGAAGTCTGTTTTAGGATCATCACCCTGGAAACCAATTTCACACCACTGCTTGGATATCCGAGCTTCCAATGGGGAATTGGGTTTCAGTGATTTCCATAGCTACAGAAGGGGAGAGGGAGGAAGTCACAGGTACATTACAACAAGGGACATCTGTGGGCTGACATTTCTGAAATCTTTACTTTCCTTGTTATGCCCAGCATTCAGAAGATCCTGGGGCAATGTGCCAAAGAGATCAGGCAAAAAAACTCCTCTGACACAGCAGACATTTCAAAAATGGCTTCTGGGAAATCCTGCTTGGCTGGAAGCAGATATAGCACAAAACACTTGACAGGGGGACTCACTGCATATTCATTGGTGTTGCACAAACCCAAAGCAGTTTATTTAGTTGCAAATTGCAGAGCGCTTCCAAAGTGCAAGGGGAAGAAGCTGCCTTGATTCCCCAAGGCTGGAGAGAATCATTTTCCCTGATGTCAAATTCATAAGGGCACAACAAATAGAAGAGGAAAATAGAAAGGAACCTGCACTGGAGATCTCAGACAGACTTGAGGGACAGGCCTCAGACTGCTAGAATCCTGGAAAGGTAAAGGCTTGGGATGGTTTTACTCCTTAAGAGAAATGCGATAAGCATCTTTGCAAAAATCCTGTGCATAATTCACTTGACTTAATTTTTTTTAGTTTAATGTTTCATTGTTAGGTTTATGCTTTTGGTTTAATATGAGTGTTTTAAATCGTATTTGATCTGCTTGCAACATGCAAGCTTCTGAGTTGGATCAGATCAAGATTGGCTTCATTTGGTCCAATATTTTCTTTCCAGTCAGATATCTTACCCACCCAGGAACCTCAAAATCGGGGCAAGTTTGACAGAATCTGTCTCCAGAGCTCTGTCTCCAGTTTGCTACTTGCATTTGAGGGCAATAAATGAACCTTTTCATGAGCTGAAAAAACACAAAGAACAGGCCACAGAGGCCTGCAGGTAACAGAGGCTGATACATCAGACACCCATGAATTGTGTAAGTTGTAAGCCGCCCCGAGGCTTCGGCGAATGGGGCGGCATAAAAATGTTTTAATAAAATAAATAAAAATAAAAATTTGCCCAACTCTTTAAAGACAACCAGACAGTGAGTTAGAGGGATGTAGAATCACAGAATAGCAGGGTTGGAAGGGGCCTATAAGGGCATTAAGTTCAGCTCCCTGCTCAGTGGAGGACTGCAAGCTAATGCTTTGCTGTCTCTACTGTGGGAGAGCCCACAGCATCCCCAGGTCATTGGTTCCATTGCTGTACTGCTCTAACAGTCAGGAAGTTTTTCCTGATGTCCAGCTTGAATCTGGCCTCCTGTTACTTAAGCACATTATTCCACATCCTGTGCTCTGGGATGACTGAGAAGAGATCCTAGCCTCCTCCTGTGTGACAACCTTTCACGCATTTGCAAAGTGCTATTAATTATTATTTCTAATGGCAGAAAGTGAAGAGAAACAGTAACTAAAGAGCCTCTTGATGCGGGTGAAGGAGGAGAGCGCAAAAGTTGGCTTGAAACTCAACATTAAGAAAACTAAGATCATGTCATCCGGTCCTCTCACTTCCTGGCAAATAGATGAGGAAGAAATGGAGGTAGTGACAGATTTTATTTTCCTGGGCTCCAAGATCATCGCAGACGGGGACTGCAGTCAAGAAATTAAAAGATGCTTGCTCCTGGGGAGGAGAGCTATGGCAAATCTAGACAGCATACTAAAAAGCAGAGACATCACCCCGCCAACAAAAGTGCGTATAGGCTATGGTTTTCCCAGTGCAATGATTAGCTGTGAACGCTAAGGAAGACTGAGCGCAAAAGGATTGAGGCCTTTGAATTGTGGTGCTGGCGGAGACTCCTGCAAGTCCCTTGGACCACAAGGCGATCAAACTGGTCAGTCCTAGAGGAGATCAACCCTGACTGCTCTTTAGAAGGCCAGATCCTGAAGATGAAACTCAAATACTTTGGCCACCTAATGAGAAGGAAGGACTCCCTGGAGAAGAGCCTAATGCTGGGAACAATAGATGGCAGAAGAAGGAGGGGACAGTGGAGAATGAGGTGACTGGATGGAGTCACTGAGGCAGTTGGCCTGAGTTTAAGGTCTGGGGAACGGTGGAGGACAGGAAGGCCTGGAGGAATGTTGTCCATGGGGTCGCGA
The DNA here is from genome assembly GCF_004798865.1 of Varanus komodoensis. Classification (NCBI taxonomy): domain Eukaryota; kingdom Metazoa; phylum Chordata; class Lepidosauria; order Squamata; family Varanidae; genus Varanus; species Varanus komodoensis. The sequence continues at coordinate 50,552,532 of NW_025335941.1, forward strand.
AGGGTCGGACACGACTTCGCGACTAACAACAACAAAGTTATTATTATTATTAATTTCATTTCTATACCACTTGTAACTGGAGCGCTTTGAAAGGTGGGCAACAATATCCTATCTTTTCTCAGTCTTCTCTTCTCAAGGCTAAACATGCCCAGCGCCTTCAGTCTCCACTCACAGGACTTTGTTTCTAGTCCCTGGACTATCCTTGTTGCCCCGACCACACTTTTTTTTTAGAGGGCCAACAAGGGGTGAAGTGCCTTTTCTTTTGTAACCCTTGTACTGTTTTCCTGATTTAAATCATCATTCCCAAAGCTGCCAAAAATAAAGATGCTTGCATTTAGATCTAGAAAATGGAACGGAGTGTGTGAAATCCCCATCCAACAGCACCGTTGCAGCAATCAAGTCCAAAGCCACTGAAGGCTGCCTCAAAGTTAGTAAAAAAACAACAAACAAACACACAAACAAAAAACAAAACCAAAGACTGCAACTCCTTTCAGATATTCACCACCTAATTCAGGTAAATAGACTGATCTCTCAATACAGGAAATATCTTAATGGTATGAGTTTCTCAACAGGAGAACAAGTTGCCTCAAGAGGTGGTGAGTTTGCTTTTGCTGGAGATATTCAGAGAGGTTGGACTACCTTCAGTCAGGATGCTAATAGACTTGGATCTTGCACTTCTTTGAGCAAGGATTAGAGGATCGCCAAGCTTCCTTCCACACGAGAAACTTTTGGTGGAACTGTGAGTGCATGGTTTTTATCAACGCTCTATGGCAAGGGTCCTCACATTTTTTCAACAGGGGGCCAGCTGAACGGTGCCAGCAGTGCACGCGGGCCAGTGAGGCGGTGCTGGTGATGCACGCGGGCCAGTGGGGGAGCACGCAGCCACGCACGGCAGCAAGCCACTGTCTCCCCGCGCACGCGGGCCGCAGCGGGGCGTGAGCACAGCAAGTCCACAACCTCTCAGGAGGGCCGGATAAATGGGCATGGTGGGCCGGATCCGGTCTGCGGGCCGTAGTTTGAGGAGCCATGCTCTATGGCAATCAAAAAAGCTCTTTGAAAAGGTGACTTCATTGCTTACCTTCAGAAGCATTTCTTCATGCTGGGAATCCTCAGAATCATAGGGCTCTCTACGTAGTTTTTCAACCTCAGCGATCAAATTTCTGTACCCTACGATCTGTAGGAGGCAGGCCTGCAAAGACACACCTAGCCTAGAGTGAGAAGACAAGCAAAACAACAGTGAGATAACACACTGCACTTAGCCATTTGGCTTTGCAAGATTAGCATTACCACACTGTGGTGCTACACGCGGATCCTCTTCCACTATGGAAAATGTATTCACTGAGAAAAGCAGAAGGCTGTGCTTAAAAATCTGACTTTCTATTTCATTTGTATTATTCTGGCTGAGCTAGGAGCAGTGAAGCTTTGATGTGACACTGCAGGAGGGAGGGAGGGAGAGAACGATGCCACCTCTCCAAGGCTGTGCCATTTTAAAATCTGCTTTGAGATTTGCTGCTCCCCTGCAAGCCTTGCCTTTCAGAAGGCCTGAGAAAAACCTGGAGTGGTTACGTGCAATAGCTGAGCATTATGCTGGGAAAGGAGAGCGCGGCAGTATACAATTTTGCAACTGCACCAATAGCTATGCAGGCTGTGGGGTGATGGGAATTCTAGTCCAACACATGGGTGATGGGAATTCTAGTCCAACACATCTTAAGGGTATCAGGTTGGATGAGGCTGGGCCAGCCACAAACATGAAGCCAGTAATGTAAATGTTACTATAAAGATAGAGAAAAATTGGCAAGAGGGCCAATTTTTCAGCTTCCAGTCTGCTGGCTGCTATCCTCTGACAATTCAGATGCACACAGAATTGTCTGTGTGTATCCTGCAGGAATCACAATGTAATAGAGCATCATAGATTCTCCAAGACATACTCTTACCCATTTCTATACCTGCTAGGACAACAGTCAATCTCTAATTTGTGGGATGTCCTCCTTTGTATTTGGACAAATTCTATCCCTAGGAGACATTTCAGGCATTAAGCAGACACAATCCTGGGCTTGTCATTGAGTGTACGTTCATCATGGCTTCTTGGTGCATGCAAGTTTATGATTCAAAAATGGATTGGCTCTATTCACACATTAGATTGCTATGTGCACACCAAAGAACCAGGTGCACACAAAAAGCATAAATAAGCAAAACTCAGAAAAGTCACATAGGAAAGATTGCTTAGCCATTGCCAATTAATCAATTCCATGGAGGAAGTACTTAGCCGGGGCAGCACAATTTGTGAGCAGAACACAACTAAAGAATCAAAAGTGCACAAAATATCTCTTGAGATTCTACATGAGAAAGACAACCCCAAAGAGATGTAGAACAAAGCTTATGCATATATATATACATACACACACACACATATATACACACACACACACACACATATAGAACAACTATAAATAACTTGAATATACAGAATAACTAACTCTCATGCCTGCCCAAAGAGTGTGATTCTAGTGGGTGGATTTCAAATACATTAAACAAAGAAACAAACAACACACACAATTGCTATTTCTACATTAACAAACTTACTGTGGGTTTACATCCGGGTTAATCTTTTTCAGTTCCATGATGGCGTCTATAGTTTTTTCAATAGCATCTGGATGAACACTTACTGAATTTTGGAGCAACTGAAAAAAAGAATGTAACTCATATTTGTTTATTTATTTAGAAAATTTGTAGGCCGTCCATTACTGTTGTCTCCGGACAGCTTACAACAATATTTCAATCCTAAATAAAATAAGTTAACTATTCCACACTGAGCATAAAATTAATCTATTTAAAATAAATTAAATAAATCTAACACAATTAAAATCACTATATGTTAAAATATTGGTCAAATAAAAAGGTCTTGACCTGGCGCTGAAAAGCATATAATGTTGGTGCCAGGCGGACCTCTCTAGGGAGCGCATTCCATAGTCATATCAGTTACTCCCATTGAAAGTGAAATGTAACAGACATGACTGGATTTAAGTGAGGTGGAGGAATAACATCCCAGACCTGGGATTCTATATATGCACGCATGAATTACTGTCACCTTTCTATGTAAACCATTCTGAGAACTTTTGCTAAAGGAAAGTAAGTAAAAGCTTAAATAAATACTTAAATAAAAATTGCCAACCCCATCAATAAGCTAATATTGCGTCTCTGCAAGCAGGTGCATAGGCAACAGGTGGAACACTGCTAGTCACTGTTTGGCGGCCTCAGCTCCCATCAGCCAAACGAAATTGGTAGCCGCCTACTTCACAAAGGCATCACTAGGAAAAGTAAACTTGGCAAAGGCTGAAAATGTATCTGACTTGCTAAGACCTATTCTAGAAGCACTTAACAATACCTTATCTCTAAGCGGTCCTTATATTTTTAATGATTGTAAGCCATCCTGAGATGCTATGCATAAGGGATGGCATACAAAAGTTTTTTTATACACACACACACACACACGTATGTATGTATTTATGTATATTTTTACTGGATTATTCTGTGTGATTACCCTGGCATATGCCATGTCTGATAAAGCCTATTACTACAGTTCACTTTCATAGTGTTTGTTCATCATGGAAAGTATTCTGCAAATTACCACCTGAGTGATACATCACAGCAGTCCTCTGAGGAAGACTGGGGTGAAAGACCGTAGCTTGCCAAAAGTTATCCACAGATGTCAAGCAGGGATTTGAACCTGGAATTCTTCAAGGCATCACACAGCTTTGACTTGGTCAATGCAGCCAGAGGACTGCCTTCCTCACATCCCGGCTTACTGGCTCCTTCGGTGTATTCAGGCATGATTCACCATAAGAAGCTAGCACCGTGATAAATAAGTAAGCTAGCAAAACTGTGGGAAATCTTATTACAACATTGGATAAACTGCTAATGAACTGGGAAAAGAGGAAAACATAGCATGGAAAGTTAGGTTTCCACCAAGGCAACATGGTGTGGTGATTATTACATTGGTCTAGGCAGCTGGGAGATCCAGGTTCTTGTCCTTGTTCAGGCATGAAGCTCACTGGGTGTCTTTGGCCTAGTCATGGATACGCAGTCCAATTTACCTCACAGGATTATTGTTGTGAAGATAAAATGGAACTGTATAAGCCACTTTGGGTTCCTCACAAGAGGGAAAAAAGGCAGAATATAAATGCAAATCATAGCAGTAAGAGTAGTAGTAGTAATACCTTATTTTTCGAATTCCTCAATGATGTTTCTGTTAAGAAAACACATTGGAAACTTAAAGTTCATTAGATTTTAGCATTTTCAACAATGTAGCAAAAATGCAACTCCATAAAAATAGTGTATAATTAATATAATATGATCTAAAATGATAACAAGTGGAAGAAGAGAACGATAAAACAAGTGGACATGATACACAGAGAGTTCTTGCATCAGTAGAATGAAAAATTAACTGTTTGTTGGGATGTGAAGATCCAGTAGGAATCTGCCACTTTTGTGCCCTCTCTTGTACCTTCCGGTACTTGGCCTGAGTCAGGAAGCGAACAGAGCTGAGATCAAGTCCGTTAATGTTTGGTAAAACTAGCAGCTTCTTTGTCCAAGGTATAAAAGCCTGCAAGTCATGAGGGCTGAAGAAGAGCTCTGGACAGCAGGAATATGGTTTAAAATGCTCATGTGCTACACACCCCCCCACCCCATTTCCTTGCTTGTAAAAATCCAGGCAAGGAAAGCTTCATGGACATGCTTGGACTCGCTTCCTACTGAATGTCCATGCAAAAACTCAGCATGAGGTGGACTTGGGTGAGAAAGCCGCCCAAAGCTGGGGGACCCAAGCCAAGGAAATCCCACAGATTCCCACCACCAAAGCAGATTCTCCACACATCGCTAGTCTCCGGTCAGGTAAAATACATTTTTTATTAATTAGACGGGTAACATTCTGCACAAGAAAACATTCTGAATGTAAGCTAAATGTTTAAACTAATTTAAAGCCAAATAGCAGACTCCCCTATACTTACAAAGAAAGGGAGGAATACCCAGAACACAACTGAAGCAAGCTCCAAAGTTGTTTTTATTTAAGCTTACCAATTTTCATAGTTCTGGCAGCTCCAGGTTTGATATTGTAGCAGATCCTTTGCAGTTCACACCGTCCTGTCAGTTTCCTCACCACAAATTTCAGGCAGCGCCACAAGCATTTGCAGTAGAAGTAGAGGCACACCTGGACAAGCATTCTGCCAAAGGAATCCTTAAAGTGAGAATCGGTGACAAGTTCCTCAACTTTGCAAAAAGTACTTTTTGTAATCCTTAGCAGCAAGCTAGAGAAGATGTCTCATCCTTTCAAGTACCTTTGAAAAATGATTCTTTGAATGCAGCTTTCTACCTTGGCCTACCTACTGTCTGTCTGGAGAGATTTTTTTTTCTTTTAAGTGACTGTGGCAAACAAAGTTCATTAACCATTCTCAGGGAATAATCACCCCAAAGTGCTTCAATTCTGAGAAGCCTACCCTCTTTGAATATATGCATATTCATGCAGTTGGCCCTATTTAAAATGCGAATGAAGAGTACAGCTAAATTTCTGTAGTGCTACCATCAATGCGTAAAGCTGCAGACCAATATGCTTTGTATGCAACAACATATTTCAGAGCAGCAGACAGAATATATTCTTAGTGGTGGTGGATTGTTCCCCACAAGCCCCTCAGAATGTCCTAGGACAGGGATGGTGAACCTTTTAGAGACCGAGTGCCCAAATTGCAACCCCAAACCAACTTATTTATTGCAAAGTGCCAACATTGTTGATTCAAACATACCAGGGGGACAGCACAACATTAAAAGCATCTCAGTCTCTTAATTAGAACATCTCTTTGCTAAATCTTAGATATTAAATTTCAATTTTTCTTAAGAAAACTCAAAGCTAAAATCTTGTGTTAATAAAAATGAATGCATTAAAACTCACAGCCAGTCCAAGCAAATACACACACACACACACACACACACACACTTGGCAGCACACTGAACGACCATGCAAAAGCTCAGACAAGTCATGGCTAATGAGTTGCGGCTCATGACGCCATTGCCTGGCGCCGCTAGTCCTTTCTGAGCATGCGCATGGCCCCTGTGTGCACTGTTATCCGATGCTTGGCTGCTGGGGTGATGCTGGAGCGACTTGGCTCACATGCCGACAGAGAGGGCTCTGCGTGCCCATGTGGCACACGTGCCATAGGTTTGCCACCACTGTCCTAGGATGTCACAAGCCAAGCTCTAACCACTGGAGGAACCTCAGCAAGCTTTGCATGCCAGATTAGGCAGCATGGTGTGCCCCATCAGTTCTGCATTCTGGGGGGGAGGGGTCCTGCATCCATGTTTTCTTCCTTTCATATTGCCTGAAGTGCCTGATCCTGCCTAATCTTGGAAGCTAAGCAGATCTAGGCCTGGTTAGTATTTGGATGGGAGACTTGAGTCCTGCATTGATCAGGGGCTTGGAACAGATGGCCTTCTAGGCTCAACTGTATGATTCTATGAGACAGACATAACTGCTTGTGACCCAGTCCAAGGTTCCATAGCCAGGCAAACCAGAGACTTCACAGAACATTTTTCCCCGCAAGATAGGATGGGAAGGAGTGTCATGTGCTTCCTGGGTTTGTATGCCTTTAAGAAATAGTGCTCTTCTCAGGCACAGAGGGGGAAAGGATGTATTCTCCAGCAGTGAATACAGCACCTCTGCATTGGCCAGAGTTGGTGTGAACTGCTAGGAGCTTGGCCTTGCCCTGTCAAGGGAGCCCAATTCTGCCCACCATGCTTAAGGCTCCAGTTCTTGGCTTCTGCTCAAGCTCTCAGTTCCAGAAACTGACTTCAGGGACCCCAAAGCAGAGAATCCACCCACTTTGTCTTAATTTGGGCATACCTACCCATGGACCCAGTTTAGTCCTAGAGATGTATTTTCTCTCATCTTCCAATGCAAGCATCTCTCTCATGTTGTGAGGATGGTATGCAGGAGGTTTCCTCCATAAAAAGTCATCATGAAAGGGATAAAAGACAGGACCACTCTGTTCTCTCGGATTAATTTCATTTATGCTTCAAATCGAGAGCTTCAGCCTGCAATAGCACGCAGCTTTGTGCTCAACTCTGCCTGCAGTGTGTGTCCATGTGCCATAGATACCGGCACATGCAACTTGCACCAATGAGCCATGCAATGGCCGTGCTTGTATGTACAAGCGCAATCTGAGCGACAGTAAAGAGAGAAATAACTATCTTATGAACATTATATGAATATCAACGTCACCACTCAAAATCAAACACATGTTTATGTGCAGGAAATTCTATTTCCATTTCCAACTACCCAAGAAATGGACTCAAAAAGACTTGAATGGAAGACAGAGTGGAACGAGGAGGAAAAGAAACAGCCTTTCTTGTTACTCTGCTTACAGAGGTGACATGAATTTGGAGCCTTTTCTTGCAAGAACCAAGTTTGCACTGCACTCTCAAATAAGGATGCCCCTTCCTTTGCTTCCTAGGGCTGTTATTTAGCAGACCTATTCTTTGTAAATCTATATCAAATGTGTTGTTGTCCACCTTTCAAGGTAGAGACCCTTTGACAGAATAATGGAATTGACAGAAAACAGTAATTTCTCAGCTCTTCTCCAACAAAAGTCTGAAAAAGCAAAAATACCTAGAAATCACCAGGGTGTTCTAACTTACAGGCTATGTTTAGTTGGTACACCAAACTGCAGTTTAGCATGACTAGAACAAGCCACAGTGAGCCTTGGACTTGATGCCCGCTCCCCTTCCACATACCTGGAAAGAAGAATTTGGAAGCTGTTGCTTTAATTTCCATTGAACACAGCTCAGTGTGCTTCTGAACCCTTAGCTAAGGCCAGTAACCAGTTTGTTTAACCTGTGGTTTCAATTTATTCTGTTTCATCCAATGATAGTTAAGGTTAACCACAGTTTGTTGGGTTCGGATGATACAGCAAGCTGTAGTTAACTTAAAGCAAAAGTATTCAATGCTCTCCTATTGCTGTGCAGGGAGAAATCAGATGAGACAGAAGGTTCCTGTGGCTTGTTCTCATGATGCTAAACTATGGTACAAAGTAACCTCCAAATCAGGTTCCTGTTCTTAGTCTGCCCAGCTTCCCTCCAGTTTTGCGCATGAGATTCCTGCACAAGCAGCTTTTCCCGTTCATTTTATGCCATCCCTTATAGGCACTAAGCTGCCTTTGCCATTTACTTTCTGTACAATATAAGCTCTAAGCAGGGACCTGTTTTCTTTTATTACACAACACCTAGTGTAACACATTAGCTATTTATGAATGACTAGCAGCACAATCCTACATGATTTCTCAAGAGTTATTCCACTGTGTCCAGCGGGTAGGTATACATTAGACCTCAATCCACTAAATAATAATGTGTACACAGCGGAGTCATCATGCGAGAGGTGAATGTATCTGAGCTTTCCCTTCCCTTCTCTTCTGAGGAGGTTAAGTGGGAAAGCCACTGAGCTGAATGTATGCAGCTCAGTCCTTGAGCCCCGTGTTCCATTGGGAAAGCAGGAGAGTCTTCATACACCAAACCCTTTTGGTTAGGACTAAGAGATCCACTTGGCTGAACACAATGCAATTGATTTGATTGCAGGCGATAAATACATTTTTTAAAGCTCAGTGATTCTGGCTTGTAAATGAAACACTTTGGTTCAAAAGACTGGTACATTGCAGTCATTTCCTCAGTCAGCTGTTGCATTCAGATGGTGTTACTTACAGGTAAGCATGGATAGCATTGGGCTATAATTCCAAGTGGACCCACTAAGAAAGATCAAATCACAACTACAGCACAAAAGGCTACTACTGATCACAAACAAATATGGTGGATAGTGTAAGTAAGAGAACACTACATTTTAGCTAGGTATCTATAGCAAGAGAATATTCATGTGGTGGGTACCTTTAAATGATATACTACTCCTCCATCTTATAGTTATGATATTGGAGATCTTGGAGAATGGAAAGTACAGTTAAGTTTGATATCTGTTCAATGATTGCTTTTTAAAAATAAAAATACATTCTTGCTTGTAGAAATCCTGCAAGGAAAGCACACTATTTATGAAATGGATTAGGCTTTTATCTTGAAGGTGATCTGACTTTCCTAATTCCACTAAGATTACAAAGTTTATCTTTTTTTTGTTTAACAATTACCATTAATTTATTTTGTTAACCTTGATACCACCTAATAGCTGAAGTCTAGGTGGTTGAAAGCTCTTCCTAAACAGGACGGATTGTGATGCAATAAGAACTACAAAACTTCCCACAACACAACATTTTAAAACAGCTTTAAAAATTAAAACAATTTAGCAGCTAAAACAGTATTTGTTAAAAACATCAGAAATGAGTACCCACATCAAACTATTGGATAAACTTACATACTTTAAAATGCCTAACCACCGAGGGTTGTCTTAACCTGGCGCCAAAGGCAGAGTTGGTACAAGGTAACAATGGGGAAGTCAACCCACAATATGGGCGGAGCGGGGCAGGGGGGAAATCACTGAGAAGCGGCACAAGGCAAGCATTTTCAGAAAAGGACTCACAAGCCTGATGCAAATGTAAGCAGGACATTCGCAACCAATGTTCAGTGTTTGGTCAGAGGCTATCGCTCATCCCAACTGTTCCTTTCCCATTTCTCTCTCTACCACAAATTACCCGAACTTAAGCCACATCATCAATCAAGTCTCTGTTTCACTTGTCAGTAAACCCTGCTTAAACAGAGGACCTGGTTAGTATTAAGCACGGGCAGCATCAGGACCAATGTAAAACTGGGAAGATAAATTGAGACAGGAAGGAATTTATGTTGGAGAGGAGAAAGCTAACATAGCTGCTCAGCCTGTTCTGTTTTTTTTAACGGATGCTAAGATATCACCCTCATTATGTCAGCACAGGTCTAGAGTCACAAAGCAAACTCAGGGAAAGCAGAAACAGCTGCAGCACTGACAAAGCACTGCTACACTGAGAAGAGCTACAATGGAGCCTTCCTTCTGTTCCTCCTCCCTTCAATATTTAGTGCCACGTCTTCCATTGTATGTTAAGAACCGACTCTCCTGTCCTGGGAGGCTTTTTGGCTCTGTCAAATAGGGCCATTTGCACCACTGGCACTCAGTGGGATGCCTGTTCCATGCCCCAAGGGTGCTGTACCATCATAAGGAAAGGTGACTGTGAGATTTCTCTGCACCTTCACCTTTAAGCACCCCATGACAACTGCAGCTGTTTGCAGGGATGGTGATGGAAATGATGCATGGAAAGGCTAAAAAGATCTAGCAACTTTACTATGTAAACACACCAACACGGTGGGCTTCCATGCATCAAGCACTTGCCGAAGGAGATTTCTTTTCAGCTTGGGCCACACTAATACTGGCTATGGTTAGCCAAAGGCATTCATGTACAAAGATGTTACAGTCCCATGGCCTTAGAGCAGAGTGTCGCAACTTGGGGCAAGAGTTCCACAAGCCATTCTACCCAACCCACAAAAAAGGGAGACGGAGACATGCAGCTTGGAGGTTGCCCACCTTTACTTTAGTGTGAAATTGATATGACACTGACACATATCCCACCATTTCAAAGTGATCTGAGCTTGGTTCTTAAAGCCATAGTTTTAAGAATCCAGCTGTCTGCATGTGCAAACATTTGTGTGCAGCTGAAGCTGTTGTTCATGTGCAGCAATTTGTAATGGGCGGTGCGCGTTGTAGCTTTCACATTTAAATGCATTTTTTCACATGCAGACCAATCCATGCCTAAGAATGGAGTGGAATTCTGCTAGGCATTCCGCTGTGCATTCAGGTGAGGACTCTGGGGCCATGTAGCAGGGGAAGCAAAGAGAAACCATAACAGCACCTGGGCCAAGCCGACTTTTGCTTTGGGCCACATCCATCTTATGCAGGAGTGGTCCATGGGTTTGCACAGACGCAAATGCTGCCCTCAGCTGAAAAGCTTCCACACTCCTGATTTAAATCTATTTCACACTTTTATGTGTTCTGTTATTGTGACCTTGAATTACTTGAAGGTGATCCAAAATAAACAGCCTGATGTTCATCTGCTGAAATAGGTACTTGAAGAGACCAGAAAACCTCCCTGTGGGTTATATCAGAATTTGTATCTTCATAAAGCATCAAGAGGAAACAGGACTTCTGCTCACCAGTTAGCTGGTCTCTTACATCTCACCTAAGATTGTGCTGTCATAGTAAAGAGTTGAGGGAGTGACTTCCAATATGCTTAGACAGCAACCCAGAGATACAATACAGCTCTATGAACACCTAGCTCTAGGCTGAAGTAGGAAGGGGCAGACTAGGTAATCATTTTGTCTGCTAAAGACGGAGTTTGCTGAACCATGCACATTCGTTATGACATTCAGATTAGTTTCATTTATGCTTCAGGTGGAAAGCAGAAACTCTTCTGGATAGATAAACCTGTTGTAAATTCAGAGTAAACTGAATGAGCTAATGAATATGCAAATCAGATAAGGTCTAGTGACTTCTATAGGCTTTGTAAGGTTGCCAATAAATGGGTCAATTTGTGTGAGAAATCATTAAAATGAGGACATGGCCATTCCTCTTTGATTTTCTTGACATAGTGCCAGTAATAGCCAGATTCTCTGATACAGATATGGATGATTTTTCCATTTATCCATATGTTTAGATAAGAAGGCACAACTCAGCAACCATGATTTCATTTTAACCATCTTTATGATTCAGCTGTCAGCACGATCTATTTTGCTAGATGTGAGTGGAATATGTACTGGGAACCACTACAGAGATTTGCTGCCACTTCAAAGTTCCTGGTTCATCATCACACAGGTTTTCAAAAATTCAGTCTCTGGTGGTTACGACAGAATCTAAGCAGGAAGATACTAATTTTTAACCTTCTGAAATAACAAAAGTCATAGGCTGACTCTCTGAGTACAAGACCCCCATCCGTGCAAGATTAATTCCCACTGCCCTTCCACTTAAAAAAATCATGTGGGAAGACAGCAAGAACTGACCATAGATGAGTTTCCATGAGTGATGTTTAATAGGAAGCAGGCAGGAACTATACAGAATTCCAAACATTCCAAATGACCTTTGTGAAAGCAAAGAAATTCATAACATGATTTCAGTGTGAATAACCTATCAGCTGAAGTAACCATGCCTAGAAACAGAGAATTAACTGACACCTTTCTCTATGGATTAGGATCAAAAGGCTCAGAAAGCCAGAAAAATGGACTCTTTGCTTATCTCATTTCAAAAGATTCTCATCCCATTTCTTATCCCTATTGCTCTGTCCTAAGATCTTTGGAAGAGATGGTATAAAATGTGTACTACTCAGGAAATTATAATCCAATAAATTTCAAACTCAGATAGGGTAGCAAAACAGAGCAGGGAACGCTGGGAAATCAAGGAAATAATTGGCATTAAAACCCACCTTAGAAGCAGGGGCTGTAATATGGTACTGGAACCACACTGAAGGGCAAGCAGCAAATGCTCTCCACTCCAAATGCTGCTGGGTTTTCTTGTTTACTTTTCAGTAAGAAAAAACATCGGCATAGATGCATGCTATGTTTGGGCTTTGTTTTAAGCTGCTTTCTGCTTTGTTATGTTTTATGTGGTGACTGTGTGTGTGTGTATTTTATCCCTTGAACATTTGTTGATATTGGTTTAAAATGTCTGATAAAGCATCCTGAAGGCAAAGGATGAAGTAAAAATGTTCAAAATATAAGATAAAATACACTCTTCTGGAGGCTTGGTAGTGAAGACTGTGTTTCACTAGGCCTCTCATGAGATGAGACACGACGGACACGTGACTGAGGGCAGGCGGTACACCAGCCCCTCATCTCAGGGTCAGCCATGATACTCCTTGCCTTGACACAGAGCATCCTGGTAGACTTTCTCTACCTAGTAGGAGTTAGCAGAGGCCTCTGCACTGTCAAGGTCATCATGAGAGATGACTCAAACAGGGGATGAAACAAACCATCTTGGAGCAGGTGGCAGACACTACAATAGGTTTAGACTAAGACTACCGTAAGGGAAAAGGGTTGGGGAGGGATGTTTTCCCATCACAAGCTGCCCTAGCTCTGTTCCCAGCTCAGCCTGTGGAGAGCTCATCATCCTCTGTGTACCCTGGCCCCTCTCCAAGCCCTATGCTCTGGACTGCACACTTGAGGAGAAAACTAGACAGTAGACCCCCTGTTTTGGAGACCTGACACCAATGGAGACCTTGCTTTTCTTGCTGGTGGGGAAAGTTAGCAGGAGGGAATTGTGGTTTCATCGGTCCTTTTGGTGTGTGGTGGTCCAAATCTGAATTGAGGCTACACAGTGTAGGGCAAATAAAAAACTAACCCTCATCTACACAATGAGTGTACCATGTAGTTTGGCTTCTAGACACTGTGAAATGGGGAGATGATGTGCTCCATCAAGGGGAGCAAAAAGAAACACAGACAAGACTTTTGAATAATGATACCTCTACTTGCACCAGAAGTTCAGGAAAGGCCTGCTTTTCCCTGAGGAACAAGGGAGGATGAAGCACTTACTGAACAAATTTTTGCAGTAGCTTTTAGGCAGACTTTTCAATGGCCAGTCCCTAGAGCAGACTCGTGGGTGAGGACCCCCGAGTGACACTTTCCTGGCCATCCCTGTTGAAACCGGCTTCCTCCACAGGGAATGGGAAAGCTAGTTTTGCAGGCCATAGATAAGGTCAGCTGAGGCAAAAAAGGGGAAAAAAGCAGGAGTAAAACTGGAAATAAACTAGGCTACTACATGAAGAAATACCATAGGCAGAGGGCCAAAAGAGACATCGTATGTCTGAAACCTAGCAGCTATGTCTTTTAATCCTTTTTTACAGCAGCCCCAGTACAGATGGTGTGTGCTAAAGTACAGATCATTCCCCTTGCACTTCTTCAAGAATAAAAATGTGGAAGAAATAACTGCTGAATCAAGGCCTGTGAGCCTCCTCTAAAATTAAAGTAATAGGAAAAGATACAACTACTAGATATGGATTTAAAGCAATGTCTGTAATGTACCTGTCTGGGCAGCAGGGGGCGCCATCCCACACACAAAGTCTTTGCTGTGGTCCTCTCTAGCAATCAGAGGTGAAACTTCTTAAGGCTATCCCTCCTCCTTCTCTTTCTCCAGAGAGCAGGGAAACCCAGGTTAGTTAAATGGGAAATAAACTTCTTGGAGGAAACGGTTTACTTAGATGCATTTCAACTAGTCTTTAGGCCCAAGTTTGGAAGAGAAGATGCCTTGGTTGCCCTGTGTGATGACCATTGCTGGGAGAGAGACAGGGAGTGCAACCCTGTTGATCCTCCTGGACCTCTTTTGATACCATCGGTGATGGTATCCTTCTGGAGAGTTTGGCTGGATTGGGAGTTGGAGGCACCACCTCGCTTCTACCTGGCTGACTGTCTCCAGTTGGTGGAGCTGGGGGGATGCTGCTCTGCACCATGACACTTGTGTCATGGTGTCCTGCAGGGATCCATTCTGTCCCCCTTGTCACTTAACATCTACATGAAACCACTAAGAGGGGTCATCAGGATGTTTGGGCTGAAATGTCACCAGCATGCTGATGACTCAGGTGAGGAAGTGACTGTTCTGAGCTAGTGCTTTGGCTTGGTAATAGACTGGATGAAGGGCAATCAGCTGAAACTCAGTCCAGACAAGACAGAGGTACTGTTGGTGGGCAGTCTGTTCATCCAACTGGGAAATTCTCAGCCTATCCTGGACAGGTTTGCGCTTCCCCTAAAGAATAAGGTTCGCAGCGTGGGGGTGCTCCTGGACCCTGAGCTCTCACTCGTTCCGCAGGTGGTCTCAGTGGCCACGAGCACCTTCCGTCAGCTCAGGCTGATTTTCCAGCTGTGTTCCTGCTTGGATGAGCGGAGCCTCACCACAGCTATCCACATGCTGGCACCTTTCACTTGAATTACTGTAATGTGCTCTACATGTGGCTGCCTTTGAAGGAGGTCTGGGCACTTCAACTAATCTGAAACAGAGCCGTGTAGTAATTAACAAGGACTGGCCCTAGAGAGCAGATCACACCATCCGCTGCCAACTACACTGGCTGCCTATTACTGCCCAGGCCCAATTAAAAGTGCTTACACTAACATATAAAGGCTTAAACGGCTTGGGACCAGGATATTTAAAGAAACACCTGTCTCCATACATCCCTACCAGACCACTTAGATTGTCAATGGAGGCCATCATTCATGACCACCCCCCTCCCCAATGAAGTGAGGAGGGAATTAGGGAATTACTAAAAAGGCACTCATCTTTGGGACTCTCTTCTAAAACAGGTGTGACTGGCACTCTCATTACTCTGTTTTCACTGCCAAGTAAAAACCTTTTTATTTAGTATTTGTTTTTACAATCATGATTTTATTGGTTCTTGATGCTGATTTTATTGCTACTTTTATGGTTGCTTATATTGTTTATTGTCCGCCTGCTTTTGCATTTTATATTAGTTGGATTTTAGATGCTATTGTTTTATTATATTTATGTTATGCAGTTTTTGGGCAGCTCACAAGAAACAACAACTGCATAACATAAATATAATAAAACAATATTTTATTGTTTATAGTCCTCAGGCTATGAGGTGGTATACAAATGAAACAAACAAACAAACTGTGGTTGTGCAAACTAAGTCTGCAGCCTCAAGCCATATGGGACTCAGTATTAAAACTCCACAGAAACAGCTTTCCCGAGAAAGAAACTGTTCCTGAATGCAGCTTATGAAATTTAACCCAATTCTATTGGTTCAATGTTGCACATAGATAAATGGAAGAACAACATATCACCTCAGCCCGGCCCTTTGAAGGCCTCCTTGATAACCATCTGCTTTCAACATGGTTGCCTGCTCCTAGGATCCCAGAACAGCATTCAGTGTTTCCAGCTGTTGTCCCATTGTATAAATGCAAACTCTGTTACACACTGAGCTTTAGCTGAAGCTTTACAAAGCCCAACAATGATGCTATCTTAATTTTATTATGGATGGTATTTAAGTTTTTATGACAAGACTTTCTGGAGCTCTCTGGAGAGTGGGATATAAATAGTGCCATGATAGACTAATATACATGCCCAGTAAAACCCACTCCCTCCCACCCCCACCCCCCAAATTCCAATTGATGGCACTCTTTCGTGACTGTATATAGGAGTGTATGCTGTTCTTATCCTTGGCTGGGCATCTTATCACATTGCAAAACGGAATCTCCCTATTTCCTTTTGTTACCTCTGTATTATCACATTCTATCCCCAGCCTAATACACACTCTATCTCGCTAAGCCTTTGCTTTCTCCCGAGTGCCTTCTAAATAGGTCAACAGGCAGAACAGTTCCGTTTAGGAATGAGGCCTTTTAGTAGCTATCAGCACCATGGAGAGCACCCAGGAGACCCGTCCACAGGGACCAGCTTGGGCAGTTTCTGCAGCAACAGCAGTGAGCCTTTGATGCTTTCCTCATTTGTAAGAGGAGGAAATCCTTTCCTTTTGGAGACACCTTGGCAATCCCGACCGAAACCACAGCTCTGCAACTCAGTAACAGAAGCTCTTCCTGACCAAAGTATGCATTACACGGATCATGCACTGCCCTGAGCAAATGGACAGTCTCAGTAAAACATTTGTGCACACAGCAGATGAAAAATAGTAAAAATCCATGTTCTTAGAACAACAGTCCTGTTCTCCTAATGTAAGGAAAATTTTCTATTAATGCAGTTCAAGATATGCAGCTATTAAATACTGCAAGAATTTCCTTAGAAGTATGAGGTACACTGCACAGTTCCATAATGTACAGGCTAATAATTACCCTCCCCGAAAAGAAAGGAATTTTTCAGGAAAAAATGGTGTGTGTGCACATGTATATGTATGGAATTCCACCTTCCCCTCCCAGAATGTGCTGGTCTTGATCCAAACTGGGGAACATAAGAGCATGGGAAGAGCATGCTGATCATGCTCTTGATGGTTGATCAAGTCCAGCATTCTGTTCACACAATTATAAGCTAGCTGCCCACTGAATCCCTCAAACATTAGTGCAACAGCTGCTTACACAAGAGCTGCCTCAGCCACGTGCTACTCAATTGGCACAAAGTTTTGCTGGCTCTCACGTCAGTTCTGGTACTGAAAACAAATTCCTAAGCTCAGAATACACTCTGAGATATGTGGTCTTAAAGCTAAGCCCATGTCTCTTGCACCTTGCGGTGGTCTGTGGACTGTGGGATTCCAATAAAAAGCAAAGCAGACCTGACGTACCTAAATATAACTGGGCTCTTTTCTCCAAACAGAAGGCTCCTGTAACATCATACAGACTTCTTGAACAGGTCCACTTTGTCACTTTCCACAGCACATTGTGAATACCCTTCAGTGCCTCTTGTAAATGTTTGTTACACTGCATGTGTTAGTTTAATGGCAACAAGTACCGCTCCTCTTTTTGTCTGTGTATTGCAGCATAGCAACTACTTTGCTGGATTTCAGCCTAGCCATAATATTGTTTCTCAAGACATACAAGTTACTTCATGCCTTCGTGAAATTCAATCAATCAAATGTGCTGTTCCATAGAAATGCTTGCATTCCAGGGCAGTTGGATTGCACTACGACTGACCTGTAGTGCAATCCTATGCAAATTGAGAGAGAGAGAGAAAAAAAATCCTGCAATTCCCAGCATCCCTTAGCCATGGGAATTGTGGAATGTTTTCTGTCTAAACATGCAGTAGCTCCATTGTTTTAAATTAGCTTCTAACAAGACTGATGTTAGTAACAGCAAAAATTCAGCTTAATCCAAGTCCAAAATGGAATATATTTCATTAGAAAATTTACGTATACAAAATGTTAGAAAGGCTATTACAGCATGATGCTATGCATGTCCGTTCAATTATTTCTGTGGAACCTAGCGAGTACATATCCCAAATCTTTTAACTTGCATATTTGTTATATATCTTATGAAAAAAAAAATCAGAGGTCTTGAAACAGCAAGGTCCCTTTTCAACCATTTCATACGCTTTTACTTAAGGTGCCCGTTTGCAAGTGCAAGCTTACTTCTGAATTCATTGTTTAGGATGATTAAGGAACATACCTAAAGCAACTTTCAGGCTGCTATCAAATCTGATGTTTAATTCTCACAGAAAGGGAGACTATGGTGGGGACTTGGCAACCATAAATAATAGATGGCCAGTAAGTCATCAACCTTCCTCTCACAGCAATCCTGACAACACTCACTGCTAATAATTCCCCTACTCCCTTGACAGCACGGTTTAAGCTAGTTTATATCTTCCTTCCCATTTCTAGAGCAATCCGAAGAAATCCTGTGGAGAGCTCGATATACCAGATTTGGCTACATGCCAACATCAGTGATGGTGCACAAAGCACGTTTAGAATGAGAGCAGTGCTTCCTAAACTGTTCACACAGTGGATGTAATGCCCACTTTAAGGGCAAACAAAACTCTGCTTTCTCAACAAAGGAACACTTTTATCACATTTGGCAGCAGTCTCTAGGGAAAAAAATCTTTTCATTTCTAACTCAGCCTTAAATTCAGCATTCTGACATTCGTAGGTTCAGGATTCTAGTCCTTAATGTTATATAGTGGAACTTGAAAGTGGACAGCAAAGTCCATCAAAATTACAGAAGTCAATGAAGGAATATTCACTTTCTCTTCCACTGACAAGGAAAGTCAGTGCTTCAGTATATTGCACAGAAGTGTAATTGTGTGAGAGATACAAAACATTGCCAGAGAGTATAATTTTCATCATTTCCAACTAATCACCTAACGCAACTATTCTTGCTGTCAAAATATTAACTTCTGCATTTCCTTCAAGGATGGAGTACATACTCAGTCCTGATCATAATTCATTTTAACAACTCTGTTAGACAAGACAAGACAAGACAAGACAAGACAGGCATTTTATAAGCAATGTATGTGAAAATTACCTCAGGAAGTGCTTCATGGTGGCGGTTTTGCTCTTCAGTTTTGACAACTATTTTCCACTGAACAGAAGCAACTTGTTCTCCAGAACTTACTTATGCTGTGAAAGCAAGATGAACACATTGATAAAAGTGCCCAGGTATAAATGGGAGATCATTTCAAGTGTCCTTGCAGTAAAAGTAAATGTAGAAACTGAAAGATGGATTTCAGTACTCAAGTTAAAAGAAACACAACATTTGCAGAGCAGTAGGGAAGACCAAAAGCAACCTCACTGCATTAGACCTGGATACACCTTCTCTTTTGGTGCTTTGATCAAACCTATTAGCACTGTGCCAAATGACCAGCTTTGGTGTGACAGCACTGCACAAGCTTACACCTATTTTTTTAAATTGACTTATTAAAAATAAAGGATAAATGTGCACAGCTTCAAAGAAATAAAGGGCACCCACCTTTTGCCTGACTAAGCATGCTTCCACGCTGCTGTAACTGCAGCTAAATTATCTACTGACAGTTTGATCTTTTTAAATGACCTCATGTTTTGAACTGTTCTTATGTTTTGGCACATCAGCTTTCTCCAGCCTGGTACCCTCTGTCTGTGCTCATCTGCAAGTCCCATCAGTCTCTGCCAGCATGGTCAATGGCTAGGAGTTATGTGAACTGCAAGGCCATTCTATGTGAAGGGTATTGGGTTGGGGAAAGCAGATGTACTTTATCTGTCTTGGGAATCCTTTGCAATTGAGAGGCAGGATATAAATAATGATGAACATCTGCTGAAAGTGTGTTCAGCTACATATATAAGGATGCACCTATTGATTATATCCTCAACAATCAGAAGCAGCTGAACTTGGCAACTTCTGGTCCTAATGGTGGATGAAAGAAGTAGAGGAAAGGGATTTCCAGTTCCATAGCCAGGAGTTTCATTAGTTGGGCCTTCTTTGCATGTCTAGCAAGGCGCTTCAGAGGAGGAGGGAAGGAAGCTTGTGAGGCCTCAGGTTCCCCCATATCCTGACTTCGCCAATCTCCTATCCCCACCAAATGCCCCCAGTTTTCTAACCTTGGAAGGCAGCCAGCATTGTACTGGCTGCAAGAGGGCAGGGGGTAGATCCCCAACTTCTCCTTACAAGGTAGGATTGTTGTCTCCATAGAGAGAGACCCCTAGCACTCTATGGCCCCTTCTTGAGGCCATAAGGATTGCTTTGTAAGTCAAATTGTGAAGACTGAGTCAACATGGGTAAGCACACTTCTGCAACCCATCTTAAAATATATTTGCTTTTACCTCAATCTGGTGTTGTCCATACAAATCCAGTTATTTAGTAACTACTGTTATCACACAAACATTGGTTACATGTAGAAGTCTAGAGCTAGGTGGAAAGGATGCCAGTGTTTACTTCCCCCCCCTTATTACAAGATATCAGCAAAAATCTGTGTTCATGCCCCCATAACTAACTCATCTGAGTCCCTGCTATGGCATTTTCCTGAACAATACTTGAAGAAGTCATGATATTTCACATTTTCTTGTAAGCATCCCAGAGGCCTCCATTAAAGGGCAGTCTAGAAAGTGTATGTATGTATACTTTTTTTTTTAAATGGCACAAACCACATTATACATTTCTAATTTCTTCTCCATGAAAGAGCAGCATCTCCTTGGAAATGTTGTTTAAAAATTTCTGTTTCATTTCTATTCTCATAAAGCAACCCAGTGACAAATACAAAACTGGAATTTAGGCATATAAGACTTACTGTGCAAATATCACCTTGGTAATGCAGTGAGAGCAGAGCTTCAAATCCATGCAATGCAAAACTGGGAGCTCACACAGACTCCCTTCTCAGCCACAGCCTTTTTTAAGGTGGAAAGAAAGCTTTGTGCTGGGCTAAATGATTGCAGACCCAGTACTGGGCTCTCTCCCCTAGCCCAGCTCCAGAACAGTTGACATGAATACATTCTTGGCATTTGCAAAGCTTTACATTGCAGAACCAAGGTCTACCTCTCCCAGGTTGTGAAGCCCCTGACTTGAGCCAAACCCAACGAAGAGCATCCAGCTGTGCCCCAGCACTGCTGCTAACAAGTAAGTAAGCCAACACTCATGCAATGCAACCTCTCTTGCTGGAGTAATAGGGAAAAGTGGCCATTTGCTGCTGAAATTCAGTGGAGTTCAGCAGCAAATCTTGGCTTTTCCTGGTAGCCCTAGCAGATGCTAGTTATGCTGCTCAAGCGTTGGTTTCCAGTACAACTGAATGCTTTACAACATTCCTGTACTATTACAAAGGCTACCTGGAATTACAGAGATGTATTAAAATGTTCATTCATTTGGGGACAAAACTGGGACTTGGGCCCACTTTTAGTTGTAGCATGACCACTTTCAGTTGTGGGCTGAAAGTCACATTCAGGAAGGGTCATGCAAATCAAATATAAACATAGAAGGACAGCTGCCCTGCCTGCCTGCCTTTCCTTTCATTTTTAAGTGTCAAGTACTCTTGGGATAAAAATATGGCCAACCATACTGAGCAACCTAGTGAGGCAGGTAGCTTAAATGCAATCCTTTTATCTGCCTAATGATCTTTCCCCCTTTCTTCTCCTTTCAAAATAGCTGTGAATGTATAAATTATACTGTCACCTGCTAAAAGGAAAAGAGCAAGCACTCCAAAAGGAACTCAAGATACCATATAAGCATTCACTTCAAAAAAAACCCCAAAAAACAAAAAACAAAAGCCTCAGCCAGGCTCTTTCATTAAGATTGCTTTTGATGGGTTGAATCCTGCTGCTGTCCCCCTAAATTTGGCATTAATTACTACTGACAGCAGTGACACCTGCTTGAGGAGCAGAGAGAAAGGCTAACAGCAAACTGATTCGTTAATGAACTCTGCATGCAGGCATCTAACACTCCCCAAAGATCTTTTGATGTCCTTTATATAACAGCAAGTTTGGGGGGAAAGGAGGAGAAACGGGAAAGAAACTGGAGGAAAAGCAGTTCACTCCTTCTTGCCAATCTGACAGCAGCCTTAAGACGAGAACAATAGCTTATGCGTGAAGAAAGCCAAAAATGACATCAGTTTAAATCTGCATCTACCAGCTACATTTTTTTTTTTCATTTTCATTTTTCCCATTTGGTCCTTAAAGCCACCCCATCCCAGCTGCAATTCCTCATGCTATGGTCCCAATCCAGGTCAGAGCCCCAGCATGTACTCTAAAACAAAAATGGAGAAAAGAGGCAAATGCTAGACAGAGATTTGAAGTAATGTCTAATTTAGCCTTAAGGAGTTAAGTTTTGCTTTCCTGGGACATGCAGTCTCGTTAAAAATTCTTTCTATTGGCTGGGTGTGAAAAGATGCACAACAAGGGAGCTGGTGTGAAAAAATGCACAAGAGAGTGTGGCTGGCATATATTTTTAACAAGCTCTTTGCAGCCCACTCCCCCACCCCCTGAAATAGCAACTTTCCTGAATCAAAATGGAATACTCCCCCCCCTCCAAAGACAGAGCCCTAATCCAAAAGCCACTCAAGGGAGAATTAGGATGTTGTTGTCCATCACTTGCCCATATCAATTCACCTTTGATGAATTGCTCCACTGTGAAATAAATTCAACATAAAACAAGGTAGTGCTCAAATTTGCTCAAGCAGGATTCAAAAAGCTGGGTGGCTGGTGGGTGGAATGAGGGCTGGTGGGCAGGCAAAGGATAAGGGAGACAATTAGGAAATGTAGAGAAGAAACTGGAAGGAGGATGGAGTGGACAGATGGAGCAGGAAGGTTGGGAGCTGGGAATTAAAGAGAAAGGAAAAAGGACGAGGCTGCAAAGAAGTGACTGGGGGAGTCTGGAAAGCAAAAATGGAAATGGTAGCGAAGTGATAGTCCTTTAAATTTCCAGCCTCTGAAGTTTTGAGGTCGTGTCCCTACATGATGAAGGTTTAGGATCCTCCCATATTCTAACATTCACAGGAAGCCTTAAGCAGAACAGGCAGTTAACATGGAAAGGGCCACCTTTCCATGCAGCACAGCACAAGACAGAGAGACACACAAGGATCCAGAGGAGACCCCTCTATCTCTCACACATAAACAGCACAGGCTGTAATCGGGCTTGGGCAGAGGGGTCACAGAGCCTGTGCTGCATGGACCTGCTGCAGAGGAGGAAAACTGCTATAACTAGTTTGACAGGGATCTAGCATCTGCCTGAAATTCTGGGCTCACGCTCAAAGGAGCACCCACGCTTCAAACACTGCTGTCCTTGGGATGCCAGAAGAAGGATGCCCTGGCCAGATGTCCTGATCTTTAAGAAAGGCAACAAAAGCATTTCTCCCCCACTCATTTTACTTTCTCCCTTTGCCCTCATTCTCTCTTTCCCTACAAAGGAAAGTCATACTGACCCACATGGATTAGGATTTTGGAGATAATCAATGCACAGGAGAGAGGAATCCTTCCCTCTATAGCTGTGAAGCCTCCCCCTCCCCCACCCCCACCAAAACTCCCCCTATCTCTGCCTCGTAATGAATCTTAGCACCAATGGGGCATTTTTAAAAGTTCAATTGCCATATAGGTTCAGGTGATGTTCAGGGAAAGATGCAGCAGAGTTGGCCCTCCACAGTCTTTTATAAGATTAATTCCCCTTCAGGGGGAGATGGACAGGGGTGCTTAAATGCAACAGCTCTTGGGCAAGATCAGCTCCGTCTATTCCATCTCCAATTCTACACACTCAGAATAATAATCACACTTAGAAAAAAATCCTACACTGAGGTTGGAGCTGGATGATGCGGACTGAGATCTAGCATCACTCCTACTGGGACAGCAAAAGTTGTTATGAGCCCTTTATCTAAGCAGAGGGAAAATAGTTCTGGATCTCAACAGGGACAAAAGCAATGTTTTGGAGTTAATTAGCAAAAGGTGGCCTTGTGAAGCTGCATGGAGGTCCCATTGTTTGGGGTGGGCTGCAGTGCTATGTATTAGGCGATGCCTCGGTTGACACACCTGCAGTAACACAACAGAACCAGTTCACAAATCTCAGACTCATGAAATAAATAACGGCAGGCCATTCTGCTGTTTCGGACTGGGAGAGACCACAAGACAAATCCCTGGTATTGACACCTGGTTAGACCAATCCAAAAGCTTCCTAGTGCAAGACAATCACAAGAGCAGATGCTGCTATCTCCCCCAGGGAGCCAAAGGAGAGGAAATGGGCTGCAGGGTGGTGTTTGCAGATCATTCATGGTGAGCCCATTGAGGAATTCTAGCTTACTGTTGTGCACAGACACTGCCACGAATGAGCTCACCTCTGTTTAAAAAAGATGTGTTCATAAACACATGTTTTAGATGATACTTTATGCAAAGAACCTGCTCCACTTCCCTGAGACTTCCTGTCACTGGAGGAGGGGGTGCAATGGGGGACAGAAAAACACATTCCACTAGAGATCTCTTGCACAAGAGCCACCGAAGCAAATGGGAACTGTGCAAGGGGGATTCTTGCTCTTTAGATGACGGCTGGTGCAAAGCAAGTCAGGCTGTCCTGCTGTTTCCCACAAACAACTTTTTGTCATAGATACGTTTTATTTCTCCTTCCCTGTCAAGAAATTGCAGCAATACCAAATTTATTGATCTATTTTGCACCCAGGGAATTCATACCCATTCTTTCCTTTTGAGATATAAGCAGGAACAAATTAAAGAGTAAGAATTGGTGAATTTTTCTTCCTTCTCTCCTGACAGTCTTATTATTTGTCTGGGCAAATTTGCATTGCACAAGCCTGCAAAAGGTGGAATGTAGGAAACTCTTTGAAGGGAAGACTTTGTTACATTTGTTAGGAATATGATTCCACTTCCATGTAACTGACTCAAATATTGGCAGTTCCAGTCAGGCAAATAGATTCCATTCCATTTATCTACTTCATAGGGCTGCTGCGCAGGACAGAGGAAGTAGGAAATATAGTTTCTCAAGGGAGGTCTGAGCTCTTTGACAGAAGGTGCAATTAAAACATAAGAACTAAACAGCATCCAGTATCTGGTGCTCAGGTCTCCCACTTGGTATAACAAAACTATTTAGCCATCCTGGCTAATACCTTTTTGATAGGTGCTACCATTAATTCTTATGGTAGCAAATACTATAACTTTGATGTTGTGCAAAGTTGTACTTTTCCCCTGCCATTCAAATTTTTATCCTAACAAGAGCTTGATTTCTAGCATCATGAGCAGAGCCAGACAGAGACATTTTATGGCTTGAAGTGAAGGACAAGGTGGCATCACAGCTCCCATTCCAGGTACACAAGCTGGCAGGTGATCCGACCTCACCAATGACAATGAGACATCATGGTTCCCTGCACCAGAGATCAGCAGGACAGCTTATTTTATTTGGGGGGTGTGTGGAGTGCAGGACAGAGAGCAAGAAGACACACACCTCTCCTCCAACACCTTGCCAATGTTCCTCACACCTGATCACCTACCATCTCTTTGCCTAATGGTAGTAGGAACTCGCCTGGTTTAGCAAACTCTGAGGGACAGTTTTGTTTTCCAATAACCAGGCAGGTTCATAAGATCAATAGGAGACGCACTTTGAAGGCATCATTATCCACAAAGGTCCATCGGGTGGCCGTGTGAGATCAGGTGGTCTCTGTCGCCTCCAAACTATGGCATAGATCCACACTCAGGAGCTGTGTTAGGCTCCCACCCTTCAGAAAGGGAATGAAGGCACATAATTCTAATTTGGCTTTTTAACACATGCAGTTTTAGTGTTTATTGTCCTTCATGTCCTTGTTTCTATTGTTTTATCATTTTAAATTACTGTATACCAACTTGATGGCTTTTGAGCAGATAAAGTGGTATATAAGTATGAATGATAAATAATACGTTTCATCACTATTCATACAAAGATAATTAAATAAAATTAAAAAGGGACGATATGATCAAAATACTGGCACTTTGTATGCACTTTTGGGACAAATGCAAATGAACAGGAACCATGCAGGGGCTGTTAAAAACACTGACTGCTGTTTCCTTTGTGTTCGGACATCCAATTAGCCCAGCATTAATACTCTGATTTCTCCAGAGACAGGCAGCAAGGAAGTGCATAAGAAGGACATGAAGCTTTGGGAGACAGGAATTTGGAGTGGAGATGCAGCAGCAGGGGAAGGATGCTGAGCTCTTAATTGTTCCCTTTAAGGTGCTCACTGCCCCCAAGACCACTCAGGACGGCACTAGGATTATCTTCTATGTGTCACATATAATTGCAGAAAAATGAGAAGCAAAGGCAGAGGTGCTTCGGGACTTCGGAGCAACACCTAAAATTAGACACTAAGTTATAGGGTCATGCCATTTCTTGATGATTTCGCTGCACATTTTTAAGAACATAGGACCTTTTTTACGGCTTGTAAAAAATTATTGTTTCAGTTAACCACAGCTGAATTCTGATTTGTGTGCACAATTGCTGGAGAGAGCAACCTGGCCCAATTACAGAGACATCTGATTTCCTGTTTTCTAATCAAAGAGATGTCGGAAGAAAATTAATAGCAGCTCCCGAAATGAGCTGTAAGCATTACTAACCTATGCACCTCTCATTCTGTCCATTCCTTCGAGAAAGGGAGGGCGAAGGGGTGGAGACAAATGTACTTTCTTAATGAAACCTAATTCATTTTGGACACAGGTAAACTTTTGCTATCCAGCTGCCACATCTTCTGATTTCCAAATAGGATTGAGGCACCGCAGAGGTTTACAAGAGCATGGAAAAAATAGCTTCCCCCTGTTAGTTAATGATAGGACTTGGGATCACCCAATGCAATTGATTGGCAGTGGTAGATACCGGATGCACGAAGGAAACATTGCATAATTTAATTCTAGAATGCACAAATGAGACTGCAGCGAGTTGCAGTGTAGGCTGCTTCTGTTCAGGAGTGAAACCACTTAGCTTTATTCCAGGATAAGGTATTTATTTCTTCCTCCCCTCAGCTCCCCCTCTTCCTCCTATTTTCCTTACCCCTCCAAAAAAACCTGACATTGTGTGGCAACAAAGCACATTTCAGTTATTTTGGCCACTTAGAATTTCCCTCTATCCTCCCTTCCAGAAACCCTGGGGTTCCCCAGAGCATCTGATTAACATGACCCCATCCTGATACAGGAAGGGGAAGATTTACCCTTCCTTCTCCTACACTGTTGCCAATATTACTTCGCATCTACTGTATATTGCACAGTTTTCCTTTTGCAAGGAATACAAGGCAGGCTATATACTTCTTACCTCCATTTTATCCTCTCAACAGCAACACTTTAAGGTAGTTTAGGCTCAGACTAAGTCTCCGGGCCGAAGTCACCCAAGGAGCTTCATGGGCAAGTGGGGACTAGAACCCACCTCTCCGGACTCCCAGTCCAGCATCCTCACCACCATTCCACACTGTCATGGCAATTAATCTTGAACACTGGCAGCAAGGAAGATTTTTCCCCCCTGCTGAATTCAACACAGTCTGGGGTGATTTTCATGAGAAACTACAGCACACTGGGGTGAAAAGTCCTTTCCCCTGCTCAATTTTTATATGGTTAAAGTTACCATTTTTAATGAAAGCATCATTCTAAGGTTAATTCTGGGGCAGAGGGGTCTGTGTGTGTGTGTGTGTGTGAGAGAGAGAGAGAGCGAGCGAGCGAGCGAGCGCACTTAACTCTTTTTTCTCTAGCACTGATCCTACTTAGTCTGAATAATCATTATACTTGGGAGGAAAAAAACTTAAATAGGCACCAACAGGTACTCAAGTTCTAGGATCAGATTGGGATCTGGACACCATGTGCTGAGATCTACCCATGCCATTGCTGGGAAAGCAAAATTTAATACATGTTTGGCCTTTTATCTGAGCAAGCTACTGAGGGAGGGGAGAAACAGTTCTGCATTTGAACTGAAAGAAAAGCAATATGTTTTGGAGCTAAGAATCCAAAGGCGGACTGCTTTGTCCTCTTAGGGTTACTCCTCCTTTCTTCCTAGCCCTCTTCTACAAATCTTGGGGCTCCCTGAGCCATCCATAATTCAACCCATGATTTTGTTATTAGTATATGTTAGCTTAACCCAACTCACAACCTTCTGCATGCATGGGACTACAACTCCTATCTTCCCCTGACATCATGATAGGTGCTGTAGTCCAACACATTCAGAAGGCATCAGGCTTAGCAAGGCTAGTGTATATGATGATCCAGCATCACCACATCTTCTGGCAATGTGTTAAAGAGCTTTACAGCAGGATTATCGATTTATTTATACTGAAATCTCTGTCTCACTTTTGCCTCCAAATGAGAGGTGTTTGAAGTGGCTAATGTAGAAAAGCAGACACAACAATCAAATTAGCAATACCACCACTAAAGCAACCAACACCACAAGATTAAAAGAAGCAATAAAACTGGAGCCCAGAGAGCCAACGCAAACAATTAATAACATTAAGCAGAAACAGAATTAAAGGCTTGTTTGGGAAAAAAGCCTTACAGAACGCTGGCAGAACACAGATAGAGGGCAAGCCGTTCCCCAGAGAGAGCTGCCATGGAGAAAGTTCTTGGGCATGCTGCCACCCATCAAAGGCACACACACGATCAGAACACCCTGCACCTACAGTGCGCATTGCAAGAGAAATCCAAGACCAGTATGGTCTTATATGGATGGTCAGCAGTTCTCCAGATCAGTGCTTAGACAGTGCCCAGTGGGGAAAGTTCACAAGAGGTGATGGCTACTTCCACATTAGAGACATTCAGAATGAAACTGGATGGCCATCTGAGTGGGATGGTGTAAACTGGTGTCGTGCAACAGCAGGAGGTTGGACCCGATGGCCTTCATGGCCCCTTCCAACTCTATATTATATGATTCTAAGCAGTGATAATGGGAGCTGTAGTCCAATACATCCTGGAGATACTAAGTTTGGCAAGGCTGATACATATGATGATGATCCACCATCACTGTACCTTCTGGCAATGTGCTAAAGGACTTTAAAGACCCACTGCTTGTGAAAGAAATTTAATTCTTCTTAAAGAATATCCCAAGAAGAATGGAAAAGCTCATTTCTGAATTGGGACAGTTTGGCAGGGCTCCCTTATGAGAGCCCTGTGGACTGCCCTGTTCCAGAAATGGTTTCTTCTCCTTTCTGGTTGCTCCTGGAATGCTAAAGCTCCTTTGCACAAGCACTGGGCCTTGCCTGCAGAATAAAACTGGTGGGAGCAGAATATCCACTTGGCCAACGCCACATATATTGGATTGTCCACCTGCAAAGCACATACTCTGCCACTGAGACATGGTCCTTCCAAACAGCATATTTCTCCTTTCAGAAGCATAACTCTTGTTTGAGAACAAATGATTAAGCATCTGTGTTTTGGTTTTGGTTTCATTCCAGATGCTCTCAAATCAGTGGCTAAAGTCATGTTGCATATGTCTAATTTGGAAGCTACAGCTGGGATGCTTGATGGAACACCCAGCCATAGATACAATTGTACTGGCTGCCAATAAGGTACTAAGCCGTGTTCACATTTTGTTGTTGATATTCATACCCTAACTGACTGGGACCAGAATCCCTAGCAAGCCATATTTTCCTGTAGACACCAAATCAACCCCTGAGATCTCCCAAGGAGGCCCGATCAGTTGCCCCACAAGGAACAGTGTGTCATCAAGTCACAGCACATAGGTAGGCCTTTTGGTGATGGCATCTCCCACAGGTGGTCCAAAAGGCAGAAACCATGGCAAACTGTAGACACCTCTTGATGACACACCTGTTAATTCAGGCTTTCCCTGATGTTAAATTGCTCTGCTCTGCTTTATGGTTTCTGTAATGTTTTAGAGATACTTATTTTATGTAGTTTCTAAGCTGCATTCTATGTATGATGTGAACCATCCAGATATGTTACAATATCAAGCAATATTTAGGTAACTTAAATAAAAGAAAACTGTCTAGTAATAGACTTCTATGGGAAGTCCCATCCAAGTGTTAAGAAAACCCAAGTTCTCCCAAATAAAATAGAATTTTAAATATTTTTTAAAATGTAGTAATTTACATAAAATATACATAAAATTATTAATTTCATTCCCCTTTTCCTTCTGTTTACCACCCCCATGTACACTATAAATCTATAATGAAGAACAAACCTTTGAAAAAAATCTTTACTTCCTTCTCAAAAGATCAATACAGAAAACTGGACCACTGTTTTTAAAAAGGACACAAAAGCCTCCAGTTATTACACTTCTGGACTCCTATATGTTTCCTCATATATGCACTGCATAAGAGATACAGTGCATTTGACAGAATAAAATCTTTTTTAGGATATAAAATCTAAAAATGATTACAGGATGTATTTTTTTTTAGTTCAAGGGATTAAAGAAGATATAAAAGTTTCCCGAACTATTTGGGAGAGCCCAATGCAGCCCACACACAACTTCCATACAAATCACTCAGCTGTCCTCAGGCCTTAGAATAAGTTTACCTTCAAGCTGTATCCCCTCCCGCTTGCAGCCCCCTGAAATCTGCTCCCAGTCTGCTTTCCACAACCCTGGGAGAGAGGGGAATGAAATACAATATCCATTTGCACTTTGTCCGTTTTAAGCCTTACTTCGCTGCAGCCTCTCCCCAAACTTGTCATAAATTAGAAGCCATGAATAGTCGAAGGGGGTGCTGTGCAATTCATCAGCCCAGTGACCGAGATGAAGTTAGGTGAAATTGATTTGCACGTTTTGTTTCAAACAGTGATGGATCTAGCCTCTGGACAATTGCTGGATGGGAAATTCTGCCTTCCAGTCAGTTTGCATTTGACACGGCTAACCTTGGGAGAGGGGCAGGGATCGCCAGATTGCATGGTGCACATCAGAGTGTTCTGAGCACCACCAAAACACAGTGCGAGTCAAATATGAGACACTCTCCTCTGCACGCCAGAGGACCTGTGCTGCGCAGAGGAAGGGCACAGCTTGTGGTGGCCACTAGTAACAGTGAGTTATTACAGCTGGCCAATATCTGAAGATTTCTGCTCACAGATCATTTTCTGTCTTGGCATGCGCAGGTCGAAGAGCTGTTGCTGGGATGAGGAACAGATGGGAAAAAGACACAAGGATCTTGTAATGGAAAAGGAACCCAAATTCTTGCTGGACTCAGTAGCCAGCCAAAATCTGCAGTTGCCACCAGCTGTGCCCAGGGGGAGTGGCTTGGAACGTCAGAGGCACAGAGCCATCAGGGTTTTCCAATTCCTGTGAGCACCTTCCAAAGCCCAGTGCCTGCCTCCTTCTCTCTTCTCAGCCAGGGGTCACCAAAATCAAAGCAGCACTGCCCACTGGCAAGCACATCTGCAGTAAACAAAAACCACTGGTGTTACTTATGTTCTAGCCTACCTTTCCTCCAAGGAACTCAAGGTGGCACATGTTACCTTTGCAACAATCCTGTGAGTTCTGAAACTAACCTACAATCATCCAGGGAGCCTCCTGGCTAAGGAGGGATTTGAGCCTCCCTCTCTCCATCTCTGACCATAGTCCAGCACTCATATAACTCACTGACTCCACAAACACTCCTTGAATCCTTCACAGTTATTTAAGGGATGGAGACTCTGCTCTAGCAAACCAGCTGGGGAGAGGGCAGCAGAGGAAAGATGGATAAATACCTCCTTTCTCCACTGATTTCCCTTTTGCCTCACCCATTCTGCCTCTTTGACACTATTTGTCAGAGCCTCAAATATCAAAACCAAGTGCGTCCTTCCAGCCTCCGATCTTACACTAACACATGGCAAACTAAAGCTGCTCCAGAGTCCGTCTATTCACAGCAAGCAAAGCCATTTACAATGCCCATGAAGGATTGATGGATTCATGGGTCTACAAAAACAGGAACTATGCCCAACAGGAGATTTCAGATGACTGGTTTAAGATGCCATCTGGAGCTATGCATATCTTAGCACCCCGCTGTTGCTCCTATCACCATAAGGAAGTTAAAAAAAAAGGAAAAAGGAAAACCAACCAGCCAATATAACACCATCTTTGCATTTTGTAGCTGAATTGCAGCTTGGCTGTCTAGTTCTGTTAGTTATCATAGCCCCAAAAGGTTAGGATCCTCAGGCAACGGCAACAGAGAAAAGGTATTTTGTCATTCAACAGACCTGACATTTCAGAAAAAAAGATACTTTAGCCACATGCATCATCATTTTATGTAGACTGAAGTCTGTGAAACCCGAGGTTTTTGGTTCTCCCTAAAATTAAGTGTAAAACTTCAGTGAAGAAATTGGCAATTTCAATTAGTATTCTAGATTCCATGCATTCTCAGTATGCTTTTGGAATATTTTTCTTCACTGGACTTGATTGCAGTTATTACCATCCACTAAAAACAAGAAAAGTTGAATTTGCATATGTGAACAATTGCTATAAAATTATTGTGTATAGACTTGAGGTCTTATAAAAAGAAATAAAAAAGGAAAGCACAGGTCAGAGAATTCACAGAAAGCTTTTATAATTAAAATGCACAGAAAAGTAATCTTTTTAAACATTACTGTAACTATTGAAGCCTAAAATCAGAAAATGGTACTGAATTTACTCTCTAAATATAAAAAGGTTATCACGCTAAAAGATGGCACCTTTCTGTACCACTGCTTGCGAGACATGAGTTATTTCTCACTGCGTAGTAGAAACAGCAGCTACAGGAGAAGCTGCTCACGTATTTATTCCAAGTAGCAGGTTTTGGCTTTGATGGAATCAGGCCACAGTTAAGTGATATACCAGCCACCCTGAACATTTTCCATTTAGATGTGTCACAGACTAAAGACAAGAACAATACTTCTCATGCATGCAGATATAAGGGGGAAAGGAAGAAGGCAAGCAAAAGAAGGTTTTTGAGGCTGTAATGCAAGGCTTATTTCATTTTATTGGTAAATATTGATTTGCTAAGAAGCAAGCAGCAAATGGCTCATATATAAGGATGTAAAGAATTGCTCTCAAGCTGTATTTTTAAGTCTCCATTTGTTATAAGAATGATAGGTGTGTGACCTACAATGATAAAATCATGCATTTTTATGGCATTAGTTGTTCTGGGCTCCTGACCTCCTCCCCAACTGCTTTAAGGGGAATGTTGCAGGCTTGTAAGGCTGTTTCATCAAGGGATGGAACCGGATCAATTGCCTTGAAACCTAATTCCTAACAGGTTGGAGGTGTGTCTGCTTCCTGCTCAAACAAGTACCTGTTCTGCTTCCAAGGGCTAACTCTTCCTAGGAGATAGCCTGAAATCCTACACTGCTGTGACCTGGATTACAGCAGGATGGGCCACTCTGTCTGACATTAGCCTTCACTACCTGCTTTCCACCATCCTGGTTGCTCCACTTGGGCTTGGAGCTGTCAAGCCATCAGCATGACACGGGCACATGCTGCAGAGCTGCAGAGCAAGGCACCTGGACACCAGCCCAGAAGCTGCTAACAAATCCTCCTCTAAGCATTCTTAAGATTTATTTATATTACTACTACCCAGGTTTGCTTGACTTGGCATAGCCTTCACGTGATACTGCAAAGCCTTTAAGCCAAGTTATGCATACCCCTGGCCACTCCATTCCCCTTAAGAGAGGCTGCCCCAGAGCAGAAGGATGGGGGCCATCGTAAGGATGGGGGCCATGGGGGCCATCTCTCCCTCAGATGACTCCTCTCTGGCTTAAACCTTATGGATGGCAAAACTATGTGTTAGTTGGGAAAGTCTGTCACCTAGTGGCTGAAGATGTAATGAAGGCGTCAATCATGAAAATACATTTAAAATGATTAAAATATGACTATGTTTTAAAACACCCATAAACTGCATTCCCCTATGGTTCTCTTAATATGTATGCCAAGTTTTAAGCATTTGAGTTTCATGGTCATGATGCTGTGGTACTGACAGACAGACAGACAGACATCCTCTTTTACTATTATAGAATAGTATTCAATTGGTAAATTGGGAACAATTCACCCACCCCCACAGAATCACTAACTACTCACCTGCACTCAAAAGTATCACCAAATGGTCTCCACGCTATGTTAAATTTTAAGTCTGGCAATAATTTAAAGCTGCAACTCCATATTCATTTACCTGTAAGTAAACTTGATTGCAGTTAATAGGGTTTACTCCTAAGTAGATATGTATAAGATCACTTCCTTAAATCCCACATTCTCAGTGGGATTAAGGCTGCAATTGGATAAACACTTACATGGAAATACAGCACATTAAACTGGCAATCCTAGATACATTTTCCCCTTAGGAATTACTCTAACTATGTTTCTCCAACCTGGTGCACTGCAAATATTGGACTGCAAACTCCATCATCTCCTGGCTATTCTGACTGGAAATTATAGGCATAGGATTAGGATGCACAGCTACCTACGTCTAAGTATACCATCCTAACCACTGGGGATAGCACTGAAAATATGTGCACTGTCTTATCATATAAATAACATTTACAAAGAGCTCTTCAGATCCTTTGAAAGAGGAAACAACTGTGTTTGTGTCTGAGCCAACTCTTTTCATATTAGATCTAATCTCAATTTGGACAGAAAGCTTTGTGCCGGGGAAAAGCAGAAGTCTTCTTTGTTCACAAGAGCATCATGTATAAACGACTCCTCATATCTAAGGGCTCATCATGTTCTATCCAGTGGTAAATTCTGAACAGCAGCCACTCACCCGAGGAGATCCCAAAACTGCAGGCAGCTGCATTGCCCAATATCAACAAAGCTCTCCCCCACTAGGCACAGGTCCTCCTTAGGCAAATGGGTCTTAACTGCCCATTGAAGATTTGAAGATCAAACCCTTTACCTTGCAAAAAAGAACCCTATATTAATGGGGAAATTTCCTTCCCTTTGAGCTGCTGTGAAGACTGCAGCGAAACTCAGAGGAAAGAGGGAACTGGTGTGTGTGTGGAGGGGGGGAAGGCAGATGACATCAGTGCCCCTGCTAATCAGAAGGTACCTGCGCAGCATCCCAGCAAGCTCTGCCTCCACTACACCACTAGAGAAAAGGAAGCATCCCTTTAAGTAGGAATTCCGGGGGGTGCCCTCTTTAGTCAGATGGAACCAAGGCTACCAACATTCCTGTGACTCCTTAAAACTGGCCTCCTTTATTATTTCTTTTTACTGTTCTGCTGCTCTGCGGAGCTCTCCAGTTTTTATTAGGCTGGGATTTCAAGCTACATTTGCGACCTTTCCTTGCTGCTTTGTCCTTCAGCGGATCTTAACTTGCACAGTTATTTGTTTCCTAAAGCCACCATGGGGACCCTTAGCATAAAGTGGCCTCACGTAACACAAGGCTAATGCATTTTTTGTAGCAACGGCTCTCCCTGGCTGGCCTGGACTGTTGCCACAAAGGCACCTTCCTTACACTGCCCATGCAGAAGTAAAAGCCACTGAAAATTACGGGTCTTGCTCCCAGGTAAGCATGCAAAGGACCGCAACTTAAATCGGATCGTAATTTGGATGCTAGGGAAGGGTCAAGGAGGGCGCCTAACAACCAAGAGGGATAAAATGCAAGTTAAACAAAGAAAGCAACCTGTTCTCTAGGAATACTTACCTTCCTAGGAGCCTCTCTTTCCCGCCCTACGGTTGAAAGGCCAGGCGGATTTTCCCAGGCAGGCTAACAAAAAGTCAACCCCCAACTACAACTGTAGCCCAAATGAACCAGGGACCATCAATGAAAAGCAGACCAGCGGTGGGGGCCGGCGACGTACAGCACGGCGGATGCCACAACCGCAAATTCCTCCCCGCCCCCTCCCTCGGCCATCCCCGCGCGCGCGCGCCCCCCGCCGCCCGCCCACCCGCCGCCCACCCGCCTGCTCGCTCGGCGGTGCAGATGGTGGCTCCGGGTGCAGGGCGGCCGCGGCGCCCCGGGAGCCTCGCGCGCTGCGTGCTCGCCATAATTAATTGATCGCCAGTCGCTAGGCGACCTGCGCCGGCTCTCGCCGCTTTTCCAGGCGCACCAGCCGCAGCAGCTTCGGCCATTGCAATTAAGGAAAGGACGCGACGAGCGAGCCCCCGAATGCAGCTGGGACCGGGGGCGGGGGGGGGGTGTCCCACGGGTGGCGCCCTGCCCAGTCCAGTGATGCCTGCCCCACCTCCCCGCGAAGTTGGGGTGCAATGCACCTCCACGCGAAGTTGGGGTGCCGTGTCATTCCGAAAAACGCAAGGATGCCAGTGGAGGGGAAGAAAGGGGCGCGCGCCAGCTTTTCCAGATGCCCCTGGTAGCGGTGCAAGGAGCGGGGGCTTAAGGAGACCCAGCCCTGCCCTCTTCCTCCACCCAACGGCTTACTCACCGCGTTCACAGTGCCATCGCGCCGCAGAGGCGCAAGCAAACACCGCGCCGAACCCGACGTCCTGGGCGGCGGCGAGAGCCGGTGGCTGCGCTCGGAATGTGGGTCGGGAGGAAGCGGCCGGGCTGGGGAAGCGTGCGCGAAAAAGCGCGTCGGAGCGCAGCACCGGAGCGGGGCGCTCCTGTTTCCCCTGCTGGCGGGGACGGAGAACTGCGAGGCGCGGGAAGAGGTCGAAGGCCCCCGTGGCTCCGGGGGCGGCCTGCCCCTGGGGCTCGGTTCCCGCGGCTGGCTGTCTTGGTTTCAGCACCCTGGACTGGCGTGCGCGCCAGCCCAATTCTCGCCGGGCCGGCCAGCCTGGATGAGGATGCTCCGCACCATATAACAGAATTCCCTGCTCATGGACAACCAGCCTGTCGGGATTCTGGTCCACCCACTTCCCTGACATACAGAGGATCTCTGTGCAGGCAATTTTTGCCCTGAGGTGGCTGGTAGGAAGGAGAATCTTGCGCATCCTTCCTGCTTTAGCTTAAGAATGAAGTGAGTTACATCATTCTCCTCAACCTCCTCTCAGTCTTATCTCCACAACAACCATCTTGTCAGGTAGGTTCGTCTGAGAGTTCAAAGACTTTGAGACTTTGACCGGCCCAAAGTCAGCCAGTTGGCCCTCCAGTGATATTTACTTGGTACAATAATCCCCTTGCTTTCAGTGGGTTTACTTTTCCAGTGAGGAAACATTTCACAAATTCCCAGACATCTGGATCTACCTTCTGCCCTCCGCTTCTGCTTGAGGAGCTCCAGTAATACAATTTTAGCCATTTTTGTCAGAATTATGTCAACAGAGCAGTTTCAAGGACTAGACAACTCTAGTCTGCTGGCCAAGAGGAATGGGTAACCGGAGGTTAATCACAAACTTAAACTTATAAATAGGGACTTACATGCCTTCCTAAAACGAGGCCAGAAGAGGTGATTCTGACCCTGTTTCAGTCAATGGAGTAATGCCAGGAGAATTGATCAGAATTTTTGCATGCTCAGCAAATTACAGTGTCTTAACAAGAATCAGGTTCTTGCCAGAGGAGGCTTACAATTCAATAAACAAAACAGGATATTAAGCCCACCCTCAAAGCTTTAAGTAAGGTTTTCATCCAATTCATTTCATGGGTTTTAGTCCATGAATGAAATCAATTAAATCTGCAGACATTTGCTTATGAATGAAGCAGTCGTTCCAAAGAAAAAAACATTTGTTTTTTTCAATGATGTACAAATGTCATCATAGGCAGAGTCTGTATTACCTTTCACAGATGCGAGATTGACACTTCTAAGAAAGAGATCAGGACATTCAGAATGGGGCTTATGTATATAAAAAATCAAATCAAATCAAGGGGATGCTTTAGTAAATCAAAATGTTTTAGTGTATTAATTGGACTGATCAACTTTTTTTGCACTCTGTTTATAGGCCACCTTTTAGAACAATGGGGACACCAAGTCATTATTTATTTTAGACATTCAAAAGCCAGTAGCAAAAAAATCCAGGGCTAATAGAAAGACATCCTAATTGAGAGCCAGTGTGGCGTAGTGGTGAAGAGCATGAGACTAGGACTCAGGAGATCCAGGTTCGAGTCCCCACTTGGCCATGGAGCCAACTGGGTG
Organism: Varanus komodoensis; assembly: GCF_004798865.1. Taxonomy (NCBI): domain Eukaryota; kingdom Metazoa; phylum Chordata; class Lepidosauria; order Squamata; family Varanidae; genus Varanus; species Varanus komodoensis. Next base: position 50,590,277 of record NW_025335941.1, read on the forward strand.
ACTTTGGGCAGTCACAGACTCTCAGCCCAACCTACCTCACAGGGTTGTTGTTGTGGGCATAAGATGGAGGAGGAGAATGATGTAAGCTGCCTTGAGCCCTCTGTAGGAAAAAGGCAGGATATAAATCGAAAAATAAAATAAAAATAAAAAATAAATAATCCTGGAATAGATACATTTTAAAGGACAGTTTGGAGGTCTGAACTTGTAGGAGTTCTACATGATAGGGTGCCAAGCAACCCAATTGATCGTACTGGGGGGCAGGTGAGAAATGTCTCTGAAGTGGATCGTAACATACAAGTAGCATTCACTGGGTGAAAATAGTTGCTTAGAGAACCTGGCTCTCTGCAATTAAGCAACCTGGTAGCTGCCTGATGCTTTGGCCTACAGCTGCTATAATCATCGACCACTGGCCATGCTGACTGGGGCTAATAGGAATTGTAGTCCCAAGTATCTGGAACTCATTAGGTTGCCTACCCCACAATTTAGGGCACTAAGTTTTAAAGCCAGCACTTTGAACTGGGTCTGGAAATGCACTGAGAGTCAGTGTAGCTGGTATAGAAGAGAAGAGGAAAGTGCACGTATTGACTTTCCTCTTCTCCAACATCAGGGTGGCTGCATTTTGCACTGGCTGAAGTTTTTAATCTGCCTTCAGAAGCAATGCATGTAATGCATATTGCAGTAGTCAAGCTTGGATGTAACCAGTACATGAGTAACCAAAGTTGGGTCTGACTGGATTACCTGGGGTGGGAGCTGGTGCAGCAACCTGATAAAAGATGCTTCTAGTCACTATGTTACCTTTACTCCAAAGAAAGCAACCAATCCAAGGATACACCTAAGATGCAAATATGCCCTTCCTGGAAAGTACAATACAGACGAGTTTCAAGTGTCCACTCAGATCGAAGAGCTTCTGCAGCCAAACTTCTCTGGATTGCATTTCAGTTCACCCTCATCCACCCAAAAATCACCACTAACCACCAGTTCCAGCATTCTATAACATAGAACAGAGCGAGTTAGAAGGGGTCTCCCCAGCCATCTAGTCTGACCCCCGGCTCCAGCCAGCTCCGCTCATGACATGCCTACCATGTACATGTCCAATATTCTTTTTGGGCTTTGTAGGTGGCAAAAGTGGTGCATATTATATGTATATTGCTGGTATCTCAGCCCAGACTTTGGGATAACTTCGTCCAATGGCTTCATGGAGATGTGAAAGAGCATGGCAACAAGATAGGCCTCATAGTCTAAGGCCACAGGTTGGAAGAGAAACTTCCAGCAGCACAAAAAAAGCCCTTGCCTAGGTAAAACACAATGCCGCTCTGATTCTGGGAAAAAATGGTGCTTTTAAATAAACATAGTTGTAGCCTTAATGCATTACAACTGTGATCTTACATTTTTACCCCTTATCCTATCAGATGCCCTTCTTCTGAAATACCTGGGCCTCTCCCTAAAGTGATGCTCCCAAAGGGACAACTTTCTTTGTCTTTCTCCCTTCAGCAACTGGGGGGCTGCACAAACCAGTTTTGGTTAAACAGGTCATGATTGTGGACACTGGTGGTGCTTTCTATAGTCATTTCAAAATGTCACTGTTGGCCCTTGCCGTGTTACTGAATGGGAAGTTCTGCGGAGGGATGTTGTTAACAAACATTACAGCACTAATTCAAAGTCTTTTTGATTGCATAGCTTCCTGCTAATCAGTTCAGCCTCAGAGGATGCTTCTAGATGAGGCTGTTTTCATGTCACCCATCCCCTTGGCTCATTCACAAAAATTGAAGGACTGGCCCAGTCAGCCACTCGTGTGTTTCCCCACTGCTTCTTCCACCTTCGTTTTCTTATCATAGAAGACCTTTTTGAAAGAAAAGATAGAATAGTTGCATGGTGTCTTCATACTGGTAGTCTGAAAGCCGTCTGCCTGGAAGCACCCACAACCTAAGTTCTAACAGGATTGTTCTAGCAAAGAGATTTTTCAGTGCTTATTTTTCAAGAGGCCCCTTCCACATGTCTGTGTGCATGCCACCAATCCCCTCTACTTTTCAGAAGATTCAGAGGACAGGGGAACATAGTCTATGGTTCTCTCTGTCAGGATCTGGAAAGATCTGGGGTCCCACTTGGTGGGCAGAATCTGAACAGCGACTTCAGTACCCGCAGGATTGGGCCCAGGTGCTGTTGGGGCTCACTCAGTCTCCTGATAAGCACCATCTGGAGGACCTGGGAGAGGAGCTATATAAGGACATTTCCTTTCACTAGTGATTGAATTGGAAGTGTGTGTGAGCAAGCTCCCTTTTCCTTCCTGCTCATGGCTGTGTACTGCCCTTGTTCTGCTACATCCTCCTGATTCCTGACTTCGGCCTGCTTCTAACCCATGCATCAGGCACTGAATGGTGTTTAAGCCCTGCCCTGCTTTGGGTCCTGTTGCCCTGGTCTGGACTGTGGCAGTCTGGTGGAGCTGCTTTTGCACCTTGATGAGCAAACAGAATTTCCCCAGATTTGGGCAGGTGACCAAGGCACTATGCCCAAACTCATGCAGATTGATGGTTCTTGGCTTCATTGGATGGTAACTGTGAAATAGCAAAGACTCCTTGCCCTTTTCCTTTAGCGGGGCAGAAGAGGCATTATGTATCTGTCTGTCCTACTAAAGCCCAGTTCCAGTGGCAGTGTTATGGGGTGTTATGAATCCCTCGAGTTGCTTTGTTGGGCCTTCTGGCGGCTGATCCTCCAGAGGGTGAGAAGATATAGATAGTCCTGCAAAGTGTCTGGCAGAGCAGAGGATCCTCACTTGAAGTACCAGTGCCTCCTGCAGCCACTGCCGGATCATGCCAGATCCTGGTCCAGCCGTTGCTACCAAGGCTCCACCTTTTGTGTGTATAAAGGTGCATGTTTGCTTGCAGAGATGATTTAGGAGTTCTCGTAAAACATAGAGTGTCTTTACAGCTCTAATTACTTCTGTAGGAAAGGTCTATGTTCCAAGGACCTTTCATGGGAGCTTGCAGACTATGTGGCCACCCTGGCCAAGGTCTGAGCTTTCCATAGAGTCTATCTGGGAAAGGGACTGCCCCTTTTTCCCTAGAAGAGGGGGACAGGGTCCTGTCAGGACCTGGGCAGCTGCAGGGTGGCCAAAACAGGAATAGCCACCATAGTTACTCCAGGAGTGGGCCCAGGGACTGCCAGAGCTTTAAGCTTCCTTACGAGAGCCCTCTGGGGAACCTAGAGGAAGAGCTACAGAAGAACAAGCTCTTCCCTCCAGTGTCTTACTTAGCAATACACGTCTTCTTGCTAGCCATGGTGTAGCTCTTGCACTTTGCCTGACCCTTGCTATAGGTGGATGCTGCTATATTTTTTTTGGGGGGGGGGGGAGGTTGTCTTTCTCTTCCCACTCCCTTTTGTTCTTGCATTGTTACTATTTATGTTTTTGCAAATTAAATATACTTTAAAAAGGAAAATAAAAGCTAGTGATGTAGAGACACTGACGTGCCAGAAACTTTGTACAGTTTCTTGAAAGGTTTGATGCATGTAACCTAAATGTTAAATTCCTTGTTTACTGGAGCAAACTGCAGCTTGTGCAACAAAAACTAGCCCTCTTTGTACACTTCTGCAACCTTCAGCAGTCTCTCAAGTTGGCTTAAGCAGATCCTAGTCCTTCGGAGCAGATCCGGGGGTGGGGGCACTTGGGGGCTTCGGGGGCTGCAGCATGTCCTGCTGATGGATACTGCTTTGTTGGCCTTTGAATACTACCATTTAAGCTTACTTTCAAGTAAACATGCATAGCATTGGGCTGTGTGCGCATGTATTATCCACCCTGCCTATAGAAAAGGAGGACTATTGGATTAAGGAAAAAAGAAGCTGCTGAGGAAACCCAAGTAACATTCCTATTCTATGGTTCACGTACCTTTGGGCTAATCGCTGACCTTCTGTCAGCCTCAACTTGTAACTGTATTGCAAAGTCATGTTCCATGCTCTGTGTTATGAGCACAGCCAACAGATCCATGTGCCATATCAAACTGGGTCGAGTCGTGTGATATAATAGACTTTGGTGTGTTGCTGGAGACGTGCATTCAGCCCTTTCCCTGTCGGCACAGCATTGTCAGGATCTGAAGCCCAAACACAGCTTCCTCTACCCCGTGATGAACGGCACACTTCACCCTGCACATGCCTGCACAATCAGGAACACACCTGTGGGTACTTGCAGGGATTGGTGCCTGGTGAACATCCAGCATAGCTGGAAGCCCTGAAAGTCTCTGTGAAAGGCATCCCACCAGCAACATGGGTCTTGACGGTGCCTACAGGATGCTCTGATCCTGTTTCTGGCCTCACCTTGAATTGCACCTGAATCCTTCCTGTTCCTACCTCTGTCCCTGCCTTCCCAGGTGCTTTATACCTTGTCCTTCCAGAACTTGCCTTCTTCCTGACCCTGCTCAGCCTTGCTGCTATCTGACCTCAGTGTGCTTCTGGATTCCACCTTTGTCTGGCCCTGCTTGCCTTACTAGCACCTGAGCGAAGCCTGTGTTTGGTCCTGCCTTCACTTCTGGCCCTCTAACTCCTTGCAAAGACTGCCATCCCTCTCCAGCATCTTGTTCCAGCTGACAGGAGCAGCCATCTATGTTCCTGGGCCGACATCCATACTTTGGCTGCGTAATAACACAAGAACTATCTTGCCAGATGAAAAGTTCCTCTAGCTACTACTCTGTCTCCTACAGTACCTTTTAATGTAATGCAGCACCTTTTAATATAATGTAAGCCACCCTTTATGATATCTACGTACGGTGGCTTACAATGCAGTTAAAATTGAAACCACAGCAATACGATTTACAATATCTTAATGAAAATCAGTCAATAAGTAACATCACCAAATAGTCACTGAAACAGCAGAGCACAAATGCCAGAGTTTAAAATGCAGCACTGTTAGTTAACAATACTGGAAATACAAAGGGATGGTGCATCGTTCCATGCAGTCTCTTGGTGTGCTGCATGACTAATTTGCAGAGCATAAAAGAAATCAGATCCAGCCCAAAGAGGAAAGATCCAATCAGAGCGGGTGTGAGCCCCTAGTTTCAAGCTGGCCATGAATGAGGTGAATACTGATGAATAACGTGCGTGCTCATCTCAAGGAGGACTAGTCATGTGCCCTTTCTCTCTCAGGTCCAACAGTGATGTGGGTTTGCCACAGGGGGTTGTTGATTTGTTCGATTTGTATCCTACTTTTTTCATACAGCAAACTCAAAGTGGCTTACATCACTCTCCTCATCCTGTTCTCAATCTTATCCCCGCAAGAACAGCCTTGTGAGGTAGGTTGGGCTGAGAGTCCAAAGTCACACAGGGGAGGGACTAGAACCCAGCTCCAGTCCCACACGTTTAACCAATGCACCACCCTGGTGACTTGAGTGGAAGGCCATTTTAGGACAGGCACAGAGGGACAGGGTGTTCTGGGGTTTGGTGGGGTGAGGAACCTCTGGCTTAGCCATATTCAGGCAGAGCTTCATCAAGAGCATTTAGATGGATAAAACTGGATGATTGGATGTCTGCAAACTCCTGAGTTTGGAAAGTTATGAGTTGCCACTTGGCATTGTGTCCTAATGCAAAACCTGATTAAATATTATTGGGGGTTTTTGTTGCAAAAATCTGGGATATTTTTATACAGAATCCCTATCCCAACACAAGCGATATAGAATGCTTTTTACTAAAAGAACTGCTCACAATATGCAAATGTAATTGTAAACACCAGGGAGGCAGAATCAACTTGACATTCTGCACAAGACTTCTTTGAGTGTCTTAGTGAAGATGAAAATCTCCTGGCTGTGGAATTTTACTATAGAGAATTGGTCTTTCCTGCCTGGAAGCCGAAACCTAATTTAAATGTAGGTCAATTCATATTTATCAATCCTTCCTCTCCTGCAAAGTGCATGAATGTGCCAAGGAAACATTCCGCTAATGCCCCATCATTTAGATTCATAGGGTACTGTCTGCTCAGGGTAAGTATTTCTAAGTTCCACCAATCTCAGAGGCATAATGCCAGGTATAGCTCAGCTAAGCACATGCTGAGCGTTCCCATTAAACTAAAAATAGGCTGAAAAAGTGCTTTGTTTAGACTGGAATCTTGCTGATAATTCCAAAGCATGTGTTCATAGATTTGTCTACTGTGCAAAGGGTTGCACGAGGCAAAACAGAGCAGCCATCTCAGGCAGATTTGGGATGCCATTGATCAAGTGGTCCTTTGATTCATCGATTCCTCATACTTAGCACCTCAATGATCAGGCACTGAGTACAATAACAAAAGTACTAATAACTCAATCCAAATAAATATCACAATGAATTATTATTTTTGCATCACTATTTAAGATAAACAAAAGAATCAGAGTAGCTCCCCTAACCCCAACCCCCAGGTGAATTTCAGCTCCCGGCTGATCACCGTCTGCCCTCAGACCAAGCTTGTTTGTCTTCAGTGCGATGCAACGCCCACTTCCACAATCCCGAGTTGTAGCCATGAGTTCAGCTGTCCTTGGAAGTCATGCCTCTTCGCAGTGGGCACAAACTCTGGAGCAGAGAATGGAAAGGCTCAGCATTACAGAATAACCCAATCTGTACAACCACTGCAGAGCTGTGGTGTGCCGTGCCACATGCTGGTACGTGTAGGAAGCTCCTATAAATAGTCAAACCGTGGCTTGTTGGGATGTTGCAACACAGGTGGGGGTTTTGTAAGGATTAAGCAATCCTTGCACAAGCCATGGCCTGCTCTGGGGTTATGTGAGGGTTATTTAACCTTTACACAACCTTCACAGCCCAGGTTTGACAATGTTCTGTGCCGCAGCTGGAACATGCAATTTTTATTTTTAAATGCTACAGACTACCATGGCTTAAATAAACTACAGAGAGCTCTGGTCATTGTACAAACTGAATCATTATATGCCAGCATGTATAGCCTAATTCCAGCAGCTGTTTCTGTTTGGGCAAAGTAACCCGGGGATGGCACAACTTCAAGCAGTGAGGTTGGCGCATTTGTGGGCAAGGCTTTTATTGCGTAATCATCCTGCTTTGATGGCACAGTTTTACAGGGCTGAGAGAAAATCTTCCATTTGTTTTTCCACGGTTGCTTCCATTTTTAAAGCATAAAAAGACCATTAATGAGGAAGAGACAGATCAGCTGTGCAACGCCTTTTGATGGCAACAATATTTATTTATTGGAGCATCAGGAGCTGGGATATTGAGAGCCAGTGTGGTGTCGTAGTTAAGAGTGCCAGTCTGGGACTCAAGCAATCTGGGTTGTAGTCCCTGCTCAGCCATGGAACCAACTGGGTGACTCTGGGCCAGTCAGACTCTTAGTTCACACCTTCCTCACAGACTGAGAGCAGCAGGAAGAGAATGATTTAAGCCAATTTGAGTTCTTATGGGGGGGAAAGGCAGGATATAAAATAATATTGTTCAGCTTTAAAGGTACTGGCCCATCTGTACAGAACATACCGACACACACACACACACACACACACACATTTATAGCTTGGTGTGTAAATGTAGTAATACATACTAAAATTACCTAGAGGTAATTCAAAGTATTATTTGGAGAGGCCAAGCCAACTAATCAATTTCTCATCCAAATCACCTCAAATAATAATAATAATAAAAAATTCAGTTATCTAACATCTCATCTCATTCTTCCAAATCACTAGTTCTTCTTCAGTTATGATTCTGCAGTCTGTCACTTTCTCACTGTCTCCTTTCTCCTGGAGAAAAATTGCCTTCACCTTGTTCAATTAGGTATAGCAGAAAAGCTTCTATTAACCCTAAGACTTTTCCTGATGCTTAGACACTGTCTCTCTCTCTCTCTCTGTGTACACATGAGGATGTTACAGAACATGGAAGGGTTCACACTGCCCCTCCCTAGCCGCAGTCCCCTTGACATTGCCTCCTTGATGGCAAATAAGTGAAGAAAAACACTTTCCTGCAGCCCCCTGGACCCGATCCTTGCAAGGGCATGGTAGCTGTCATCATCTGGAAGAGTTTGGAACTGCTCCTGCAAAGCCACTGCCCAGTGTTTAGTGCCACAGGTGGAGCACCTGGCAGAAGGTGCCAGGAGGATGAGGGTTGAGCATTCACTGCAACTTTTCCACTCCAGTTCTGGTGCATCCAGCAGAGTTCGGTGCAGTTTCTCCCATGTCCAGCTGAACCCAGCAGGACTCATTTCTGTGTAAACATGCCAAGGGTTGATTTCATGCAGGTCAAAGCACGAGCCAGCTCTGAGCAAACCTTATATGGAAATAAACAGGAGCTTGCAAGTGCATTGTGTTTTGTTTGGGGTGGGCGTAGGCTTGGAGCAAGCTCTTGATGAGATGTCCTATATATTAACAAGTGGGAGGGACTGCTGTTTGTACTTTCCCACTCAGGAAGCAAATATTTTGGGCCAGCCCTTTTCCTGTGGCAAAAACGATTGGCCAGTATGCTCTGTAGATTCATATTATGTAACAGTTGTGGAAAGTATTAGGAATTAGCATAAAATGGTTTAGGAGTACATGGAGTGGTGGTGGGGGCAGAGAGCTGTAGTGTTCTCCATCCCACGTCCTTCATCAGGTCATCAGGTGTATCCCCCAGGGCGAAAACATCCCTCCTCAAGTTGGCCTTTCATTGATGATGTGGTGGCAAATACTGAAGCTCATCTTGAACGACCCCATAGCTAAATCCCCAAGGAGAATCGAAAAGCTCTGGCTTCTGTATTGATCGAGATCCACAAACCAGCTCTAGCAGTTTCTTTCTCCACCAGGAGCAGTTTTTGTAAAGCTTCATTGCCCATTCAAGGCCAAGCCACCCCCAAAATAGTTGCATCACCACAGGAAGAATTCCTTCCCCTACCCAAATGGCCGGAAGGATGGCAACAGGGAGATCTTTGGCCAAATGGTGACGACAGGTGAGGTTGGTGACCTTGCCGATGAACAGGTGCTGGCACTGTGTCCCTGTGAGCCCTGGTTCTGTTACACCACCACCCTCTGTCACCCCAGAGGCAAAGGAGCAGTGAATATTGCCCAGGATTTGCTGGATCTGTGCAGGGTGACTGCTGGCTAGTTAGTTGCCTTCTATTTCTTCCTCAGACAAGCTAGTTCCTGGCTAGGGCTGTGCAGCTCAGATGGGACCACCAGCAGCCCTATGGCTGCGTTTGGTCCTTTGCCTAATTTCAAGTCTCCAGGAGGAACTCGGTTCAGTCCCTGGCAAGTCCTCTTCCCTTGTTCGATGCTTGCTTTGTGGGGCGGAAGGGAATGGCGACCGGAGGAGATACAGATTCCCCCATGCTGGGGGCCTTCCCTTCCCCTGTCACTGGCACGCACCCCTAACAGACTGCCCTCAAGGGAATGTAACCCACAGCGGGAAAATAGTTCTTTGTTTCCCAGGGTGCTTCTAGACCGAGGGAAGGGCTCCTAGCACTAGAAATAACAAAGCATTAAAATGATTATCATATATTTATGTCCTGCTTTCCCCCCACCCCTCTTGCAAGGAACCAAAGGCAGTTTACAAGGTTCTTTTCTTGACCATTTTTATCCTCACAACAACAGCCCTGCAAGGTAGATCAGGCAGGGACTCTCTAACTGACCGAAGTCACTCAGTGAGGATGATGGCTGAATGGGAACTAGAACCCAGATCTCCTGTGTAATATAATTACTATTATACTACAGATGGGCCTCTAGACTCAATGTGTCTAAAGATGTGTAGGATTGCACCTCCAAGAACTGTAAAGGATTATCTTCTCTACGTTTAAGGCTGCTATTCCATATGCATTTCGTCCGAGGGAAAGCCCTCTGAATTTTCAGAGATTTACTTTTGAGCAAACAGTCATGTGCTTTGGCTGCACGTCTGAAGATCCACCTCAATTTGTAGAATTTAGGAGAAAAGGACAAATGTGTATTTTCAGAAAACCCCAGATACTGAAATGCACAAAAGACTGGGGAGCAATACAGAATGTTTTTTACACATCGACTCATATAACACTGGTCTACAAATTTTGGGAAATTATCAACCTCCGAGATAAAATGTACTAATTCTTACATATTTTGATTAGATGAATTAGAAAACAGGTGATAAAGGTGCTGGTTGGCTAAAGTTTTCAAGATATTTCACAATAAAGATTTATACACAGATAAGTATATTTGCCTACAAGGGAGGGAGATGTCTGATGATCATGATGTTTTGTAACTTCTCTGCAAAGTACGGTAGAACAATGAAAATGGTACCACATGGAAGTGTATAAATTAATCATCACTTGGAGACTAAAGATTATTACTTAACTGTAATTTATTGTTCTTTTATTGCAAGGTACATTTGTCTTAGTCAGATCTATGCATCATACAGTTACATCTGGTGGCTTGTGAAAGTGTCATTGCCTAACATTTCCAAGGAATAGTTGTGTGATATTTTCCCTCAGAAGCCAAGATTCCTCAAAACTGTGTAAACAATGCAGATAAATTCTGCTACATTTGTGGCGAGGTGACATTTGCATCTCAAAAGTGCAGTATGATGGCAGTGGTAAAAAATGCACACCACCTGTGTTGTGGATGCAAAATCAGGGGATCAGGACAAGAGTTGAGCCCCTCATTATTGTCTGATTTCACAGAGTGAACTAAATGACCTGGTCAGGGATTTGGAATTGCATAAGAGTAAGGCAGAGCTACTGAGTGTCAGAATTGCACATCCCCCTTGTAGTTTTGAATTATTCTGATGCAATTTTGACCCGAAGCTGTACCTTGGAAACTGGGGCCAATTAATACTCAGGACTTAATTTTCCTTTCTTAGTGACCCAGTTCTGGTAAAATTTAGCTACTTTCATTTCCGAGGCTTTCTCCTTGTAGACCAGTATATAATCACATACTCCTCCTTGATCCCCAGTGCTCTGGAAAACAAATCAGGGTGAATCACTTCAACTTCTGCAGCAAAGCAAGCGAGCATTGGGGGGGGGGGGGTCTGCCCACTCGGGCTGAAACCCAGGAACTTTCATTCGGAGCCTGGATTTTCTGGGAGTCCTTCTGCCCCACCACCCCGCCGTCCCTGGGAGCTTGTCGAAATAAAGGTACAGACCCTGGATCAGGGGGCTCTTTGCCCATACGTGCTTCACCTCCTGAGCTCCCCACTGAATCTTTCTGCCCGAGGTTGTCTTTTTCTGAAATCAAAGGCCCTCCTGCACCCCCCCCCGCACACCCCTTTTACAAATAGGAGCGCCCTTAGCAGACACACAAAGAGAGGGCCGTGAAAGCATATGCACGTTAGTATAGGCAAATAATGTGCATTTGTTTTTTCCTTTTTGGTTCTGAACTCCAGATTTTTTTCGGTGCTGTTTGAGAGATAACATAATCTGAGCAAAAACCGGGATCTTTGCCAAACCATCCGTAGCATAAAGTACCGTTCACATGGTATTTATTGTTACGGGCTGACAAGCCAACTTTATGAATGAAAGCCTTCTGATCACGGCCTAATGCTGTTAAGGGGTTAAATCTGGGGGTGGGAGCTTTTGCGGGCATGATGGGAGTTGTGAGCAAGGAGGTTCATGGGAGCTGTAGTTTTCTGTTTCTTCCGGAATGGCTGCCTCCTTTAAGGTAAGCTAGGCTGGTTTTACTTTCCTGCTACTATTTCCCTTGCAGTGGGAAATAGCTAAGAAATGGTCACATTTTTTACGTAGGGGGGAAAATTTGAATCTATTGCAGGGGAGACTTGCTGACCAGACTTGAGTCTGCCCGTGGCTCTGAATGGACACGTTGTTACCACGGTGGGAACTGCAGTAGTTCGGGCAACTCCTGTTATGTAAATAATAAAAAAAAAAAACCCCGCCTCGATTATTATGGCCAACAGTGCAGTCTTGTGCGTGTCTACTCAGAAGTAAACCCCTTTTGCGTGTAGGGAGGTTTAATCCCAGATAAGAGGATCTACTATTGCAGCCTAAAGAGCTTCAAATTGCTTTGCTTGTATTTAACAGTTGTATTTTAAATTGTTTTTGTTCTGTTTTTGCAAGGAAGGGGAGGAGAGGGATATAATTCTGGCCGAAGTAGTTCACACTTTTTTCATTGCAATGATTGTGCGTTTAAAAAATGGAGCCTGCAACCACGAGGCGGAAAGGGGAGTGTGAACAAGCACTGAAGAGTAACACAAGTACGGTGCAATCATACATGTCTATTCAAATAAACATCTCATTGAGTTTAACGCCAAGGGCACATTCAGCTGTAGCACGAATTGGGTTGGGATGCAATCAAAAGCATGTTTGGACATGTTTCTAGCAGTTCCCAGAAAGCAAGTTGGACTTTTCTACCATTTAAACTTGCATATAGTTGTACCCCAAGACATTTTTTTGCCTGATACCGAGGACAGGATTGTCTTATTTCTCCAGTTCTAGACACAGAAGCAAACCTGACTGACAGCTGAGTCTTATTCAACACTGGTGCTAGGACAGGATTCTTCAGCACACCTGAATGCTGTAGGCTACTTGTGGGCTAAAAATAAAAATTAAAAATGGGGTGTGATTGGAGGCAGAGCTGAGTGTATCTCTTTGGAAACTTCTATGGGTAACCTTGAAACTTCAGAGGCCTTGCCACATCCCAGTTCTTCTCCACCTCCTCAGAATCAGAGGAATCTATCTGAATGGTTTGCAATAAGTGAGCAAAGGGCCTATTTTCCAAAATATACACCTCACTCTCTACTCAGTGTGCATAGGCTTGCAGGGATAGGAAGAGGAGCAGCAAGAGGGAAGGGGGTTCCCATGTTAGTGATGGATGTGTAGAAAATACAATTTTAGTAGGTGCAATTTTTTTATGCCCTCATGGGAAAATGCATCTGTCAAAGAACTTCCTTCTGTACAGCTTTTCTTTGCATCTTACTGTCTTAGCCAAATTTGATGAGAATGAACGTTTCTTATACTGAATCAAGCTCGCCTCTTTTACTGTCTGATGTTAATTTTCCAGGAACTTAGGCAGGGTTTCTTCAGCTTTGCTACCTGCCAGGAGTTGGGCCTAGTTGCTTGTTGCCAGGAACCTATTCTCATTAATGGGTGGTGTACTAAATAAATAACATATAAATTGATTTCAGCCCTACTTTGCCACTCTCAAAATAGAGATGCACAAACGGCTAACCAAATGAGCATTTACTGTGCAGCTAGTCCCCAATTTTTCTCAACATGTTTAAAAACAAACATAAAACATAACAAAAAAAATTAATCATGCTCCTTAAGAGCAGGCTGATAAGAGAGGTTTATCAGGTGAAATTTCATGTGCTGCTAAAGGCCAAGCAGTAAATCTGGGTTGCTTTATTTTTTAATGTTATTTGCAGTTCATCTTCATTTGTAACTAACCAATACTGGGATTTTCAGATAATCTCAATTTTGTCATATATGTGCAGATTACAACTAAGCCAAGCCTAAACTTTGATTTTGGAAACTAGGAATTAACAAAAATCAAACTGAAAAGAGTTGAAGGATTATTGTAAATGGGCTTAGTGCACCATCTGCTGGTACACAAGATATACTCTGTAGAAGAAGCAAAAATTCCTGAGGAGAAAAGGTGAGCTGCATTATACCATTCAAATGGTGCAGCCCAAACTTGAGTCAGAAAAAAGTTTCCATCAATAGCCGTATATTTACTTTATATATATTGATAAATATACAAAGTCCTTTTTAAAAGCCATCACATCCTTTCATAGTAAATTCGAAACTTGAACTATGTGTTCTGTGAAATTGTACTTCCTTCTCCCACCCCAAATCTTCCATCATTCAGCTTCACTGAATGACCCTGGATGCTAGCACTTCTCTACATCATGTATAATTCTACACTCCTATCATGTTTTCCTTTATTCACTTTTGTCTAAGCAAAAATGCCTCAAACACTGCTACTCTGTCTCATGAAAGTTGCCCCAGCCTTTGTTTTCATTTAGGTTGCCCTTGCTTTATCTTTCCCAGCAACAGAGTACCCTTGTTGAGGACTGCTACTGAAAGGTGGTGTCATGGATCTGCAGCAGCCCAGTCTCTCCAAGTGACAGGACATAAAGCAGGACCTTAGATTGCCACAAATTAAGGGAGGTAGGTGGTTCTTACGGAATAGGTGGTTCTTCAGATATCCTTGGCCCAAACCAAGGCTTTGTAGGCCAAAACCAGCACCTTGGCTTATCTTTGTGCATTCCCTCCCTTGGTTAATAACATTGAATCATAATTGATTTTTAATAAAAATATAAGTTTAGAAGTTAATGCATTCATATTTTGTTTTCTTGAAGGAATTTTGTACATGATACCTTTCTTTAAAGGTACCTCTCAGTTCACCTTTCAGAATGGAAATAGAAGGCATCAGTCAGCAGAGCCAGAAGCTCAGTAAAACTGAGAAGAAGTTGCGGCAAAAACAGATGAAGGCCAGATATACTCTACTAAAGCATGAAGGCATCGAGTGTGTATCATACCCTACCAAGGTAAATATTCATGTATATAAGGTGTTACACCATCTTGGGAATAAAATATAAGAATTGATGTCCTCAGTAATCAGGTTCATCATGGCTTGTTCCCCTCCCTGCTTGGTCGTCCAGTGGGTATCTCAGTGTCCTTGAAGCAGAATCCATCAGGTCTCCCTGTCCCCAGTCTGATCACTACCCCTTTCACAGCTCCCTGCCCCCACAGCATCAGAAGTGCACAACTGGGGGTCATACTTAGTTTTGCTTTATTATGCAATTGTGATTGTAATATTTTGATGTGTACTTGTAAGCATGCACTTGATGTTGGGCTTTCACATTTGTCCAATGTGTGTAGTCATGCCTGATCAATTTGCTCATATGTTTCAGCTGTCCAAAGAAACAGACACTGTTAGGTGTTTGTTACCTTTCTGACACTTCCCCAAGTCTCCAGCTGCTTTGGAAAGGGGAGATATTGATGAGCCAGTGCTGGTTGCTCCAAAGTGCCACTGGACATCGACACTTTGGGCATTTGTGGCAAAGTGAAACTAGGAGTAGCAAGGTCAAGATCGTGAAGAATGGCAGCAGGTTTTGCTGCTCTTGTCAAGCAGCTGTCTAACTAATCCCAACAGCCTATGATGAAATTGATCTCCTGGTTTGCCCACAGTGCAATCCATCATGGTTTGAATAGTCTCTAGAACAGTCAGGGTGGCTTGTTGGCTAAAACAGAGCCATGTGTAAGAAGCTGTCTTGGTTTGAAGGATACAACGCATCCAAGCTAGTTACGCAGGAGGGGTTGTCATGGTGTCTAAACCCAATCATTGTAGTTGTTTGCAACTGAATGGGAATGTGCATTGTGCATCATGATTTTTATTGATTTATTCAGAGGCAGGTTTCACTTATTTTAAGGAACTAAACCACAGTCCTGTATTTGACTACTAGGAGTTCAGTGTGGCTTATTTCCAGATCAAGTGAATATAGGGTTGTAGCCCTACCTTCCAGTAAGTGTTCATTGGAACAAGTAACCACTATGACAAAATGTTGATAGTATTGAATGGTCCTGTTCAGGGTTCCAGCCAAACATGTCCCCTTCCAGGATGCTCCATGCCATTTCACCTCCTTGTTATGCATAGGTAGTGCTCTTTTGATTACATAGAGATCTGTACCTGGAGAATAAATTTGCTGTTAGCAGATAAGTTGCAGGATTCTGCCTCACTTTTAAAGACTAAAAGCTGATTCCACTTTGAAACGTATATCTGCAAATCCATCATATTAAGGGACAAGCACCACCTTTACTGTTTTGCTTGTCCTGAATCTTGCCTGCCCATAGTTCATTCATACTGATTAAATTTTAAAGTATTTCTACCCTGCTTTTCAGCCAAATGACAACTGGTGTAAGACTAGGAAAAAAACCCAAGACAGTCTCTGTCCACAGGCTTGCAATCTTGGAAATGTGTTTTGCAAACTGTTTTTGCCAGCTAGTAATTGTTCTTTTTTTCCTTTTGGGTATTCAGAATGTAGGGAACACTGGGAGAAGGAAAGGAGCAGATAAATAAAATAATGGAACACAAAGTGAGCAAAATGCAATAATTACAGGGTATCTAGTACATTGCACAGTAAACAATGTGTTCCTTCTGCCATCAGGAACCTCATGTTTTATTGACATATCAGATAAGTAGCCGTCACTCATCCAATGGCCAGGGTGTACAGCACCAGCTTGTGGTGAGGTTCTGCTTTGGGAGAGCCCCAGAAAATCATAGCATCCCTGTGATCCCTCCTATTCTAGATATAGTCCAGCCCTTCAGTCTGGAAGAGCACCAGTTAGGTAGGGGACCTACCTAATTCTCATTTCCTAAAAAGAGCCAAACCCTCCCGGTTTTGCTAGAGGCTTATCTACTAGTCTCAGGCTCCGGTCAACAGAATTAGCCCATAGAACTAGCATGGCCACCTAGCTCCATAAAAAGTCCCAAATGGCACTCTAGACATGGGCAGGGGAATTCTGCACACCAGTGACACCTTCATAAACAATGCTTTTCCATGCTTCCACTGATACAAAAGAAGGATGATGGCTAGGAAAGAAGGGACCCAGCAAACTCAGCGACCGGTTCTTTATAGCTTTTGTTTACAGTCCTATTTATTTATGTTGCAAATAAATTATCTGAATGTGGTGGGGGAGTCAAAGGATGGCTTGTCCTGGTGGACTGGGCTCTGTTCTGTCTCTTTCTCTACTGTATTCAGGTGGAATGTTGACCCTTAGATGATAGATGAGGGAATATTATGGGAGGAGGAAAAGTTACAGGCTTGGCATTTTGCTTTATCCATTTAGGAGTAGGTATTTTTCCAAAATAAAATCTGGAGGAACAAAACATTTTTATGGGCCCTGGGTGATGTGTCTGGGGAGCATGGGGCATTCCCAGGCACTGTGTTAGAGACCCCAGATGTCATGTTTAGGCTAGCCCAGCTGTTACGACTCTTTAGTGTGTCAGTAGGAGCAGCTTTGGTGTCTGATCTGGTAGGCATTTGAGTTGCCAAATTGAGCAAGCAAATGATGATGCCAGTTGTCCCACCCTGGATTCAGGTATTGAAGGGCTGTCATGCAGAAGGTGGAGCAGACTTTATTATTGATTGTATTTATATCCCACCTATTTTTCTTCCGCAGGAGCCAAGGCAGCTCCCCTCCTCCTCCTGCTCCCAGTCTTATCCTCACAACAACTGCACCGTGATGCAGGCTGGGCTAAGGGTGTGTGACTGGCCCGAAGTCACCCAGTGAGCTCCATGGCTGAATCGGGGCCAGAACCTGGATCTCCCAAGGCCCAGTCCTGCTCTCTTAACCACTACTCCATGCTGACTCTGCGGGAACTGACTTGTCCCCTGTTGCTGCAGAGGGCAGGACTGGAGTCAGTGGGTGGAAAGCGCAGGGCAGTGATTGTGTTATTGTGATTATTGTGTCTGAATAGATGTGCCATAAATGTCATAGACTGTATGGGTGAAATTCAAGTCTTTAAAAAATGTAATATTTCAGGCTATTTGAAATCTACACATATAATTCAGGTTTTGAGACAGAATTGGCTACCCTAAAGTTCTGGGTTAATAGCCTCATTTTCTCATTGCTTTGCTGTATTTATGGAACACAGTTTTCAGATGAACACATTCGTGTTGATTATGATAGCTCAACTCTTCCATTTCCGCTTCTCCTCCTTTCTCCATAATCAGAACCTGGTCATTGCGAATGGAGGCCTGGGAAATGGCGTAAGTAGATGCCAGTTGCGCAGTGTGGTAGAGGAAAGTGGACTGGTGGAAGCTCTTTTGATGCCGCCAAAGAAACCCTATGCCTTTGTGAAATACACAACAGCAGAAGATTCAAAGCGAGCCTATGATTCCCTCAATGGAAAAGAGATCCTGATGGAGGGCTCCAGTCAAAACGTCGTTCTCTATTTCAACTTTGTGGAAAAAGGTATTACAGTTGTGAAGCTTACTATTACTGTTATAATTGTAGTTGAGCAAACAGCCAGTCTGGTGCTCTGCAGCTGTTTTCCTTCCTGATCCATGTCCATGGAAGCCAGAACATTCTTCATTTATTTGAAGAGAAAGTAGGCATGATAGAGCCAAAATGAAACAATCTTGATTCCAAATAATTTCCATGAGATTTACAGATAGTAGTTCTTCTGTTGTACTCAGTTGGTTTGTAATTGCTCGATCCTATACATGTTTGTTTAGAAGTACATCCCACTGCATTCAGTTAGTCTCACTTCCTAGTAAGCTTATTTAGCCCAAGGTGCTTAACTTTGGCTGGATTTCACTCTTGGATTAAGCCAATAGGTTACAAAACATAAACCCATGTTTTAGGCTATTGAATTCTGTGCTGTTGATGTGTGCATGGAGCCATGCAGGTTTGCACTAACGAACCATGGTTCGTTAACCATGAATAATCCAGAAAGATAATTCATGATTTGTTACTGGGTTGTGAATCCATGGGTTGTCCATGGTTTGTTTCACAGGCTATTGAAGCATCAGGCAAGAATAGTAACACCCTTTCCACACTGCCCAGCCTCTCTGTGTGGCAGTACTGCAGTGCCAGAAAAACATTTACACACCCCCTGCTGCAATTAATTGGGATAATTGGGCCTTCTCTCACCTTCCCTCTTTTTCTCCCATGGCAGCTTTTCGTAGCTGTAGAATTGAGGGAGACATTCTTAATATCCATGGCATGGTGGCTGGTATTTTGACTTTCTGCTTGGGATGAACATGCTTGTGCCCAAGTACTTTAGTGCTCCAGGAGGGCCATCCATCATGTTTGGAAGCCTGTGACTAGAGGTGGATGAGCGCTTGTTTGGTTTGCTTGTTCTCCCTTGCTTGATATCTCTGCACAGGTGGTTTTATTTCTTTTCAATTATTCCTAAACCTAAACTGAATTTCCTTGGCTGGACCAGGCCCCCAGGGGCTAATCAGGCTTATAAACAAATATTTGTTTGGTCTTCTGTGATGGGTAAAAACATCCTGAAATGATCATGCAGAAGTCTTTTTGCAAAGTGGAAGGCCCCTGATTCTGCTGCTGCTTCTTCTTTGATTTTCAGGCCATTCTGTGCCACAGTACTGACATTATTAATAATACTTACACACCTAAGTGGATTACATGGAACTGCATTAAAGTCATAGATATATTTTTTTGAGTAGAAGGTCTAAATTTGAGTATTTTGCCTGCTGTATTGTTACAAATTGCTGTTGAAACACCCCTGATTTAAGAGAGAACTATTTGAACAAAAACAATCTTGGGCTTAGAAAACTAGTTTTTCAGTTCTTTGGATCCTGGGTGTAGTTGCTGGACATGTCTTCTTTCTTGGTTATGTCTATTGTCAGCTAGAAATAACTGACAAGCCTCATGAGTCCTGAGAAGAGACAGTTGAATGCAGGTTGCCATCTCACCTGGAGCGGCTGGGGAAAAGGTTGACCTTTGCTTTGACAGAGTAGTCAGGTCTTTGAAGTTGAAAGTGGTGAGATTGTCTAGTCCTGAAAAGAAGGGGGGGTTGTATAGCACAGCATGTGGGGACCAGTCCCGTGGTGCATGACCAGAGATCATTACCATCCCAGTCAAGAGTCACTTTTGGCCTTATCACTTAATTTACCAATGCTTCTTCCAGAGGATGCTTTGCAAGATCTTTTTATTTAGGGAAGTGCTTGGGAGCAAGAGCTGAGTAGGGGATTCCTTTTTATGGGGCTTTTCTTACTGAGCAATCCAAATTTTATAGGACCATAGCTTGGTGCACCTTGTAACCTTGAGGGAAAAGAAAGTCCTAGTGGGGATTTATTTCCTCCTAACTCTCAGCCAAAGCAGCAAGTTCCACCTTGAGTGTTCTTCTGAGGTCACTGCTGTGACATTGGAAGAGGATCAGGAGGGAAGGAAAGGGGCAGGATAGTGGAAGAGAATAGGGGAGTCTTGCTGGATCCATAAGACTCTCACTCATTCCTGTCCACAGCAAGGTAAGTCAGCTAGACAGGCTGAGAGGCCTTTTCTACCTGAAAATGTTTCTTTGTGGTGGCATAAGAAGCATTTTTGTAACATGCTCTTGTCTGAGGGGCTTTGGATCAATGGAGGGCTGTGGGTGTAGGCATAACACTGGATGATGGTTTAGCACTATGGGAAGTCTCTTGCATGGTTTATGTCATTCTGTCTCCTTCTGTGGCTTGGAGGAGGTTAGAAGATTCCCTTGCTGTTCTAGATTAGCCACACTTTAGTGTATCTTCCTAACCCTTGGTCAATACTATCTAGTGGAAACAGGCTTACAAGCTGTAGTTCAAAGTGGTTTGTTTCCATTAACAAAAGTTAAGAGTAAGTGCATTTTGGCCCAGTTTGGATGATCCCTTAATCTGTGGCTAATCCAAGATGGAAAGGAAGGGTTTCAGATTCATTCTTATGGCTATGCTGCAGGAATATTGGGGAGCACATGAATCAGGTGAGAAGCTGGGACCATTCTTGAAATGCTAAAGTTTGGCACTGAATCTGACCCAGTCCTGTACTGAAGTGTTGTATCCTATTAGTGGTGCTGCCTACTGAGAGCCATTGAGCAATTAAAAGAAATATGAACATCCAGCTTGCTTTCTTGAGAACTGTGAGTCCAATCCATTTGTTACTGCTGGAAAGAAGGTAAGCATTTCATTTTCATGGCACGATCTCCATATTTTTATGTTCCTAGTTCCTTGGGAAGATGTGACACCTGTAACCTTACCTCCTGGCCTGATGGTAGTTGAAGAGCTGGTTTCGCCTGAGGAAGAAAAACAGCTTTTGGACAGTATTGATTGGGAAGAGGATGAGGTCATTTCTAATGGTAAGTGATGTCTACAGTAAGCCAGGCTTTCTAAAAATACCTCTCACTGGACTTATTTTCTGTAACTCTGTAAAATTGTCCTTTGTTAACTCCTTGTGGGACTTTTTACTGGGGGCAGGAAGAGTGGATGTTTCTTGTAAATGCCCCCTCCTGTTCAAAGCTCTGCTTTCATTGTAAGCAGAACTTTTGAAAAGAAAGGTTAGCCAGAATGGCAAGTCACAGTCTCTGTGGGATGATGATGGATGATCAAGGCCCAGCAGAATCTTCCCCTTAGTGGTCAGCATCAACCAAAATGAATTGTGTGAATTGTTTTTAAAAGCTGCAAGGCTGGAGCTGGGGGTCAGACCAGATGGCCCAGGAGGCTCCTTCTGACTCACTCTGTTTCTTTATTTCTATGGTGGCTTCCTGATGGTCAGAGGAAGCTTTGGCGTTTGGGCCTTCAACTGGGGTGCCCAAGTTCAACTGGGTTTTGTAGCAAATCCCCAAATCACGGTCACCTGTTGCCTTCCCTTTGACCCTCTGGGAACCGCCTGGCTGAGCATATCTTGTCAGAGTGGTGGCCAATTCTGCCTCTGCGCAGACACTTGGCTGAAGCCGTAATGTTTGCCTAGAGCTTTCAAGTGTTCAGAGTGTTTCATGTCTAGCGGTAAAGCAGCTCACTAACATAGACTGGTATCATCCTTTTCCAGATTGCACTTGGGTGGACAGAGGCTGAGAGGCGGTACTTTTGCCTAAACTTAGCTGGTGAGCTCTTAACAGCCAGCCAGCGTGACATAGTGATTAAAAACTTAAAGTGGGACTTGAGAGAGATCTGGATTCTAGTCCCTGCCTTGGCCATGAAGCTTTCTAGGTATCCTTGGGTTGGTCACTGACTTTCAGGCTCACCAACCTTACAGGGTTGTTGTGAAGATAAAATGGAGAGGAGGAAGATTCCTTGCAAGAGGGAAAAAGACTGGATACAACTATAATAAATAAATGATGGCTGCAGAGAGATTTGAATCCGGGACATGCCTATTGTTAGTTCAGCTGCTATACTACTCTAGCTCACGATATATGTGGTTGTGATTTATTTATAAATATTTTTTTAAATATTGTTTTGCTTCCTTTCCACTTCACAGCTCAGAAGTCTTTAAAACACAGGAGGGTCAAACACTTTGGATATGAGTTTCGGTATGATAACAACAACGTTGATCGAGACAAACCATTACCTGGAGGTAAGTATCTAAGCCGAGTGTCCCTTATCTGTGTAGTGCTGAATTTTAAAAGAGCAGGTTCTTTCGTTATTTACAGTGTCCTATTGAAATGATTGGAATTTGCTTCTGAGTCAACATGAAAATGGGATTTTTCTTTAATAGGGCAATCTGAAGCATGCTTAATCAGAAGTGAGTCCCATGGAGAGTTCCATGGGGCTTACTCTCCAGCAAGTGGACTGACCAGTGCAGTCTAGCTGTGATGAAGCGGCTGGAGCAGCTCTCCTGTGAGGAAAGGTTGTTATATTGCAATAATATCCCACCTTTTCTTCCCTCTTGTGAGGGACCCAGTCAGCATCCATAGCTCCATTTTATCCTGGCAGCAGCAACTGTGTAAGGTAGGTTGCGCTGAGAGTCTGTGACTGGCTCTCAAAGTTATCCAGTGAGCTTCATGGCGGAGTGAAGACTAAAACCCAATTTTCTGAAGTTCCAGTCCAGCACCCTAACCACCACACTGCACTGACTCTCAACATGTTCACATTTCCATTTTGGGTTTTATGCTTTGATAAACAACAGGCAAGGAAAGATAGGGTAGGACTTCTTAACATTGTGCATGGTGTGGATAAAGAAGAGAGGGAAATGTTTTCCTCCCTTTCATGTGATACTAGAATTTGAGTCATCCAGTGACGTTGACTGGTAGGCTATTCAGGCCGACTCAGCACATCATCAGCAGTGTAATTTGTTATCACAAGACGTAATGAGAACCACTCACATGGGCAGCTTTAAAGATAAACGGAAGATCGAACTATTGATGGCTATTTTCATGGCAGTTATACATCATGTGTTCAGATATTCATTGCTGAACAGCACAAACAAGTAAATTCTAGTGTCCTCATGTCCATGGGAAACATGTAGGACAGCCATCTGGGTATGTAGGAACACAGGTCATTGCCTCATCTGGAAGGCACCCTGTACTAAGCTGGTAGTGACTTGGCTGCCTCTCTAGATAGTGACACCATTTTGTTACCTTCAGAAAAAGGTGGGGGCACTGTGCTAAAGTGGAGTAGTTACTGTGCTTTAGCAGATTTGCGCAAATTTCCTCATGCTGTTTTTCAAAGATTACGTATTTGCAAATCTCCCTCAAAGTGAAAAAAGGTACAAAAATTCTCTGCTCTGTTAGCAAGCGCAAATGTGCTAATTAATGGTGTAGGCTGCTGAGGCTGTGTTGCAAAGATTCATGGGATACATACCAGGGTGGGCACATGGACTAAGGAGGGACAAGCTATGGGGGAGTACAGAGCACCTGAGCAGCTGCCAGGAGTAACATGGGCCAATCCGCAAACAACCAGCACTTTGTACCTTATAATCAGGATGGCCTTCCTGTGAAGTGGAGGCTGAGCCATTGAGTCAGACCATCGGTCCATATATTCCCTTAGTGACATTCGCTGGTAGTGGCTTTCCAGGGGTTTTAGGCAGGAGTTTTTCAGGCCTTCCTGGAGTGCTTGGGATCGAAGCTGGAGCTTCCACCATACAGTGCAGGGGCTCGACCGACTCGGTCGTGGCTCTTCCCATCTGGTTGGTCCCTGTGGATGCCCTTCATATGAGCCACGCTGGCTGTCCTTCTATTCTTAGGCGTTTGAGCAAACTTCTTTCTAACATAGAAGGGGAGGCTCCAGAAAGTCTTTGAAGATGACTGTCTTTGTTATGTCAGGAAGCTCTGACATGAGTGTGAAAAGTGTGAACCCTGAGAAAGATATTAGGATTTTTGAAAGACAGGAGTATCGTATTCACATCTGACTCACCCCACATGACAGCTCTGATTTTAAATGCCAGCCAGGGAAGAGTAAAGTTGGAGGCAGTTCTTAAAGCATGTTTCCTCACATCCTATTAGGAGTCTGAAATTTTGCTCACAGCGACTAGGTAGGTGTGTGAAGCCTGATTATATGCACATTAAAGCAGTACAGTAGACTTCTTCCCTGCACCCCTTCCCAGTGCACAGTAGAATTTGCTTGCCCCAGCCCAGAAGCGCAGTCTGATAGTTTTAAGATCATTAATTTGGCAAGGGAGCAACACAGTATTGTGTTCCCTACTGGTCTGCTAGTGTTCAAACACATGCTGCACCCAAGGAAAAAGCTCAAAGCGGAACTCATGCTCGTAAAGATGCAGAGATCAGTTAATTGTAGTTAGCTTGTCTGAAGTAGCTTTCAGCTCTGTGTGCATGTAGTTAGCATGCTTAAGATACAGGGGTGCAAGTCAGTAACGTGAAAGAGACCCTTGTGAAGACAACCCTCGGCAGCTTGTTACTGTCTGGATGTTTTGGCCTACAAGTTGCTTATACTTGTTATAATGGGTAACATTTTGGACTTGTAACTATTAGGCTGCATTAGTTGAAGTATCACTTCTAAATCCCATGAAGTACTAGTTCCCCTCTACTCAGTACTGGTTAGGCCTCATCTGGAGTACTGTTTCCAGATAAGGGGTAGATAAGCTGGAAGGGGTTCAGAAAAGGGCAACAAGGATAATCCAGGGACTGGAAACAAACCTCTCTGAGGAGAGTTTGAAAGAACTGGGCATGTTCAGCCTCGAGAAGAGAAGACTGATGGGAGATATGATAACAAGAGCTTCAAGAACTTGAAAATCATCACACAGAGGAAGGCAGAGATCTCTTCTCATTCATCCCAGAATGCAGGACATTCTGGGATGTCCTGGCTCAGATTACAGGAACCCAGGTTCTGGCTAGATAGCAGGAAAAAAAATCCTGACTGTTAAAAGCAGCATGACATTGGACAATTACCTAGGGAGGTTGTGGGCTCTCCCACCCTAGAGGCATTCAAGATGAAACTGGACAGCCATCTGAGAGGGATGGTTTAACTTAGAGTCCTGAACTGAGCAGGGGGTCGGACCTGATGGCCCCCTGGCCCCTTCCAACTCTACTATTCTAGGACTTTATGAACTCATATAGCAGTTATGTGGAAGATGCATCTCTAGTATATTATCCGCATTTATTCAACACCAATCTGCTCAATTCATAGCCCACCATTCTTCCAGGGGCTCAAGGGAGCAAACCTGCCATCTCCCCTCAACCCAGAATTTTAGTTTTTTGAGTCAGGTTATGTTTGAGTCAGCCTGTCAAAACCCAATGTGAGGCGTTTGGGGAATTGAACCTGGATGTCCCCGGTCCTAATATGACACTAAGATCCTGCCTTCTTGACTATGCCCCCTGAGGATGTGCTGGACAACAGCTCCATAAATCCTAACTAGCATGGTCTCAAGTTGGGCAAAGCTGAATAAATGCTCTGCCATGCTGGTGAAATAAAACATACTGGAGAGTAATTAACATGGCCTAAGTGTTACTTTTGATGGTACATTCCTTATGAAGATGCTCTTTTTAAACTTTGCAGCTTTGCTGTTTTTGTTTATTTGTTATGGAGAAATTCTGATGTGTGGGAAGCAATTGGAAAATCTTTCACTTGACTCTTTCACTTATAATATCAGGTCTCCCAGATATCTGTAATCCACTCCTTGAAAAATGCCTGAAGATGGGATACATTAAAGAGAAACCTGATCAACTGACTATAAATCAGTATGAACCTGGACAGGGTATGTGGCGGCACTCTGATAACATCCTTCCTTGATCCGTCAGGCTCCATCCTTTTGGAGCCAGGCAATGCAGTGCTGTGGTTCCAATTTAAGAAAGAGCTCTTAGTCAATTTAGAGATGAGGCTTCAGGGGGCTGGTAGTTCCTTACATACGCAGAGCAAGCCCACACTTTTCTGGTTGAAATTGAAACTTCTAGCATTTCAACTTGTTAGGGACATACGAAGTTTCTGTGTGAACCAAGTCTCTGGGTCCATCAGACTCAGTCAACATGGAATTGAACTTGGGCCCATGTGCATACAAAGCATGTAGTTTGTCATTAAGCTGCATGTTCTTAATGTTCTTAATGTGTTTCTTTTGTCCCTACAAACTTTGGTCAATGAGAAGAGGAAGGAGATATGTGCAGTATCATTAGAGATTGTAGGAAAGAAGAATCACAGGACTGCTGCTAAATCCACCCTTGCCATAAAGGATGGATTTCCCATCAACCCACTTTTTTTTTTAGGATTGCATTTAAATTATGTTGGGGTGGGGGTGGGGGTTGCATGTTGATAAAATCGTCTTAGGAGCTTCACTCCTCTTTGTTACTCCAGTGAAGTTTTGTTAGGAGGGTTAATGAGAATGGTGGAAGTTTCTAATAGTAGACAAAAGTTGAAACACGTATTTCAGTTGTTCTTTTCTCATTGGTCATTTAATTTTACATTGTAGGAATTCCTCCTCACATCGATACTCATTCTGCTTTTGAGGATGAAATAATATGTCTAAGCTTAGGAGCCAAGGTAATGCATACAATTTTTTTTCTTGATCTTTCTGAGTTCAGCAGAGCTGCATTTTCACAGGATATATTCATTGTGCATCTGACATTTGGGTATGTTTCCTTGCAAATGCTGCAGTTAGTTGCTTGCTTGCTGAACAACCCAAGTTACATCTAACAACTTACTGCAGGTTGTTCTCTGATTCCTTCTCCCTCCAGCCAGTTCTTGCATGTACTTTCCCTGCTCTATGTGGCAGAACCTGTCTTGTCACCCAATTCTGATACCATTTTAGATCGCTGATTTTTTTTTTTTACATTTTGTGTAGCCTAAAAAAACACAATTGGGATCATTTTTTATTTTCAGTCTTTTCAGCTCCTGAAAACTGTGTAACTGTATTTATCATTCTGTTCATTATTATTGTCACTCTTTGCAAGCACACTCTTATAGCTGCCTGAAATGTGCCCATAGTCTTTCCTCATCATTTCCCTTGTCTGTTCAGTTGTCAAAGGGAGCAGGCAATAGATTGACAGTAGAAGTCTAATTAGCCTATAGGCCGATTTTTGCACAGTTGCCAGGGTTGATTGCCACCTTGTCCTTTGAAAAGCACTGGTACAGAGGTGACAGAAGAACAAAATATCGCTCCCTTAGTAATGGCATCTTCCTAGTTTGAAGGGTTGGACTGACAGTTCTCAGTACCCTTTCAACATTTCCTTGTGGTGGAAGCTTTTCTGAAATGAGTAAATGGCTTGAAATATTTCCACAGATTTGGTGCTGCAAACTGTGTATCTCTCGTGCAGTTTGTGCAAATTGCGGGCAGTTCGTTAGATTTCTGTTATTTATTTATTTATTTATTTATTTAAACATTTTTATGCTGCCCCATTCGCTGAAGCCTCGGGGCGGCTTACAACATAGATAAAACAATAAGTTAAAATATCCATATAAAATAATCTTAATGAAAACACACATTATAAAATAAGCCACCCTGGCCAGATAAAATTCAATTGTATTTAGCATTTAAAATGTTGCTTAAGTAAAAAGGTCTTAGCCTGGTGCCGAAAAACAAATAACGACGGCGCCAGGCGGACCTCTCTGGGGAGTGCATTCCATAACTTAGGCGCCACCGCTGAGAAAGCCCTTCTCCGAGTAGCCACCCTCCTAATTTCTCTCACGGAGGGCTCCCGGAGAAGGGCCTCTCCCGCCGATCTCAGGGGGCGACTGGGCAAATATGGATGTAAGCGCTCCTTCAGGTAACCAGGACCCAAGCCGTTTAGGGCTTTATAGGTCATTACCAACACCTTGAATTGGGCCCGGACTTCAATGGGGAGCCAGTGAAGCTGACGGAGAACTGGAGTCATGTGAACATAACGTCCAGTCCCCGTCAGCAGCCTGGCAGCTCTATTCTGAACCAATTGAAGTATCCGGACCGTCTTCAAGGGTTACTGATCTTGCTGTCGTTCCAACCTGAGTCTTGGGCATGTGTTCCCTTCTCCTCCTCCTCCAGAATGCCTGCGAGAAGGAAGTTGAAATCTTCCACTTCTGGTTTTAAGCTAACCACTGTTGGTCATTATATCCAGACCAGGCCAAACTGTGGTTACTTTAAAATACAGCTTGTACTGCTGCCTTTACTTGCTTTGTCTAAGAAGCTAGTCCCTGTGCTGTGTCCTGATTTCCTAGAGTCACATTCAAGGCTGCAAAAGCTATATGCTGTGGTGGTATTGCTCTGTTCTGACCCTGATAGTTTCTGACATTTGCTGATGGCTCCTTTCAGAGAAAGAAGGAAAAAATCTGCTGGCCTTAAATATAAGTTGCTCACAGGAGGAAGAAAGGTTTTTCCGTCTTTCCTCTTCACCTGGGGCCATCCTAACTTCACTTGTTGAATTTTTAATACAAGATGAAAAATGCTTAAAAGTAACTGTGCTACCAGCAAAATTCCTGCAGAGCTGGACCTGAGAAGCCTCAGGTCGTAACATAAGGTAGAGGTTACATTATCCAGTGGCTTCACTTTTCAAACCAGAAACCCTTGGATGTTTTTTATCTTCTTTTGTCAATTATGAAGGCTGATCCTGGTGTACAGGAGACAACGGCAGAAGTGAAGGGCTGATGGGAGAGAGGGAAGCACATGTGTTTCTAAGATTAGGTTGTTAGTACCTTGCAGCCAAGGTTTTTAAAGCAGATTAGTCCAAATGGGGTCATCTGTCCATTGATTAAATAACTTCTAGCTGATGGAATCTGTTATAAGTTTAAATAAGATTGCATTTTATTCAAACTGTAATTGATATAAGTTAAGCAGAGAAATCTTCCCTTTACAAGGTCAGGCTATTTTTTGAGCATCACCTGGTCTTTTTTTAGCTGCAGATACCAGGGAGTGAAGCTGGCATCTTCTGCATGCAAAACAGCTCCTCTGCCACACAGTACCGTTTGAGACATTGGACAAACTGGAGTTCAATGGAACCAAGAGGCTTATTTTATCAGTGCCATGGGAAGCCATCCAGCCTTTCTTGAGCTTTCCCTTACCTAGTCAGCTAAAGCATTACATTGAGTGTGGACGACCTCAGGAGGTCGAGGTGGCATTTCTGCATTACTCCCCCACCCCTCACACAGCTGGTGAAATTCCTGCAGCAGGGATATGAAATCACAGTTGGTGCTGATTTTCATGGACAAACCACTATGGAACACTAGGTTAGTCGAGTTAAAATGGGCCATTGTAGTGTCATTGAAAGCTGCAAAATTATTTTTGTTGCTGTAAATATTGGTGAGGTGGTGAAAATGGGGCTGCAGGGAAATGGGTGCCTGCCATTGCTTTACAATATCCTAAACAGCCTTCCCCAACCTGGTGTCATCCAGATGTTTTGGATGACAACTTGCATTGTTCATGGCCATTTACCATGTGGGCTGATGGAGGTCTAAAACACCCGGAGGGCACCAGGTGTTGTAAAACTTTACAGTGTTGTAAAACTTTACAGAATAATCGTATGCAAGTTCAATTATCTCATTCCCAGGTAAGTTTGTGTGGGGTCATAGCCATAGATGATTTACCAATTAAACAGATCAAAACTTCCAGTCCTGTTTCAAGGCACTGTTTATTTTGCATCATTTAGACAAATATTAAGAAGCAAGCTGTTGCAAACAGAGGTGAGGGTAGTAGGTCCCAGCTCATGAAGGGAAAATACACCTTGGGGGGAAATGGCAAAGATGCACTCCATGGTTGACTCAAGGAAGACAGGATACATTCCTGTTTATTGCTGGGTTATGCTTGCAAATCCCATCAAGTGCCTGGCAGTAAAATACAAATGGGTTTGATGGCTCTTAGGATGTGGCCAGCATTCATATCCTTTGCTCAGAGAGCACCTGTGAGGCATGAAATGCATTAGCAAGATGCCCTACAGCTCCTATTCTTCTGTGGCTTTGATGGCATTTTGAAACGAAATGTGAAAAAGCAGCCATAACTGCCCACTTATGGGCCAGTAATCTCCTGATAGGTCAGTTGCTGCTTTGGTTGCCTTTGCCTCTGGCAGTGTACTTATTCCAGATTACTCTTTAATATAGTTTGCACATTGGCACTTTCATTGTAAACATCCAGCTTAGAGCACTAATGTGATCATAAAGAGCTTTGCAAATTAAAAAGCAGAGTAAATGATTAGGAGTAGTAAGAATATTAAATTAAATTAGGAGCAGTTTTCCAACTGGTGAGCTAGATGATATCATCTCCATTGAGTGCTATAATTTTTGTTTGTTTGCTTGTAGAAATATATTCACTCTTGATTATTTCTCTGCACTGTGTCCAATATATGAAAATTGTACCTGTCTATGGCATGTTGTCAGTATACAAGGTGAACTGCCCCATTCCATTCCTCTTCTTTTCCCACCTTTCCCTGTTTCCCCACCACTCTCAGGTGGGGAATTTCAGGAGTTCCAGGAGTGCTGAGCATACTCAGTCCTCATTGGATTGTTTTGGCAACTATATTCCTCTCTCCGGCTTGCTTTTTCCTCCTAAAGTTGTTTGTACTTCTGAAAATCTTAGCTTTCCTCTAGCTTGCAGACACCTTCCTTTAATGCCTTGGTGCTGTTGTTTTGGCTATATAACAATTTATTTATTAATCAAAACATTTCTATGCTGCCCCATTTGCCGAAGCCTCGGGGCAGCTCACAACATAATGGCACTCATCCTGACTATCAGAAACAATCAAACTTTTTTATTTATTTAATTTATATGCCAGCCAATAGCCAAAGTGCCCTAGTGGGGTGTAATCCTATCAAATATACCATCAATGATCAGAAACCCGCTGAAATCAGAGGCATCTGTTCATCCAGTGCAGACTGGGAAGAGCCAAGGTAGCAGTTTTGCTTTTCTGTCCTCCTGCCCTGCAAATTTCACTGTAATTGAAATTACATTTATACCACCTGTCTTGTAGGGCACCTACAGTGGCTTACAAGGATCTCGACTTCTCCATTTTATCCAAACAAAAACAACCCTGTGAGGGAGGGCAAGTCACCCAGTAAGCTTCATGGCTTAGTGAGGAATAGAACCCAGATCCGTACTTGCCAGTGGCTTTACATCTAGCAAGTGTTCATCAGAAGGGGAGTAGGCTTGGGACAACACATATTCTGGCCTTTCTGGTCTCCTTCCTTCGCATCCATAAAAATCTTCCTTTCTTTCTCCTCCACCATCCCTTTCATGACCTTGGGGGACAGTATGCTTCCTTCCTTGCTGGCTATGAAGGGGTGGATGAGGTAGTTTGGATCCCTGACTCCCTTTGCCAAGGTTGGGGACAGCCCTCTAACCTCAGATGGGGGGATATGAATTCTATGGCCCCTGCGTTGTTCACCAAAGGACTATAGGGTTGCTCTTTTAAGTAATGTTTTAGAATTGCATGCTGTCCCATTGGTGAATATCCTCCAGGCAGTTTGTAATAATAAAAGGTCAAAAAACTGCAAAATAAATGATATATGCACAATATATGCAAGTATGAAAACATCCATTTAATCTAATATGAAACATTAGAATAGTAAAAAAAAAGAGTAGCAGTAAAATAAATAGCTAGAGCAAGAGATTAAAAGCCTGCTAGAAATATAGACAGTGAAGATGCCAGGCAGGTTTCCCTGGGAAGAACATTCCAGAAACCACCACAGAGAAAGTTCATTTGCTGATAGCCATTAATGCTCCTTGGAGCGCCATTGAACCTCCTGGATGCATCTTTTTGTGCATTTGTAAAACACCCATAGATTTATTGAATAAACTTTTGTGCTACCTGATAGCAAAAGCTCTCCAGGCGGTTCACATCCCCATCTGGGTCACCAGCTGTCATGAGTGACAAGCTGTTAATGATAGCTGGTTCTCTTGTAGAAACTTTCCTAGCTCATCCTATAAAATGTATTTGCTCTATTTGAAACAATTATTCTCCCTTGCCTCTAAGTCCTCTTCATTTTGAAGGCAATTTTGGTTCTTTCTTAATTCTGACTTGTATCTTGCTTTATGTTTGCATTCATAATGAAGGAAATTGCAATATTTCTTCCTCAAAAGATTTCTTTAAGAAAGACATGTACATAATATCCAAAATTCTATTTCAGCAGCTCTGCTTCTGTAGTTTAGGCTTTAATCTTGCCTTCAGCTATGAAGGCAAATGAGCACTTTGGAAGATTATTGTGGTTATCGCATTACTGTGTGTTGAAAAAGCAGCATTATCCCCATGTCACAGATAAAAAGTGACATGTATCTCTAGAAGCCTGCAGGGACATAGTAGCCGTGGTCGTGTGGGTGCTTTGGTTACCATAAAAAAAGCAGTCAAGCAGGAAGCATACTGCATTTTTTAAAAACCTCAATGGCTTTTAAACTACAATGGCTTTTGAAAGACCTCTCCCTTGATGTAGGTATTAGGCAGAAGAACCTTCAAGGGGTATGAAAACAGATTTGAAAGCAGTTGAGGAGGAGGGGTAGAATTTCCTAGCTGCAATGCCCAGGCCAGTTGCCTCAGAGATAAGTTGTGAAGTAGCAGAGAAACAACTAGCTTCACTGAACCTGTTCACTTGTAGATATCACATTCAACCTCTGGGGCCTTCCTTCGAGGGAAGTGCAGAGAGTGGCAACAAGGAGAAGGGCTTTCTTGGTGGTTGCCCCCCATCTACTGCAGTAACTTCTCCACTGTGGCCCAACTGGAGCCAATGTGTCTTCTTTTCAGTGCCAGGTCAAGATGGCCCTCTTTTCTTTAAAGATGAACTCGGCCACCCAGGGCCTTGAGGGGGATTACTGGGTATGTTGCAGAATCAACTCTTTTTTTGTTATACCTTGTTGTTGTCTGTTTTTAGCTGTTTAAAACTTTTTAGTATTTTTTCTGATTTTATGGGATTTTATTGTAGTTTTATCATCTGTTTTTATGGACTGTGTGAAGCACCTCTAGAGCTTTGACTGTGGGGCAGTAGAGAAATGAAACAAACAGGCATAACTAACTCCAGGGCCAGACATCAGTTAAGAGGGCAGACCAAGTAAGAAGTGTCAGATGTTCTAAGTGGTTGGCCCTAAATCAAGAAGCCCCTGTCTTAACGGTGGGCTGTGGTAAGGGGCAGGCCATACTAAAACAGGTTTCCTTTGACCTGGGTTCATCATGAGGAGAGAGGGTAGCCCTCCACTTGCTTTGGAAGCATAGCAAGTAACAAGCCCCATCAGCACCTGCGGTTTGAAGATAATGCCCAAAGTTACACAAGACCTTCTCTGCTAGTAGCATGATTCTGATGAAGATTGTGAGTGGTGCGTTGGTCCTGAAGGGAAGCTTGTTTGGTACGGTCAGACTTTTGACTGGAGCACTTTATTCTCCATCCTGAAAAATAGCGCCAATTTAAATTTTAGAAAACTCATTGCTATCCAGAACAACCTGGAAATAGCCAAGCAGGCAGTATTCTGTAGTGACTAAAATATTGAGGTGTGAGGTGACAGAATGTGATTTCTTTTCTTTCTTTTATTGAGATCACTTTACAAATAAATGTAGCTAGGCTTGTTTGCAGCAGTACAGCAAGTAAAATTGTACAGCAGTACAGCAAGTAGGCTTGTTTGCAGCAGTACAGCAAGTTGTGCACGGCATTGTCATAGGTTGTGATCCAGCTTTCCTTGCTGTATGCAAGGCACTTGTGATCTTTACTAATCTACTCTGGAATTGGTCAACTTTAAGGGAATGGTCTTGCTTTAATATCAGCCAGGGTTTGACAACAAATTTTCAGCTTTATCATTTTTTAAACAGAATGTAGGTCTGGATGTGCTGGCAGATCTTTGGTCAACTTGCATTAGGTCAGCAAAGACTTCTGTCTGCCAATTTTTTTTAACAATAACCGCCCCAAAGTGGCTTCTTATTCCACAGCAGCAGAAACTGTACTGCTGCAATGAAGAAACCTTGGGGTAACCAGGATGGGTTTTTGTATGGAAGGACTGTGAGCTCAGTTCAGCTCTGGGGTGCTGAACAAATTCCCGAGCCCAAAATTCTTTGCTTCTAATAGTATTCTTTTGCACCAGGCTCTAGCTGGTGGACCTTGAGATTCTAGTAAAAACACCCTAAGCCTGAAGACTGCTGAGCTTTGGCTTACACAAACTGCAAGCTCCTGATTTAAATGCTCATAATGAAACTAACGCCACTCTTCTCTAGCATTGGCATACATGCTGCTTCCCCCAGGGAGGTAATCTCTGTGCCTGTGAAATGCCAAGTTTGAAATCGGGCCCTGGAAAAACAGCAAGTTCTTAAGCTGCTTGGTTAGGTATGGCTGTTATATTCGTGGCTTCCATATGGTGTCTCCAGAGATGCATGAATTGCCTGCCAGCTAGATTGCCAGAGCAGTTGCTTCAACTCAAGCTCAGCTCCTGTAACAATCTGAAGTTAAGCCTAGGGAAAGATGTTCCCTTTTGCAAACTGCTGAAGTAGGTGTGACAGAAGCCAATTCTGTGGCTTTGTGTCTGTCCCACTCATGTATAAAGCAGGAGGTGAGAGTCTGTTTGTGCCTCTTTTTCCTCTAGCTACACCAGCTACGGTTCCCATTGTCCCCAGTCAGCACACTGGCTAGGGTGATCAGAGCTGTCATCCAACCCTGCTGGGATGTGCCTCACTGGGGAAAGCTGGAAATTTTTACAACAAAAGTTGCATGCACACAAAGGAAATCGGAATTTTGCCTGCCTGCCTTTTGTGCCTGCTCTCTGTTTTGCAGGTATTTTTCTCTGTCTTCAAACTGACTCCCATAATGGAAGGGATCCAGGCTGGGGGATTAATGTATTTGAGAAAGTGCAGAGGGAGGAATGGGAGAGAACAAAGAACAGGGTTTTATTGTCTAAATTGGATCTGTTGTCTATGCGAATAGGGCAGTCATATGAATAAACAACCAGGGCTGTTCCATCACATCTAGTTTGGTCCCAAGGAGCAGGACTGATAAAGGTTTTCATGATAAGACTTCTCCTAATAGAGCATTCAATTTGGCTGCAGTGCGATGTCATACTCAATTCTCTCTTACTTCATGGATCCCAGGAAAAATAAGGCAGAATGTAGGGGAGTAATTGAAATGCCATGGGGAAAATGGCTTCTTTCATCTGATGTCTTGCATCTGATGCAACCTCATTTTCAGTACCCCATGATATGTTGGGAATGACTCTGGAGGGCAATGCAATGTAGAAAAGAGGTGGGCAACATCCCAGGTCACAGAACTGTGTTGCCTCCACAGTCCCACTGGGGCATGCCATGCCCCACTGCCATTGAACTTGACACTGCAACAGATTTAAAAGGTATGTGACAAGCAAGGCATGCAACAGGTTTCTCTTCTCTGCTCATCCAAATGCAATGATAGGAAAATGATCACATGCTAGATTTCTGCCTTTCATGAAGCTCATAAGAACACTGGAGCCCTGCACAGAAACTGAAATGTTGGAACTGTGATCTTTTCTGTGTTGTTGCTATTATTTTCCCATCCATCCACTCGCCCACTGACCAACCAATCTTTATTAAGCAGTCACCAAGTTGACAATTATTATTTGGTTAAATTGGAAGCTGAAGGAAAGAGATGGAATGTTCTCAGTTTTTGGAAATGTTAAGTGTGCCAGAATCTCAGTTGAAATGAATTTTCTATCTTTCATTGTGACTTAAGCTGATTCTGTGAATTACTCTCACTGTATCTCCCTCATTTAAAATGGAAACTGAAAAACAAAAATGACCAGGAAAGTAGTTTTCCCTTGGCATCAAAAAGAACACAATACATACGGCAGACAAACCGCTCTGGGAAGCTGGATATGATCTTAGGGTGTGGACAGATGTATATATGTGCCCTGGAGAGCCAGTGTGATGTAGTGGTGAGTGCAGGACTAGAGGCTTGGGAGATAGAGGTTCTGATTCTCACTTGGTCATGAAGCTCTCTGGGTAGTTGGAAGTAAGAAGGATACAGACCTTGGGCACTGTTCTCAAGGCTACTGGCTGCCTCTCAGAGTCCTCAGAACCAGAAAGTGAAGGAGATTGCAATGGGGCTATGGAGAAGTGTCAAGGTTCTGAGATGAGGGGGAGGATGTAATTCTCTCAAGGCCAGCTACTTTAGCCAGACGGTTCCTGGGAATGGCCAAGGTGTGCAGCCATTAGGAAGGGACTCTTGAGAATGAGGAATGCTCAGATGTACACCAGGCCCACCCCTCTGTGCTGGATCCACGGCAGGGTGGCAGCGGAGATGGGAGGCCCAGTTGAATGAGCATCGTGTGGAGAGGAGGTATATGAGGAAGGATTCTTCAAGTAACCTGCCCCAAACTGTTTATAGCATTGAATGTTAATACTCTTTGAATCAGAGCCGAGACATGGGCTGGCAGTCAGTACAGGTGAAAAAACACTGGCATAATATGATCACATTAGCTGGCCCCCATTTAGCATCTTGCTGCTCTCTGTTGGACCAGCTGAAATTTCCACATCATTTTCAAAGGCAACTTCACATAACACTGTGCAGCAATTGAGATAAGAGGTCAGCCGAGCCTGCAGAACCGCTGCAGGGCTGTCCCTGTGCAGATAAAGACATAGGTGGTGTATCAGCCAAAGCTGATAAAAGGTGCTCTCTCCATGCTGCCATGTCCACGTATGCTTCTAGTGACAATGCCGGATCCAAGAGTAGCTCTGAACTATGAACCTCCTCTTGTAGGGGTAATGCACTGCCTTCCAGACCTTTTAAGTGGGAGATACCAGGAATTCTTCCTGCCAGAGGCCCTCCACAAAGTGGGCCCCCTGTATAAGTGCTTGTTCTGTAAGTATATGCATTGGATAGCTCAAGAGTATAGGGAACTGCTTTATCCCAGCTTTAGTCAATTTAGCTTGAGTTGTTTGACTGGCAGCAGTTCTCTGGACCTCATACCAAGAGTCTTTCTCCATCTCCTGTCTCTGATCCATTGAATAGGGGAAGGCAGTGGCCACTTCTGTGATACTGTCCTTGTCAACCACCTACTTGGGGCTTCCTCAAGCTCCTGATGGCCTCTTTCTAGCAGCTGTTTTCTGGGAACTGAAAACCAGTATCTAGTAATGTGAGAGCCTTGGTGAATGGCAATTTAAATCCTTTCCATGCCCCTGGAAATACAGGACTCCCCCTTTCATCCCTTTTTCAAATGAGTTTCTTCCAATTCCTTTGTGAAACACAGGTGGGCTAACTTTAGGATTGTGGTGGTGGTTATAAATCTGGGATCTACAACCTGGAGTCTGGTACAAGCTGACATCAAGAGAAGGTGGAATCAGATGTAAAATGTGACTTGAGGCAGAGCTAATTCAGTTCTAGCATCCCACTGTGATGGGCTAAATGCTCATATGCAAATACATGTACCGAGTTACTTCCAATCAGGGACTCTAATGTAAAATTCCTAATCTGGCTAGTGGAGTTACATAAAAACTTGACCACAGTTTTTCAATTAATGCTTACATCGCAGATGAGAAACACTAGGAGATGAGCAATTAACCCATGACCAGCCCTGGCAGAGAGATTTTGCTTGCTTTTGTAATTTTATTTGCTTTTGTAAAGTAGGAATCATTAACTGTAGTAGACAATCTATTGAAACTTTCCAGAGATATCCCTTTTGCTTACCTCTATTATGAAATTCAGTAGTTCATCTTCCTCACACACAAACACATCTGTGTGTTCTGTCACATGCTGATGCCTGCTTCCAAGCACATTTATTTCTTTAAGCCCAAGTTGTTACTACAGACACACAATAAGGATAACACAGACAAGTATCTCTAGAACAGAAGAGTCAGCAACAACAGATCTCACTTTGCAAGGATATGCTACCAAGCAGAACACTTCAAGTGGAACTGTCAATGCAATCACCTTCATTTGTTTCTGTGACAGTGGTCTGATAGGATCATTCTGTTTTACCTGAAAACAGAAAACTGGTTTTGTATTACTGTTAACTTAGAAAATCGGGGGACCGAGGTCAAGATCATCCACACAATTGCATTCCTGATCACTGTGTGTGAGTGAAAGCTGGACAGTGAAGAAAGCTGACAGGAAAAAGTCCATGTGTTTGAAACATGGTGTTGGGGGAAAGCTTTGCAAGTCCCCTGGACTGACACAAAGATGAACACAATCAAATCAAGCCAGAGCTTTCCCTGGAAGCAAAAATGACAAAATTGCGGTTGTACTTCAAGCTCATCATGAGAAGGCAAGACTCACTGGAGAATACAATAATGCTTGCGAAAGTTGAAGGTACAAATATGTGATGGACTGATTCCATAAAGGAAGAATTTACAAAGCTGGGCAGGGCTGTGAAGGACAGGACTTTTTGTAGGCCATTCATTCACAGGGTTGCGTTAAGTCAGAGACAACTTGAAGGCATGTGACATCAGCAACTGTGATGGGACTTCCATAATTCCTGATATCTAGTTGTTCCATTGATTGGGTCTTATGGCATGCTATTATCCATTGAATCTTCTGATGTCTTCATTCATTGGTGCCCCACCTTGACCTTGAAAAATGCTCAGGAAAAACAGGACCCAGCTTTCCCAGGATGTAATTGGAACACGGCCATTCTGTGAGATTGTAGAAAAACAACGGAACATGAGAGCTACCATGGTGTCCAGCTTCCTAAGAATCTCAGCTTTCATATATAAGTTTTCTGATTCTTCTAGGAGCAAAAGCAAAGTTTGTGATTAAATCTCAGAAGCCAGAGGAAGTCCAGATAAGACTTCCAGTAGTTAGAGGCTGGGGCTTTTTTCTAAACCCATGACCAGCTTCATGATTAGCAGACACATTGTTCTTGGAGCATTTCAGTTTCTTGTTTCTTGCTTTGTGGTATCTGCCTGCAAAGATGTGGTGGAAGATGGCAGAGCCTTCTGTGAAACATCTGATACTTGCCCACGTCATCCTGCTTACTGGGAGTTTTATACTATTATATAAAACAGTAAAAATGACAAGAAAAATAACGAACGGTAAGAAACTTGTATAGCCTAAGCCATTCTATGTATCATCAAATCATTCCAGGATTGTAAGCTTATGTTTCTCTCCAAACTCATAGAAGCAGAGTAATGTCTGCCTTTTCCCCCTCAAATATTTCCAAGCCACCTTTTAGAGAAGGGTCGGGAACTTTCCAGGGGACAAATTTATCTCTGCTAGGATTCCAGTCTGGCCCTTCAAGAGATCGTACCCCATGGATATTTTTATGGCTTCCCCACTTTAGTATTTCCCCCATTTCCCAAGTTGGAATGCCTCTCCAAAGACTTAGTCGTAATAAGAACTTAAAGGCTACAGTATTGAGTGGGGTGGGATGTTGTATTTTTGGGCCTACCCCCTTTGCCTTCAGTCTCTGTCACTCCTGGAATGTGGTCCCTGAGATTAATTGAATTCTGAAATTAAATTTGGCCCTTGGGCTGCCAGAGGCTCCCCACTCCTGCTTTAGAAAAAGCCTTCCCAAGGCAGATTGAAAATAGAGCCATCAAATACAATATACCATTCACTCAAAATACTATAGTTTAAAGGAGCAATTTAATGCGTTTTACTATGGCTGAGCCTCTGGGGTTGCTGCAGTGGAGATGCTGTGGGGACATAATGTGTAGGTTGGCTATGCAGGATGTGTATTGGGGGTATGTTCCCATTGCTTGAGTTCATTGGCTCAAGAGATGCTGTTCAGAGGTAGTTCACAAAGGCTGGGGCTCTTTATCTCTAGAAAGGGCTTGGGGGAGATCTGCCCTCCCACCTTGCTATCTGTGAGTCCCTCCTGAGCTCCTGGATTTATGGACTTTTTCCCCCATTGAAAAACTTTCTGCCTTAAGTTGTCTTCTGGAACCAAATGCCCTCGTATCCCTTGTTCAGACATCTCTTTACAAATAGGGATGCCTGGAGGAGACGGGGCCCTTTAAAGATGCAGGTACAAGCATAGACTTTTTTTATCCTGTGGTCATGAACCCTAGATCTTTCGGCACCTAGCACTGCCTCTGATTGGCTGGGTGGCATGCTCATGTCATGGCTGGTACAGTCCTTGCTTAATGAGCACTAATGGAGTTTCTGGGGACTTGGTAGGTGTCTGCCATTCTTTTGCCATGTTTGTGTTTTCTTGTGCCTCCTTCCCCTTTTGGGACTGAGTAGGTATAGGGTAACTGCTCCTAAATGAATTGGCCAGCTCCATATTATATTAAAGCATTCTTGTCTTTCACTGTTTCTTAATTTTTGTGGAATATCAATACTTCTGCCTTACCAATATGACTATACAGTTGGTTACCCTGCTGAACTGCTGTAACAAATAGGAAGGGTTTGTGACATTTGTCCATGTCATTGTCTGTTGTCCTTGTAAAGGGTGGCAACTCTATATTGCACCTACTCCAGGAAGTGATGTGGGGAGAGGCCAATCGCAAACACCCTTCCCCACCCCTCCAAGTAATGTATGTTAAGAGAAGCTCCCATGCTCCTCACTTTCTCCCTTTACTATTGCATCTCTTGGACAGATTTGCAAAAGTACAGCAGATGATTCTTGACTGAGGCCGGTTTGGAGGTAGGAGAATGCAGGTGTCCGTTGCTAGGCAACCACCACTGTCTCTGGAGTAGAGAAGGGTATCAGGAGTATCCTAGCAACGTTGTGTGATTTCTCCTCCCTTTCATTCTGTCAGACAGAAACTTATATTGGGGGACTCTATTTTGTTCCGCAAGGGTTTGGGATGATAGGTAGTTTTCTGTGTTACCTGGCAAAAGTCGTGTCTCTAATCCTTGTCCATTGGGCCTTTGATGTGCCTTTTTCAGCCATTTAAAATAAATATTTGACATTTTAATCTTGTTTTTATCCTGATATGTTTTCTTATTTTTTGTCTGTTTGCTTTAGGCTTTCAATATCGAATGCACCTTATATAAGATTTATATCTCTTTTCCTTCTTTTTATCCTTAGGGTTTTCAGTTTGACTCTTTATAAAATTAGCATTTTGTGATCTGTTACTACAAGTTTAATGGATTTTGATTTTTTCCTTAAAAAAAAAACAAGTTGAAGAATAATCTTAATTTCCACAAGAGCTTTATCAGTGGTAGGTTTTTTTGTCAACTTTCCTTGCTATTTTTGAAAGATCAGTACATGGAGCATGAAATGAACCTGCTGATGCCTGCCAGAAATTAACAGCAGCCGAGCTGAACTGTGGAGCATTAGAAAGTAGCAGTTGCATTTCAGTAATACCTCTGCTCGGGGATTCAGTAAAGAGTGCTAATTTCATCTAACCTGTGACGTCATTCCCCTTTTGTTATAAGAGTCTATTTTAAGGCCGTGGCAAATTTCATGGAAAAGTTTTCTGCATGCAGATGAAGTGATGGTATGTTAAAACCAGAAGGAGGCACAATTGGTCTTTCAAGCGGTGAGACAAGCTTCAATTGGCAATTGTTACAGTTTGGTGGTATTGTCTCTGCTGAAAAATGGACTTTGATAATATTTCAACACAAAAGCCGGAGCTGTGGAGAGCTGTACTTCCATTACTAGGCCAGCATAAAGTGTCCTACACATTCATGTTGTTTGAGACCTGAGAGGAGATCTTAGAATGATCCTTTGCTTTTAGTGGGGCATCATCTCTTTTTATGTTTGTTTGAGAAAAGAAAGGTGTTCTGGATACACATTTTATTTCTGTGCTACTCAATAGCCGAATGTTTTTGGCTTCTGCAGCTTGCAACATCTTTGGTGGCACCTTCCCTGTAATGGAAGGTTGATATGCAAGGTGTTCTTGAATGCTTTAACATAGCTAATGATTTTATTGAACATAAATGCTGATTTGTAATGTGCTGGATGTGTGTGAAGGCATATATCCATGGAGCTGGGGGATCCAGGCACACAAGAGAAAGTACTTACCAAGTGTTTAACAGCTTGGGCTATGCATATTTCGAAAGACAGCTGTATCCCCCATGATTGAAAACATCAACTTGATTGTACCATCTACATATCAAGTTTGAACATCAATGTTACATAGATTTCAGTGATCTTCCCACAACTGTGAACTTTCTTCCCTGGAGGTATATTAAAATCTGAGCCTCCAATCTCTCTGAAGGA
This sequence comes from Varanus komodoensis, assembly GCF_004798865.1. Classification (NCBI taxonomy): domain Eukaryota; kingdom Metazoa; phylum Chordata; class Lepidosauria; order Squamata; family Varanidae; genus Varanus; species Varanus komodoensis. The sequence continues at coordinate 50,632,002 of NW_025335941.1, forward strand.
GCTTTGAAACTTGCTTTATTTTTTATACTTTATAGATGTTTATATTCTGCCCTTGTAGTGCCTTTGCACTACTTATACTAGCTCAATAATTTAAAATCACGATACACTATAAAACCATATATTGAATTAAAAACATGGCACAATAAAAATAAAAAAGCAATAAAAATACAGAGGCCAATCCCATACAGAAAAAAGGATTTAAATAAAACAAATGCTTAGGAGACCAAATCTTGCTGGAATAGAAATATCTGGAATCTGCAAAAGACATCCCAAGGGTGGTGATCTGCACTTCAAAGGATATTGCACAATATTGATGCAGCCACTGAAAATGCTGTATCTCTCATCACCATCAACAGTGTCTCCATCCTATCTGGAACACAAAAAAGGACCTCTGATCTTAGGAAACCTGCAGTTTCCTATGGGAGGAAGTTATCCCTGATACATATTCTTTGACTATAGCATTCAGTAGCCAGGATTAATTATATCCACTACAGTTTGGATAATCATGTGTATTCTCTCTTGTTAGCTCACCCTCAACCTGTTGAGGATGGAGAGGATAGCTTGATCTCCCTGTCCGGGTCTTGATATGGTGTCTACAGAGTATGGTGAATCAGAGCAGCAAAGAGAAGCTCATAGTGAGCAACTTGTTTCAACAGTGGAAGCCTATTATGTCCTGAGGTCCAGATTGCCTGTCTTGGTCTCTGTTTTCCTTACAAATGAGGAGTTGCTGGTGGGGGGTGGGGGCAGTGCTTTTTCTTTTCCTCTTTCTGGATTTCTAGAAAGGTGTCTGTGGATTTCTGTGTGGATTTCTGGTGTGAAAGAAGTTGGTTTCTTGTAGTGAATGGGTTCAGCTGCTGTGTTTATGAGCCCAGCCACCCACCCCCTCAAGTTTGACAGGTTTTCACTCCAGCTCATCTGCTTGAAGTGTTGCTTGACGGGTTTGGATGTTGCCTCCTCAGTGGTGTCCAAGCAGTTTCCCTGGAGGTGGAGGTATGATCCCAACAAATCTGTCTCAAAACTTGCATATTTTATGTCATATTGAAAATTAGATTTGGAGTAAAACACAGCTGTAGAGTAAAAATATACAGAGAGAATTCCCCGAATGAGTTCTAAAAATCAATTTGAAAAGCAAGCTATGCTGTGTGTCTGAATTAAATTCCCATGTTTGATGATGTTAATCAAGGTGATGACTTTCATTATCTTTGAGGATATTTGTAAGGAGTCCTCTAGCTAAAAATGTTTTTTCTTTTAAATGTACTAATATATTTTAGACCTGAATTCAAGAAATATCAATCATATTCCTAAAGTGCAATTAAAACAAACAAATCCTATTTTGTTCAATTTTATATTTAACTATAAATAGGTGAACTGGAAGTTTCTGTTTAGAAATATATTTTGAAGGTAAAGAGGTATCACGTCTTTATGTTGGCCATTTAGAGGTCCTTCTAACAAATGTAGACTTAAGAGCTTAATCCTGTGCATGTTTAGACAGAAAAACTTCCCAGAGAGCTTCAGTTACGGGCAGTATAGAAATGAGTTAATTAATAGTTCTGAAACTTCTAACATACCCCAGTCACCCATGGCTACCTGAGAAATACAGAACAGTAGAACTGCACCTTAAAATATGAAAGGCCAGTAAGCTGCCACCCTGTGTACATTTACTTGTGAGTGAGTCCTATTGTACAAGAAGCAGCAAAGGAAATAAGGGAGTTCCTTTTGTCTCATCTATAAGAATCTTAACAAGGCTCAAAGGGAGACAGAACGTACTGATCTGGCCGATCTAGTATTGTTCACACTGTAGTTGGCAAACCCAATGTTCTCAAGATGTTCCTGTAGAACTCCCTTCTTCCCTGAGCATTGGCCATGTTTGGCTGGCTGATAGGAGCTGGAGTCTGACCACATCTGGAGGCAGTGGTGCACCAAGATTTCAGACAGGTGTTTTTCCTAGTCCTACCTGGAGATGCTTGAGAACTTCTGCATGCAAAGCAGGTGCTACCAACTGGGCTACACAGTAGCTTGGAGAGGACATATGGCTGGAATAGTGCTATGGGGAAAGCAAGGAGCTTGCCTCAAGAGAAATCGGGGAATGCAGGTATTTATTCATTTAATCCCTACATTGTCCAAAGCTTTTTGGGCAGTTCACAACACCTATAGCTGTGAGCCTGGTACCCCCCATAGTAGGACAAGAGGTTAGCTGTTGCTGTAATATAATGTTGGCTCTTCGGTTTTAGTCTGTCCCTGTTTTGTCCCATTTGGTTGCTGTTTCAGCATTTTATGCTGTATTTTTAATTCTCACATTTTAACCCTTCTTTGAGAATCCTGATGGAAGAGCAGGTGTACGTTTGTCTAAACCAAATACAGTAAGTAAAGGAAGATGTGAGGTCTTGCTTTGCTACTGTCAGTTGTGCAGAACTGCATTTTTCTTCAACATCAGTGAAAGTAGAGTTCCTAGAACATCAGCAGGGGGTCAGGAATTGTTCATTAGCTTTTGTCAGTCGAAGGAGTCTGGTGATCTAATCCCCTGATCTGTATTCTGCCCCACAAAAATAACATTCTCCAGGAAGGCAAGTATATAAAATTATGGGAAGGGAATTCAGCCTCATGATCATTTTTAGCTGTCATTTGCTACAGTATAGAAAAGGGCAGAGTTGTGCTTTCAAATGGATCAAGGTGTTGGAGCATCTTCAGTGTGTGGAAAAGCTAACAGCGCAGTCCTATGCATGATTGTGCAAGAGTCCCACTGCATTCAGTGGCTTTGGTTTTTCTCCAAGGCAAAAGTAAGATGACTGGTGAATGGATAAGAGATTTTTGAAATCGTGATCATGTGCAGAAAGTTGATACACACCTTTTTCTTTTTCTTTTTACTTGTTATCCTGTCCATCTTTCAGGGAGCTTAAGGTGGTGAACATGGTTCTCTTTCGTGCCTTGCCTGTCCTTTGCAGCAGCCCACAGTCTGAACTCTTGGCAAACACACCACGCACTGAGTGCCATGCACTGAACAAGCAGCACCGCTGTCCAGCGCTGGGAACAACTGCAGTGTGAGCACCAATAGAAGGAAGGTCTACTTGTGAAGGGCTTGCCAGGAAAGCAGCCTGCCCACCACCACTTGCCGGGCAGCATACCTCTTCCATACTAGCTGCTGTAGCTGTCATGGAAGAAGGTTGCCAGGTGGGCAGCCAGGGCTCTCTGAAGGTTCACGGCGTTCTTTTAGCTCTGCTTGCTTTGGAAGACTGTGCCAAGCATGAGAGGAAGCCCGTGAAGACTTGCGGGGACGAATTCTGATAGGGTTTGTCCCAACACTAACTGTGAAGGAATGTGTAGACCATACTTCTTGAAACTGGTGCTTTCCAGATGTGTTTTATTAAAACTTCAATCAACCCTTAGCCAGCCTCTCCATGGCGAGAGATTTTATGGAAGTTGTAGTCTAACACATCTAAAGGTACTCAGTTGGAAGATGCTGGATAACAGGAATACAAATAATTCCATCCCAATACCTGGAATGTGATACTTGGAGATGATTCTTGCTGTTACCACCTCATCATGCTCCATTTGGGTTGCTACACCCAAATGGCTTTATGTTGGCATAGCAGATATGCAGGCTTATGCACAGTCATCGCAATATCCCAAGAAATGGTTGTGTATCTCACACAGTAGTGTTGTTGGGGGTGTGGGGGTTTCTACAATATCTTATAGGCTATCCTTCCTCAGCCTACCTTCCAAATATGCTAGGCTACATATATAAAAGGAAAAAATTGAAGAGGGCTGGTTTAGACATATCCATGGAGGATTACATCTGTTAATGTCCAATGAATGGTTGTTGCCATTGTATGTGATTTAACAAAGCAGTATACTTAATACTGGGATGCAGGTGGCGCAGTGGTTTAAACTGCTGTGCTGCTGTGCTGGTTGATCAAAAGGTCGCCGGTTCGAATCTGCACAACAGGTTGAGTTCCCGTTGCTCCTTCCCAGCTCCTGCCAACCTTGCAGTTTGAAAGCATGCAGATGCAAGTAGATAAATTGGTACCACTTTATCTACTGGGAAGGTAGATAAAGTGGGAAGGTAACAGCATTCTGTGCACCTCAGTGTTTAGTCATGCCGGCCACATGACCACAGAGACTCTCTGCGGACAAACACTGGCTTCCTCGGCTAGGAAACGGAGATGAGTTCCGCCCCCTAGAGTCAGACATGACTGGATTTTAATGTCAAGGGGAAACCTTTACCTTTTACCTTTATACTTAATACTGGATTCTGCAGCAAAAATAGGGAAGAACATCGTTTCCATGCCCTGCTTGTCAGCATTCAGAGGTAAGTGGCTGGCTGATATTCAGAATAGTATGCTGGACTAGATAAACTGAGGTCTGATCTGGTAAGGCAGTTCTTGTGCTCAATGGGTCAGATTAGGACAGAAGTAGACTCTGCCTCCCTATATCAGTGCTGAATTTATGAGTAAGAAGGTATTTTGAAATTTCTGAATTCGCAAGAATGACATACTCAAAATGAAGAGCAAACAGCATTCAATGCTTCTTGCTCCTACAAAGGAAGCAACAGAGGAAATGGTTGGAAGCCTTTTATAGGAAGCTGAACGTGGGCAGTTGAGCGAAATTTAATAAACATATTAGGCAGTACTGGAAGCCTAACTGAATTGTTGGCTTTGTAATTGTAGAAGGTGCCCATGGCCTGCATTACTTTTCCTGGAGGGATTAAGTTCTAGCTACACCATTTGGCATGAGAGAAATCAAGAAGCAATGAAAACCATTTAAACTCTTTGCCTCGGGAGCTGAAGCTTTTTGGCTGTAGATGTGCAATAAAAAATACTTTGTGGCTTAGAGTAAGCAGGTTCTAATTCCGTGTAAGCAAGTAGGGAAGAAAAGCAGGGAGAACGCCTAACCAGACATCACGAGAACTTCAGATAGAGAATAAATTGTAAATATGTGGGGACTTCTTAGTTATACCTTGTCAGAAGATAAGACTAACTGAAGATGCTTTCTTCTTGAAGCAAAACACAAGATGACACCCTCTCCCCATTCTATATACAACAGTAATTTATGTATTTATAGACTTAGGGCATATATTTTCTGTTCTGCAGCAGAGACAAACATTTGGGGAGCTACCCTCCAGCGTACATATGCTGCCTAAGATTATTATTATTATTCAGTCTAGCTAATGGTAGGGCTGGTTCTGTTGGATGGTTGTTGCCTGCACTCTTGATTGGAAATTTAATTGTCCACTCAGAAGTATAGGAACTATCCCTGGAAAAAAGGCATATGCTTCCTTCACACTTTCCTATATCTTTCTGAAGTTCCTCTCCCCTTGCAGTGTGCCTTTGCAGCCTTCATACCCACGTAAGATCTGTCATATATACATTTCTGGAAGGGCTCCTGAGTCTTTTAACAGCTGTGCAAGGCAGAAATGCAGCAGGTAAAGGTGTTCTATCTCTGAGGTGTGGTTTTGCCCCCTGGTCTAAGACAGTCATGCAATGCAGCTTCTTGGAGTCAGCATCAAGTCTGGGGTTAAATCTACCTGTGCTTGAACAAAAATGAAACACCTGGTTCCCACAAGGTTGAGCTACATACTCCAAAAAAAATCAGAATGCTGCTTAAAATACAGCCTCTGTGTTTGGTTGCTCCTCCCCTTTCAGAATGTTTAGTTCAGCTGTCTTCAATCTGATGCCTTCCAGGTAGTGGCCATGCTGGCTGGGGTTGATAGCAGGTATAGTCCAGCAAATGGCAGACAGGTTGTATGTATTTCACTGCATCATGGACTTTTACTAGCTGGAGCGATGGAGTGACATCAGGACTTGAGATATGTTGTTGGATATGGACCCCAAGAGGGCTGATGTGCTTTCATAAAGACTTTTCTTGCAGGGACAATTTTACCAGCTCTCTTACTATGTTCTCTCACATGGCTGAATTGACAAAAGAACCTTGCAATTGGTGAAGTTTTCCCTTCTGTGCAGCTCTTGAAATTACAGGAACTAGGCACCCCATATGCAGCTTTGAAACTTCGAAGTGCTCTAAAAGGGCTTTGGCAGATGGACATTTTTAAATGATGTTCTGGATCATGGTATATAGTATTACTATAGCAAACTTTGCCAATATGGCTCTGTTCCTTTCAGAGTTTGGTTGTGGGCCTCTGTATCTTTGCCATGCATTACAGGAGCAAGAGTAATTTGCTTCTAGCCTGTCCCTGCCTTAATCTGCCTGCTGTCGGCCCCCGCTGCTGTCCCCTAGCATGCTCTGCTTATATCTTAGGGAGAATTGATCCATATTCAACTGGACCCCTTTAAGTACCGTCAAGACTATTATAGCGTAAACATTCCTGGGCTAAGCTTTGGTAGAATATGCCATTAATTCATCTTTTGAAAGCAACATGATTTTAGAGGGATATGGTACTGTGGGGAAATGCTGCCTGGATTTTGATTCATATTTGTCAGGGGAACTAAGAGACACATAAAACTGTTCCATGGGCAACTTTTGGCCCATCGGCTCCCTGTGGCTTTTTCCTGATATGGAGCAAGTGCATGAGAGTGATAATATGAATGATGGGGGTAGACGTGAGTATATAAAAGTACTCACTCAGATAGATTGAGACTCTGTTTCAGTGCTTGAACTGCTGAGGTGGATTGATGAAGGAAGCCACAGCCTCGAGTTTACAAGAGCTAAGCAGGGCTGTTGAGGGCAAGACACTTTGGTGGGTCCACATACGTTAGAGGTGGTATGATGGCACATCAGAGTTCAAAACAGTTCAGGTTGTGCCTTGCCTTTGCACAGCCTCTTGTAGGAATTTCCAAGCTTTGAGGTCCCACAAATCTTGCAGAAGAAGAGCTGTGTGCAGCCCGGGTATCAACATACTCCTGTACCCATGAAATGTTATCTTATTAAAAGTTATGCTTTGCTGGGTTTTTGCACTTCTTTTTTAAATCCTGACTTCATATCCCTTATTCTCTGTGGTAGTGTAACGGCAACTATTAACACAGTTAAACAATGACTCACTTTATATAGCCTTTTTAACAATGATTTCCCTGCTGTCTCTTTTGTGGCCCACCAGAAGTAATTTCATCTCCATGCAAGCAGCCGTGCAGAACTTCTCCCACCCGTCGTCTTTTTATAATGATTCTGCACTCCCCTTTCTGCATTATTTTTCTCATGGCTTATGCAAAGGGAGCACCGATATGAATGCGAGTACCTGCTTAGATATCTGGGCATTTTTGAAAATGGCTCCACGTAGTCCCTCGTCACAAACATTGGCTCCAGCGTCATGCTTACACTGCAGCATGGTATTCTCGGCTTCATACGCAACTCTCACGCGTCTGGGGGAAGGGCTGGCTGTGAAGACATGCAATTCCCCAGCCCCTTCCCGTAGTCACAAAGAAAGATTGTAAGGGAATCAAATCATCCAGCATCACACTACCACCACCACAATTTTTTATTATTGCCTGCGATCCCTGGTGATGCACTATGGCAAGCTGGAAATTTGATCTTTATTGACTTTGCCACCTCTGAGAATAAAGAAAATGGGTAGGGACAAAAATAGTAATTGGAAATAGCTCCACTGGAGGAAAGCTGTCATGAGACAGATTGATTTGGCAGTGGCAGAAGTAGCATTATTGATTGTGAGTTCCTTAGCGAATTAAAAAGAGGACCAGAAACCTTAATGTGTTGCCTTCTTTCCTTTGTATGTGTGGGTGTGAGACAAAGAGCTGCAATTTAGAATGCTCTCCTAGGATAAAGACTTAAAAGAGGCATAGCAGTGTTATTTGCCTCCTTCAGCAAGTGGCCTCCGGAGTGGGTGAGAACAGAGTTCTTCAAAATCTTGGCAGGATTAATGTATTATGATAGTTACCATTGTTGTTGTGCTACAAAGAGCAATAGAATGTACTTTTTTTAAAAGAGGAATCTTTATGATATTATTGGAAACTAGAGATTCTCTGCCAGTTGGTGTCAACAGTACTGAGTTAGAGAGTCCAGTGTTCTGACAGTTTTATGGCAGCTCCTCCTGCTCCTGTTTGAGGACGGGGGAGTGGAGGAGACATCATACATACACATTGCAAGTGTAATAGTGCAGGGCAGACTTTCAGAATCTCATTCCTGGATTGTGCCCTGGATTATGGAATTTTTTTTAAGGCTACTAACAGAAAGATGAGAAAACATTGTTCTATTTAGCTTGTGTTCTATGAAGTTATGCTCAGTGCACAAGCCATGTTTGGCTAAGAATGGGCTGAATCAGTTAGATTTGTGTTCTTCCATATTTGATAATTTTAAAACTCAAATGATTTGTCTCTCCAACGTTGAATGTTTGAACTTTGGCAAATTCTTCTTAAAAATGAATGGAAACCTAATTTGATAGGCAACAACTCTGCCAAAGGCACAACTCTCCCCAGACAGAGAGGACCATGAAGTCTCTGCCTGCTGTGTTTAAGATTAGGAGCCAGTTATGGAAAAAAATAGGGGAGACAGCTGTATCTAAGCAACAACATAGCTTAATGTACAGATGTCTCAATTTTTCTTGACCTGGAATATGAACTGTGGTGGGTTTGGGTCAATTCTTATCAAAAAAGTGAAACAAAATTGTTACCCAACTCTACTGGGGTGATATAAGCCTCTTGTTTTCCTCCTCGCCTGAGATTTTAGCAAGGCCCTGGCAGGCCACAATGCATGGGAAATAGGCAGTGTTAGCCATGGTGGGACACATGTCGTCCAAGTGACATGCTGGTTGCTTTGCACAGTTCTGGTTTTTGAGCTAACCAGGTGATGCATGCTTTTTCATATTTGGACCTCCAAATGTTGGCATGAGGTGGTACCAAGCATGCAACAAGACCTCCTTCAAATCAACCTTCCCCTGACCTGAAGTCCTCCAGAAGTGCTAGAATATGCCTCCCATAATGACCCGCCAACATGGCCAGTAGCCTGTAGGGTACCTGAACTGAGGAGGATTACATGGAAGAGTTTGGGGTTGTCCCCGGCTCATATGGAATGCCAGTATGTTTGGTGCTTTGTTATCAAGGCTGATAAGTGGTTTAAGATTTGCAGAGGCAGCACTAGAAAGAACAGAAGGGGGCAGAGTACATTTTGTGAGTAACAAATATGTGAAAAGTCCCCTTCCTTCAAGAAACAGCAAGGTTCAAGCAGTGCTGGGTACTGTCCCCAGCCACTCTTTATCATGCTGTTTTACCAGCCAAAAGTATGGGATTTGAAGCTATGTCCTGCTTTTTCTGGCATTTGCCAAGGACTGCCATCTGTCAATACGTTGCATAATTGATAGGCTGCAGTTAGCCCTAGTAAGGTTGCGCCTCTTTGTGGTAGCTTACCCCAGCTGCTGCTTTGAAGCCAGCTTGTAGCTAACCAAGGATAAACACAGCATCATTTTTGGCAGGGGTCCTCAAACCTTTTCAGCAGGGGGCCAGTTGAAAGGTACCGGTGCTGGGCGCTGGCCGGAAAGGTGGTACCGGCGGTGCGCGCGGGCGGGTGCACGGGGTGAAAGGAGGCAAGGTGAGGCGGGGTGGGCACACGCCACGAAGCGGGCGCATGAGGCAGCGGCTTGCTTGCTTGGAGGTTGTTTTCTCTGAGCGAGCAAACCGCTGCCTCCCTGTGCATGGGGCGAGGTGGGTGGTGGTGGGTGTGCACATAGGCGCGGGGGGGTCCAAAGGGGCATGGCAGGCAAGATAAATGGGCATGATGGGCCAGATCCGGCCCCCTGAGGACCCATGATTTTTGGCATGTCACTGAAGGAATAACATTGTGTTAGCATCTGCCATTCTTAGTTACATAGTCGCAGGCCTGACTCTCTTCACCATCCCTTGAAATCCTCAAGAGGCACTTGGTTCAGAATCTGAATGCAGTGTCTAAGGCTCCATTCTTACATACTGCTAGCAACAAGGAAACTATTTCTCAATGCGTGTATATCAAACACAATGACAAATTGAGTCTGTCATACTTTGGGCACATCATGAGAATGAAAAAGGCCTAGAAGAAGACCATCATGCTAGGGAAAGTTGAAAGCTCAAGATGGAAAGGGAGACCAAATGAGAGATGGATTGACCCCTTGTAGGAGCCACAGCTTGGAATTTACAAAGCTAAGCAAGGCTGCCATGGATAGGAAGATTTTCATTCATAGGATTGCTGTAAGTCAGGCAACATAGCCGAGCATGTGCCTTCCATACAGAATGTTCCAATTATAATCCCTGACATCATATATATGACCATACATATTGGACTTGGTCACCGTGATGGATGACCTTTTTGGGGAAAGGGAGTGGGAAAAGTTTGGCTCTGTTACTTTTCAATCCCTTGGTGGTTTTTGATACTGTTGAATATAGTATATCCATGGATCATCTCTGTGAGTTGGGAATTGGCATTGTTACAGGTAATTATGCTCTTACATAGAAAAAGTTCCAGAGAATTATATTGGGTTTGTTGTTGTGCCTTGACATCCCACCCCGGGAGTTGTACTGTCATTTACCACTTTGTTCCCCATGTTTTTAACATCTGCATGAAGTAGTCATAGAGATTTACTGCAGTGATATTTGTTGGCAACGCATGTTCTGAAGTGGTGCTTGAATTCCGTTATAGGCTATGGACACCATAACAGTGACACCACAAGCTGTTTCTCTTCTCTACCCAAAGTATTTTTGACATGGACTTCCTTCCTGTGCCTGTCAATGGAAACTTTCCCCTGCTCCTCCAAGCTATTCTGAAGAAAAAAAAAGATTTTTCTCCCTGAATGGCAACTGGGTGGAATGAGTCAGAAGCACCACCTAAGATCGTAAAAGACATTGACATTGTATTTAGGATCTGAGGATACTGAGCAGGGGCACTGTTGGGCTGTGCTGCTAGGTGGGGCATCTCCTGAATTTGAGGGATAATATAAGAAGAGCCCTGCTCAACCAAAGGTCTTTCTCAGTCTACCATTTTGCTTCCTCAGTAGCCAACCAGATGCCTATGCAGAGTCCAGAAGGAGGCCGTGAATGCAGTGTCACCCTCTACCTCGTGGTCTCCTAGGTATTCAAAGGCATACCGCATCCGGTATGGGAGATAATATCCAGCCAAACATGACTAGTAGCCAATTGAGAGCCTTACTTGAATCGCCTTGTAAAACTGTCTAAAGAGTTGGGAAGATCATACGACCAGGAATGTGTGTGCACTATGTTTATCCATATCATTTATATCTACATCTACCTATCTATGTGTGTATATCTTACACAAACACAGACACATCTGTGTCGGGGGCATACTTCCCTGTGCATGCAGACAAACATAATCCAAATGCAGCCAGATTATGCATCTCTTGATTACTTTATTGTTAATTGCAAGAAATAATAGAGGATTCCATCTTCTTTATTTTTGCAGATAGTTATGGATTTTAAACATCCTGATGGGCACGCGGTAGCAGTTGTGCTTCCACAGTGTAGTTTACTAGTAATGTCTGGAGAAGCCAGGTATCTTTGGACCCATGGGTAAGTGTTGGCATTCATGAGTTAATTATATTGCATAATATAGTCCACATTCTGACAGAGTAGGCGAAGAGGGCAGGAAAGATGGAGGAAACGGGCTGAAGGGCAAATGCATTTGTCCAGAAAAAGTTTTTGCAAAAATGAGGACTAAAGGATAAAAGTTGAAAGGTGTCATCATGTGTTCTCCAGAAGAGGTATGGCAGCCCCGCTTCTCCCCTGAGAGGAGCGTTCTCCTCATGAGCTGTTGTTGATCATGTGGAGATTTCGGTTTGCATTCAAGCAAATGAATAGAACTCCCTTTTAACCATGGCTTTTGATACAGCAAGGCCAGGGACATGGAAGGGCGAGGTGCATGAGGGAGAATTGGATGGGGCTAGTATGTGTGGCACCATGCCTGTTTCCAGATTTAGCCCTTGTGTTCTGCAGAACCTCTAAAGAGGGCGCTTGTCTTCATAGAAAAGGAGGGCTTGGAGGAAGAGAAAGTGGTAATGGCACACAGGTATTCTGGGAAGAAGTTTCAGTGATGATTTATGAAAATGTTATCCCACGATTCCTCCAAGGAGCTAAACATGGTGTGCATTTTATCTTCACAGCAAGCCTTATGAAATTGCTTATTCTGAGAAATAGTAACTGGACCAAGGTCACCACTCAGTGCGTTTAATGCCTGAGCAGGGATTTGAACCTAGGCTTGATCAAGGTCTAACACTAATCACCCCACAACAACAGATTTCAATGGTAATAAAGAAAAAGAGTAGAGTTGGAGATCTTTCTGGGAGAAGGAGACTTGAAGGTGTCAGAGCTAGCACAGGGGTGAGCAACTTGCATTCCTCCAGATGTTCTGGCCTACGACTGCAGTCGTTTCTCCTCACTAGATAAGCTGGCTAGGGTTGAGTGGAGTTGTAGGCTTAAACATCCACAGTATGCACCCCTGAGATTAACATCACAGAAAGGGATAAATTTATGAGATGGGCCGCAATTGCTCTTGCAGACATAAAGATATGCATGAAGGTTTTTCATCCACCTGAATTAACTTTACCAATTTAGATAGGCTTTAGAAAACAAATTAGATACTTCACATAATGCAGAGACAGTGAGGCCTTTTGTGTGAGTGTGTATTTGTGTGTTCTAACTTTGCATACAGAAAAATAAGATTGTTTGCCTTCCTGTAGTTCATTCTGGCAGGGATAAACTCGGATCGTCAGCACAGATGTCTGTAATGGTCAGAATGCTTGTCTTGCTGGGAGCCTAGTGCTGCTGACTTTGAAGTCAGCAATTCTGTATGGGCTACACCACTGGAGAGCCAAATTCTTTTTCCAGAGGCAAATTTTGCTTTAATGTAGCCATTTGACTATCAAATTGAGGAAAAGACTGGGTACAAGATAAAACTGGAGTTTTGCAAGATTTCTCTCAGGAAGCTCACCCAGTCTGTATTGCCGCCTGCTCCTGCAACAAAAAATAGATGCTACTGGGAGTAGCTTTTCACTGCTTCCCTACTATTTTCTTTTGATTGCCTTCTCATGATTTTGCAGAATCCTTGCATTTTGGCCTTTCGGACTATATGTATTTTATTTATTCATTGGATTTCTATCTCACCCCATTAGCCATAAGGCTCCCTGGGGGGTTACAAAGGCAAAAAATGCAATAAAGATATAGTGAATCACAGTAGTCTTCCCCCTATCCCAGTACTGTCAATCCTGACAGTGTCTCTTCCAGGATTTCAGGCAGGAGGCTTTTTATCATCCTACTGAAAGATCATATATGTGATGTCAGGGATTATACTTGGGATATTCTGTATGGAAGGCACATGCTCTTTCACTGAGCTGTGGCCCTTCTCATGTGCCAAGAGATCTGTTTTGGCTGAAGCTGTATACCGTTCTTATTTCAGGAGCTCTTGTTCTGAGTGCCAGTTTACGCATTATACTTTTGATAATGATGGGTTACAGAACTGCTAATTTATATTCTGTAATTACCAAAAATCAACATTTGAAGCACTAATTGACAGAATGTTTTTTACCTCAAACTCAGTATCTGAGATAAAAAATACTGATACAGTATCGGTATCTCAGAATCAAGCTGAGACCAACCATTGGTTTGTCTTGCTCATTCTGGTTACTTGGAGTAGCTGCAGCTTTTGAGGCTTTGTTTCTTTCATGTTGTAAAAGAATTGTGTGCCAAAGTGGCCAACAAGTCATAAAGCCAAAATCAAAGCAGTCACAGAGTAAAGGCGAGCATTAAGTTGTAGACAAATCAAACCACCAGAAATGCTGCTTTCAGTGCTAAGAAAATGCAGGCTTCTCCCACACAGTGCATTTCTGCTCTGATGTAACCATGACCAGAAAGAAAAGTGCTTAACTTGGCCTCATTCATTGCACTTAAAAATATTTTTGCTAGTAGGAAACAATGAAAAGCCAAGGCTGATTAAAACAGTTCCAAGCATTCTACCCGTCAAACTGAAATAACAAATTAAAAACCAGACAGAATAATAAATTGGTGCAGCAGAGGGTTAACGTGCTGAACAGGGGTTCCGGAGATCCAGGTTCAAGTCCACACTTAGTCACTCAGTGCATTGGGTGATTCGGGTCAGCCACTGAATCTTAGCCAAAATTACCTCAAAGGGTTGTTGCATGGAGAGGAAGAGGACCAGGTAAGTTTTCTTTGCTTCCTTGCAAGGGGAAAAAGATGGAATATAAATGTAGTAAAGGAAGAAGGTACCATATTTTTCGCTCTGTAAGACGCACCTGACCATAAGATGCACCTAGGTTTTAGAGGAGGGATCCATGGAAAGCTTGCTGATAATCACAGGCACATTCCCCATCACTTCCCCATGGGCTTCATTAAAAAGACGGGTTGCCATTTGAAAACACACACCAATCTGTGATTAACAGCTCTCACCTGCGCTGGAGGAGGGGGGTGGAGCAGGGCGTGCTGAGCACATGCTGGCCAGGTGTGCAGCCGGGCTGGCAGTGTGCTGGCAGTAGTCTTCCAGGTGGTGCGGCGGCAGCGGCAGGTCTTCCTGGGCAGTGGGGATGAGCAGTCCGTCTCTCCGTGCGGCCAGCGGGTTAAAGCCCACAGTTCCTCCTCCTTCACACTGTTCCCCCTGAGCGGCACAGCTCTCACCTGCGCCGGGGGGGGGTGGTGGAGCAGCACGTGCCGAGCGTGTGCCGGCCAGGTGGTGCCACGTGGTGCAGCCGGGCCGGCAGCATCCCGGGCATCGGGCACACACACATTCGCTCTATAAGACGCACTGACATTTCCCCTTACTTTTGAGGGGGGGAAAGTGCATCTTATAGAGTGAAAACTACGGTAAATACCAAAAAATCCCAGGTAAACAAGACAGATTTTACTCGGTGCCCTAGAGGAAATAAAGCACCAGGCAGGTCTCACCTTCTAGGGAGTTCTGCAGACAGGATGCAACAACCTAGAAGGCCCTCTCTCTCTGCTGGTCAGCTGCCCAGCCTTCATAGATGAGCGCGCCTGCAGGAGCGCCTCTGGCAACAATCTTAGCTGCTTGCGAGCTTCTTTCCCAACCCTGTGCTTTCTGGTATTCGCTTAGGGATCTGAGGATGTGGTCTGCTCACAGATTCTTACCACTATCATCCTTGAAATTGTGGTGATTTATCTTGGAAAATGGGGCATGTGAGGAGCAGAATCCTGATCCCAGAAGCCTGTTGAGAACATGATTGTGCTTCCAAACAAGGCATAAACTCCTGGCTGTCCTGGTTTTGAGAGAATCATGAACTACCCAGGGCAATCTCAGGACTGGTCCTGGAGCATTTCAGGCGGTGGGGTTTCAACATTCATGCTGAGGTTGCTCAGTCAGGAGGGACTCAAGATTA
This sequence comes from Varanus komodoensis, assembly GCF_004798865.1. Lineage (NCBI taxonomy): Eukaryota > Metazoa > Chordata > Lepidosauria > Squamata > Varanidae > Varanus > Varanus komodoensis. The sequence goes on from NW_025335941.1 coordinate 50,647,288, forward strand.
AATGTCTGTTGTGTCCACTGTAGACCAGTCTCAGTTAGGATTTTGCCCTGGCCGTGCAGCAGGACACATTCTCAAGCTGGTATCCTGCCCTGGTGGAGTCAGTGCTCCGAAGGTGGAGCAGTTGCATCTGAAGCTGCCACCATGCACAGCACACTGTCTTTGTCAGCCTTCCCCAACCTTCTGGCTTCCAGACACATTTGGAGTGCAGCACCCAGAATTCCCAGTCAACGGCCCTGCTGGATGGGAATTCTGGGAGTTGCGCTCCAGGTGCCTCTGAAGGCCATTCGAATGGGGAAGCCTGGTCTAGTTAGTTTTGGACAGTCTGCCACTGTAGGCTTCTATAAGGGTAGAGAACCAGTTAGAATTTATTTTTATTTATTTATATTTATATTGCAATTTATATCCTGCCTTTTTCCTACAAAGGGCTCAAGGCAGCTTACATCATTCTCCTCCTCCATCTTATCCCCACAACAACAACCCTGTGAGGTAGGTTGGGCTGAGAGTCTGTGACTGACCCAAAGTCACCCAGTTGGCTCCATGGCTGAGCGGGGACTAGAACCCAGGTCGTCTGAGTCCCAGTCCCACGCTCTTAACCACTACACCACACCATGATCTGTCTTGGACACCTGTTAGAGCCAAATGTTTTCCAGAACTTTCCTGGTGATTTTCCTTCCTCATCTGTCACTGTTGAACCCCAGTGGAATATAGAAATGGCCTGAGACATTGATGATACTGTTCTAAGTCCCCCCTCCCTTGTGGTAAAGCTTGATCAGTATGAGAAGGATTATAGTTGTGTGCCAGACTCAAAAGACAGCATATGTAGAATAAAATGCATGAATTTTTCCTTTGTGTTTTTTATTGTTATTGAGGTATTTGCCATATATATTCAGGTGCTTGTCTCAGCATTTCATAGTTCTTTTAGGAACGATTTCATCAAGTACGTGTGTCACATCTGAAAAATATGACATTAAAGCCTTGTGAGCCAAACAAAAATTATTGAACGGAAAAAGCCCCTAACCTCTGTTTTATTTTAAAGCATTACGCCTAGGAAGTTTGACATTGTTCAAGCAGCTGAAGGACAGAAAACTGGAATTGTCTCTGCGGACACTGGAGATTTAACCTTAAACAAAAGAGAGAGAAGGACATCTTTCACTTTCAGGAAAGTGAGGAGAAGCCCCTGCACTTGCTGTAAGTTTCAGAGCTCATTCTTAATGCCTGTACATTCATAGGCATAGTGGCCACTCCAGGCTAGACCACAAGGTTCTGCCCCAGGCCTCTGCAAGGACAGCACCCACAGTGCCAGTCATGCAGTACCTTTAAAAAATCTTTTAAACAGAGATCAGATGGCAGCCCCTTGTGGCTCATGAGGTGCCATAGCAAAAGGGCTCCTACACATTTGCCCTCCCGCCCCTTGTGGTCAGCGGCAGAGGCCCTTCTCTGGGAACCCTCCATGAAGGATATTAGGAGGGTGAGTACCCAGAGGAGTTCCTTCTCTGCGGTGGCGCCCAATCTATGGAATGCACTCCCCACAGAGGTCCGCCTGGCGCTGTCGTTATTTGTTTTTCGGTGCCAGGCCAAGGCCTTTTTATTTAAATGCTATTTTAATTGTTAAGGTTTATTTGTTGATTTTAAACTGACCAGGCTGTTTCCACTATTTTATGTATTTTATTTATTCTATGATTTTTTAAAAAAATTATATGTGGGATTTTAATGATTGTAAGCCGCCCCGAAGCTTATGCGATGGGGGCGGCATATAATATGTCTAAATAAAATCAAATAAATAAATAAATATTTGGAGGGGATTGCAAGTAAAAGGAGGACTCTCACACATAGGTAGAATAATGCCTGTGATGTTTTAGATTCTAGCCATAGTACTGTCCTATAGGTGCTGGTATGCAGGTGAATCAAAGTACTGTAAAAGTATTCTCTCAATCCTAGCATCCTGATCTATTATACTATCCCCACTAAAATTGATGCTTATTTTTGAACTTGTCAAAAGCTCCAGTTTAAGGGGAAGATCACTTCCTAAGGAATAGGCAGTTTTGTTATTGGACCTGCTAAAGTTGCGATTTAAAATAAGAATTCAGGATTTGCCATTCAGTTTGCAGGTTTGATGGTTTTTGCCAGTAAATAAGACCAATCAAAAAGGACTGTTCTGATATAGAAAGGGAACTGTTATATTCCTTTAAAGAAATGCATCTTGGTTTTTTTCTCCCCCAGCTTATTCTTCTGTATGTGACAGTCAGAGTCAGGGTGCAGGACCTTCGTTCCTGGATGACGAGGGAGAAGCCGCAAAGCTAGAGGAAAAATATGTCCATGAAGTGTATGAAGAGATCGCCACGCACTTCAGCAGCACCAGGCATAGTCCATGGCCACGAGTCGTTGAATTCCTTGGGGCCTTACCTTGTGGGTCCATTGTGGCTGATGTTGGCTGTGGCAATGGAAAGTATTTAGGAGTCAGCAAGGACTTGTGTATGGTAAGGCATCCTGTTATTTGTTTTTCATTCTCCTTTGAAGAGGATGGTTTGCAGGTCAAGCACAGTATCCGTTTAGGGTTACTCCATCTTTTTCATTTTTCCTACATGGAAAACTTGCCCTTTCTTCCTTGCTCTTCCCGGCTTTCCACCAAAAAGACCTTCAGGGTAGCTTACAATTTTGTTCAGAAGGTTTAGATGGCCTCTACCCTTTTCACAGATTCATTTTCACTTTGTAACTGGTGCTAACTACAGTTTGCCATGACATCCAAATCAGCAAACCACAGTGACCTCTTGTGCTCCAAATTGGGCTTGGACTATATTCTAAGACTTAGATTATATTCTTGGAAAGCTTTCAAGTTGGGTTTGAAAGGCAAGTGCTATCCATACTTTGGAGCAGGGGAAGGAAGGGAAAGCAAACAAGACTATGGCTTTTTTCCAATCCTCCAAACTATGGTTTTGGAGAGTCATCCAAATTAAGCCAGTATTCAAACAATTATTATATTTCTTAGCACTGATGAAACTATTGCATTGGTCCAATATAACGACCAAAGTGGTTAAGCTGTAATAATTTGAAGCACATAAATAAAAGTACAGAACCAATAATTATTTTCCACAGACCATACATCCTAGTGGGAATAAATTCCTTTGGTAACCTGCTTGAAAGCAGAGGCCCTATACTTTGAGGGAAAGCATCCCAAGGAGATGGATGAAAAGGTCTGTGTCTTGAGCTTTGGAAAGACAACCACAGTGTTTGGAGCAGAACTGCATCTGGGGGATTGGAATATGCAGGGAAGTTTCAGTAATGGAAGGTACCTCTGTTAAAGGCTCTGTAGGACTTAAAATGTCATCACCATTGAATTGGAAGCTCAACTGGTAATTGATATAGATTGTTGTACCAGCAATTGCAACTTCCCAGTGCATCTGTGTTGTCATGCATATGATAGTCTAATATGACAATTTGCAAATTGATTTCACGCTTGCACTTTTGGGAAAATTGGAGAATAACAGGTGAAAAAGATCTACTGGAATGCCTGTTACTGCCTACCTGCTGGCCAGTCTCCCTGGGTGCGCATGTCTCTGCTGTCCACGGCACACAATCCCTGGTAGCTTCTTCAGTTTAGTCCTAAGGTGCTTCGACATGAGATGATTTCCAAACATCCTGCCCTATTCATAGAATAAGAGTCCAAATGCCATATTGTTTGTTTTGGTATCCCTTCCATACTTTGCCATCACTTTTGTCTCCACCCCTCCCCCCCATACACACAACAAACAAAAGTACTGCTAAGGAAAACAGGCTGGAATAGTTGCACAATGTGTTATTGTCACCATTAAAAGCTGTCCATCTTGAAGCATCCTGACTGTGAGTTCCAGCCAGGGATCTCCTGGTTGTACCATGAAAGAAGTCCACCTTGCTTCCTTTTTCTTTTGAATTCTTTCTTTTGAGCATGTCCTAAAATTGCTACCCAGAATAAATCCAACCATGATAAAACTAGCCAGTTGGCTGACTGTGCTTGAATTCAAGCTAGATTTATTTCCACCACATAATGATACCTGCCTGGAGAAAGCTAGATGTAATTATCTCCTGAAAAGTCAAGAAAATATGATTGTGCAGGTACATTTTTTTCAGAAAATGCTTGAAGATTAAAACCCTAGGAGTTATCCTTCATTCTACTTTCTATAGTTACTGTTGCAGTGCAAGGTTTGGGAAGGGTCCAGTAATCTTGAGACTAGAATGGGCAAAATGGGCAGCTGCTGGCTTCTAAGGGGGCATGGCCTGAAAGCCAGAATTACTTATTTGCCACACAGCTTAAGTCCCTCATAAATGTCAGGACTGTATAGTAAAGTCACTGCTTCCTAGCATATGTACTTGCATGTGAACAGGAAAATCCATATTCTATTCATAGAGGTGTAACATTCCAGTTCAGAAGCTCCCTCTCACTTTTTGAAAACAGTTCAAATGACCTCATATGTTGAGCCACATTACTTAAAATTAGGCAGACTTCTAGGGGCTGGGTGAAATTGCTTGGGTGCTGCTGGAGCTTCCGGGGGTAGGGGGGCGGTGACTCACAGAACTGTAGGTGGTAGCCTTCTTAGTGAAGAACCTTCCAGACTGACTTCACCCACCCAGGCTGTCCTGTTACAGCTGAGTGTTACCTATTACTTAATTATAGTGTTTCCTCTGGCTGAATGCAAATGCCTTGATCATAACACCAGAAATTATTACTGGTGTGAATCATCAAAGACAACTCCGGCTGAACTTCAGCAAAACCAATATTCATGGGGAAGACAGCCATCCGTCAAGGAAAAAAGCTGCAGACCACACAACCTGCCATGTGACCCTTAAGCCGGCTTGCTGTCATCAGGTGTGGGGAGAGCCCTTTTCCATTCCGGTACTGAAGTCAACTGCCAGTCCAGTTGGTTTGTATATATGAAACAGGAGGTGTGTCATCTTGCTTCTTGTCTCACGCATCAAAATATCGAAGGTGGTCCTTGATTCTCTCCCTTTCCCATCCAGTCAAGTGTCATGGCTCAGATGGAAGTCCCTTAGAATGCCCCACTCCATTCTATTTTAACTATCCCACAGATATACCTTTCCTGGCAGAATGGTTCTGTTGGCAGAATATCTGAGAAGTATTCTGCTAGCATATCTGAGCTGTTCAGCCAGTGTCTGTCGCAGCATTGACATAACTTTCATTGATGTAGCACAGCCTACCCAATCTGGTGGCCTCACAGGCATTTGGACCACAACTCCCAGAATTTGTGTCCAGCAGGACCATTGACTGGAAATTCTGGGTGTTGCAGTCCAAACATGTCTGGAAGGCACAAGGTTGGGGAAGGCTGGTGTAGGAAGTTGCCACCAAATTCAGTGGACCCTCAGCCAGAAGAACTTGAGTACCTTAAGTATAGTAAACTGCTACTTTGAAAGGTACTTGAAAGGACCATCTGAAGCTGGGGTCAGCACTGCCAGTGGGCACTGATGGACCTCCAGACTCTAGCTGAGACACCCATCTCCCCAGGGTTGTTGTTGTTATGGCTTTACTTTAATACAGATGTGTTCCTGGAATCTGGAAATGCTTCAAAGCAAAAGTAAACCCCATCTTTGTTTCCCATGAAGGTCTCTGGATCCACGTGGACCCAGAGGCATTCTGGGTAAAGAAGGTGGGCAGCTGAAAGCACTTTGCTCTGAAGCTCGCAAATGGCCTGAAAAAGGGTAAAAGAAAAAGGGATTCTTGGGTTTTCAGGGGTGATTCACAGGGGTGGCCTGAAGGTTAGGGAGCACTGGGCACTGGGTGGAAGAAGATGCGAGTAGGGTGGGGAAGACAGTGGGACTGTGTTTGGATTTGAGGGAAAACTGCCATGCCATGGGGAAGCATGGGAACAGCACAGGAGTGGGGTTGATAACGTGTTTTGTGTGTGCGTGTCTGTGTGTGTCTTTAGGGTGCCTTTGTCTGTGTATATTTTGTGATGATGTCCAAAATGAGCTCAGTTCCAGAGACCCCTGATCTAAAACACAAGCCATATAGGCAGTCCTAACATGGGGTTATGAAGAGGTGGGCATGACTTTGCGACTGAACAACAGAAGGATCTGTGGAAGGGATGAGGGAAGGTTTGCTTCATCTTTCTTCTTTTACTTCTCCCTTCTTACTGCAGCCTGTCATTAATTTTTTTCTAATTTCTCTCTCCAGCAAACCCTCATTCAAGAACTGGAGTCTGCAATGTACTTAACATCCCCAATGAACTAATAATTATTTTCATGCTACAACATTCAGGCATAAACACGTCTGCTTATAAATCAGTAGATTCCTTCTGGTTTAAAATAAATTGCTAGAAGCAGATACATTATAATTCCAGCCAGACTTTTTAATAACAACTTATACTTTATAAGTGAATAGAAAGAGGCAGAGATAAACGCATCTGCCAATTATAATGATAATAATAATAAACCTTTCACTTTGAAAGACTCCAGTTTTTTTACGATGTGGAGACCGAGCGAGATAGAGATAGAGGGAGAGAGGGAGAGAACAGTTGTTGGTTTTCTGCAGCAGAATACTGCAGCAAAGATAAAGAGTGATGGTTTTTCGACAGGTATAGACCGGCAGCCAGAACAGCTGGTTGGACAAATTACTGTACTGTTTAGAACTCTCACCATAGGCTAGAACTGTTCTGAAAGTTATGTAAAACAGGGTGGTGAACTAGTGCACACTTTCTTGTGATTATCCATTTATTCCTTATAAAGCACGGTACAGTTATTAAAAGACAGGGCAGTGCCTCCTAGCCGGCTCATCTCTAATAGACAAGATTCAAGAGGAAAAGGGAATGTAGAAGGAAGAGGAAAGAAAGCATTGGAATAGCTTCTTCTGCACTGGCTGATGTTTAGAGCCAGCCAGGTCTCTGACTTTCATCCTTTTCTTTAAAGGAAGCAGTGAAGCAGCTTCCTAAAGGCCCTAGTTCCCCTGTGACTCTCTTCATCTCTGTGGTCTACCGTACACAGTATATACCTCCCTGGAAAAAAAAACACCTCCCTGCATGTAGAGCACTAACATTTCAGGAAGAAAGTTGTAACATATTCCTCTTGTAGCAGGGACGATTTTGTTTGTTTGTATTTACAGGATCATTCAAAAGTGTTGTCTCTGACTTGCAATCCGAAGTGGTCCAGTACAGGAGTCTAATACCTATACCTTGGTGTACTAGAACTGCCATTTTTAATGCAGTGGTGCTTTATCAGCTGCACTGCTTCCCAGCATGTTTCTGGACTCCACTGAGACACCACTTTTTTACAGTTAAAGGCCCAGATGGTGTGCTGATGGAATAGCTGAAAGCCTCTATCAGCGCGACCTGTTTGCACATTGCGATCCTCAGGAGGGGCCTTTGGTGCTTCTCCTTGCCTTGTGAAGTGTGCATCTAGCTTTTCCTCCACCTTTTTCTTGACTATTAGGGGCCAACCCTACTGTGAGGCACTGGGGCAGCTGGTTTTGGGTCTCAGCAAAGAAGGTTCAACCAATACTTATTGTTAATCCCTTACTGTTGTAGGTTTATCACTTGACCAGTCAGGGGTACTATAATCCTGGACTATGGGATGTGGAGAGGTACATTTGCTGTCCCATGTTAGGCCATCCTTGTGGGCAGCTTGGTTCTTTTGCCATAATATGGTCAGATGCAAATGAATACCATTCTGTAGAGACACTTTGTGTGTTGTCTGATGGCCTTTGCATCATCCATGCGAGCTAGGCTGGCACAACATAATAACCCTAAAACTGGAGTGTGGTTTGGTTTGGTTTTTAAAAACTAGCCATTGTTGCTGCCTTGTGCTGTGGTTTCATCAAAATAATTTTATTTCTTTTGTTATATTCATGGATAACTTGCTATAGGCATATTAGATGATGTACGACATTGTGGGGAACCTTGTGGTTGTGTAATAGAAATGACTTAATACATATAAATCTAAATAATGCCTCTTCATGTGAAAAGGTAAACAAGCTACCTTATCGTGGAGAAGAGCACAGCCTCCTCACTACTGAGCATGTTTACTACTTGCGTGGATTTTTTGTTTGTGTTTTAAATGTGTGTGTGTGTGGGGGGGGGGGGCATTTTAACTGTGTGAATTCACCAGTGTAGAACAGACAGGTACATAACCACAGGAGTCTTTTGCTTCACTCTGCTGCACAGATGGACCCGCCTTGTAGAATAGCAGTTCCTTGAATTTGGTGCAAGACTGCTGCCGTAGGCTAAGCATCTGCCATGGAGAGGGGACAGATCCCTCTCCCTCTGTGGCATTGTAAGGCAACCTGGAAGGGGGATTGGTAGGGAAGGGGCCCTTTAAAGTGCCAGCTTGCTCTGGCTGGTGCTCTGGTGGTGCAGATGTTGGCACAGATGTTGGGAGGGCTCTTGTACACGCTTCTCAGTACACCTCAGTGAGGAGGTGGGATCCCTGCCTACTGTTCTTGCTGTTTTTTGTGCGTCCCTTTGCTCTACCTCTGAGGGGAAGAAGAGAAAGCACAAGAAGCCACTTGTTCTGTTTCAGCTAGCCGGCCCTCCGGTCTTAGTGAGGACCTGGTGATGTTGAACCCAGTGAGGTATTGCTCACACCAAGGCTTGAGTGAATTAGGTTCAGTGGATTTTGACAAAATGGAAGACGGATTTCCCAGAGATGGTAAGAAACAGAGCTTGTTGCTCCAACAAGGAGCAAATGGTGACCCAGCCTAAAAGAACGAGTTTGGCTTCCTGCAGACTGTTTTGGTGTGGTTTCCATCTGAACTTGAATTTTTGATCATGGATCATATGGAATGAATGACATAGCATTGATATTCTCAAGGGGCTTTCAAGGCAGCCCTGTGTAATGGAAACTAGTGATGGATTTCCTGAGCTGGCCAGAGGAATGACAGGACTTGCCCTTGGGAACCTCTGATACCTTCTCAATCAAAGTGTTGCTTTATTAGGAACTGAAAAGGTAGAATATCTTGGAAATGAAGGACTTGAAACAGAAGACAACAAAAAATAAAAAATGGGGACTCTACTGGGTATTCTCTATTTTTTGCCAGTGAGAGATGGACTTCTTCTAGACACAGAGCCTTTCCCCCTGAAAGGTGACGTGACTCTCTATGAGGGAAAACAAAACACTACGTGAAAGAAATGTTAAAGGTCTGACTCAGAACAAGTAAAGCAAGGGAATTTCTCTCTCACTGTGGCTGCATGCTGTCATCTTTCTTGCTGTGTTTGTATGCATTTGCCAGAATTAGATTTGCTTCCTTGAGACTCTGATGCTATTAGTTAGAGCTGAGAGGTTTCTCTGGGGAGCCACATAATTTCATTTAGTGGCTGGCTTTCAGAATTAGATGTAGTTCTCTCTCCATCAGCTTTCCGATAAGTTGCATCAATCAGGTTTCAATAGACTTAAATTATCTAATTCCACCAGGTGGAGTTAGTTATTGTGAGGTAAAGCTGAATAACCACAAATCTATTGGCCCTTTCTGTTCCCTGAACCTGGACAAATAATTAGTCTCTATTGCATTATAATAATAATTAACTTTTGCATCTTTCTGTCTACATTATTAACTTGGTAATAGAAATAAATGGGACCACTGTTGAAATACAGCCTCATGCTGGGGTAAAACCACAGTATTTTGATTTCTTTCCTTCACAGTCATGAAGAAATGCAGACCATTTGGTAAGTCGAAGGAAAGGAAAGTGGAGAAACAGGCTGTTTCTTCCTATTCTGTCTCACTCAGTTTTGTGTGGAAGACTATTACAGAAATTCGTATGCCCTGCCTGGTTTTTGGCCCAGGAAAAAGCACTATTGAACTACTTTTCATGGTCATTTTCAAGGACTGGAATATATATTGAATGGTTCCATTTTGTGAGCCATTGTTTTATTTTCTATGTTTGTTGGCATGTTCTTGCTGGGATTTGGAGTGATTTAGTCTCTGAAGCTTGGAATAGTTCTCCAGCAGCTTTATTCCTTCCAAGTATTTTCAGAGCAGCATTTCACTATTATTTCAGGTTCTTCTTCATAGGATTCCTCTTTGAAGGAGGCTGTCATCTTTTTATCTCTTCTGTATAGCTCTTCTGTGGATTGTTTCCACCTTCTCTTTGTATTTTCTTGCCGATATATTATGTCCTCCCGTTGATCTTTCAGCCTTCCTAATGTAGGTTTGAATTTCCCTGTGATTTCTTGGATCTTCTGGATTCTCTTTGGCTGTTCTCTTCTATTTCTTTGCACTGGCCATTGCAATCGTTCTTTTTGTCTCTGTGTGATGGTCACTGAAATGTTTCATTCAGGATTCTGACCCTGTTTCTGACACCTTTGCTTTTGCTTCTCACCTGTCCTTTGAAATGGTGAATGTTTCTGCTGTCATCCATCTAGGCTTTTCCTTTCTTTTTGCTACAGGAATTGCCTTTTTCTTTTCTTCCTTAATAATGTCTCTGGTAGCTCACAGTCAGTTTAGTCCAGTAATGTAAATCTATCCTTTATAACTTTCAGTTCCTCAGGAATGGTGCTTTATTTTGGCATTATACTTCTGACTGTGATTGTTTTCAGCATTACTCTGATTTTTATCATTTCTTGTTCATGGTTGCTATCACAATCTGTTCCTGGTCTTGTTTTGGTAGCAAGAATATAGTCTCACCATCTCCTACTTTTAATTATGTAGTGTTTTTAATTTCTGCATTGGTCATCTGGTGAAGTCTATTTGTACAGTCATCTGTTTGGTTGTCCTTGGTATGTATTTTCAATAAACAGCTTGTTGACTTCATGGAATTGTGTGAGTCATCCCCCTGCTTCATTTTGCCCCTAGCTAAATTCTCCCACAATATTTGATTCTGTTTTGTTTCCTACTTTTGCATTCCGGCTACCTATCCTTTTCAGCATGGCTTGTTTTGATGTATTACCAAGTTCCTCTTGGACCCTTGCATAAAAGTTTTTAATTTCTTCTTCTTGGAGCATAGACTTGAATCATGGTTATATTGATATCTTTTCTGTGAATTCTGATCGATGCGATTCAGTCAGATTTTGCCTTCTAGCCCCTCATTGCCTGTGCCGCATCTTGCCTCGGCATTAGAGCAACTCAGAAGAAAATGAGTTTATCATTACCGGAGTAACACATTTTGTGTGTGTTTGACTGAGAATGTCCCATTCCAGTCCATTTCCTGCTTAATGGTTTTGTTTGCCTTGATGCATACTTCTCACTTTCCATGTTCCAACTGTACGTGTCCTGCAGCATTGGACTTTCCTTTTGCCCGTGTGCATGTTTGCTGCTAGACCTCCTTTCAGCTTTGTTCTAGTTGTGTCATGAGTGACGGTGCTATTCATACTTGTCCTTTGTTCTTTTCCAGTGGCTGGTTGAGTGCCTTCTGAGCTGGCAGCTGCATTTTCGAGCACTATCTCTTGTTTCATTTTAGACTGTTTTATCATAGGGTTTTCAAGGTAAGGAAGTATTCAGAAGTGATTTACTGTTGCCTTCTTCTGCACAGTACACATCGGCCTATTGAGCATCACTGCTGTCGTCTGTGAAGGATCCTCCACCAGTGTTGTCCACTACCACAGCTGCCCAGTAGCTGCCCTGTAGCTGCCCTTCAGGAGTTCCTATGCCCCCTGTGCCCCATTTGGAAGAGCCATTTCTGTGATGTTTTAAGAACATTGATCCATTACATTCTGTTTCCTGCTTATCTTCTGATGTCCCTGATTGCCCACCAGCTGATTCTACTATTGTGGAGGAGTCATACTTGTGGCTTAAGCTTGATTTTTTTCCATTGATAAAAGTATTCTATTTCTGCTTCCTTGCGCCATAATACCTTTCCCAAGGTCTGTGGCTGTATAGAAAGTCACTTTACTAATGAGGTTGCCACTTCCCGTGGAGTAAGACAAGGCAGTGTACTTGCCCCTATTCTATTTAATTTGTACCTGACAGACCCTCCTCATGTGTATGGGTTATTGCCCTCCTATCCACCCAAGGATACATGGATAAGTGCCAGAGTATTGGTAGTTTTTCTCATGCAGATTTGTATCTACTAAAATTTGTCTTAGTTTGTATGCAGATGAAGCAGGCCTGATTTAAGGCTGTATCTTAAGAGACTGCTATGAGTTTTCCTTACTATGCAGTAGTCAGTAAAAGTAATCTTTTTCTCTGAATGGAAGGCCCGATTTGTCTGATCAAGGGGGCTTTAGAATTGAGGGATACCTATATAGCCTTGAAAGTATGGTTCATTAAACTGTCTCTTGGCTAGGGCAGGGAAGCAGCCAAGAGACAGTTTAATGAAAGCCCAGCAGAATATGGAGGCAATAACAAACTTCTTTGTAGCTCAGGTGGGAATTTTTCCCAGCAGCTGTCCAGGTTTTTAAGTTTCACAGTGTGGGGCCACTGCAAAAAAAAAAAAAAAAAACAACAACACTGTCCCATGTGTTTTCCAGGCAAATTGCTCTGCCTGCTGAACAGAGTGAGCAGAGCTGCCATGCCTAATCTCAGCGTGCAAGCAAACTCATAGAAGAGAAGAGGGTTGTTTAGATCAGTAGTTGGCAGACCGGCATCAGTCCGTGGGAGATTTCCTGCTGGTCCATGGGGTGGGGGGCACATGCTGCTCGCCATGGACCAGCATGGGAGCTGGCAGTGCTTCATCACCTCTGGCATCACATCCGCAGTGGGTACACTGGTGCCACTGGAGGTGGGGGGGGGGGAGAAATGGCTTGGTGGGAGCTGGCTGGTGGGAGTCACACTGTGCTGATTTTGGTATTTTGTTCTTCTGTTGGAATTTTTTATTGGTTGTTTTGGAGAATTTCCTTCCCCTTCCCCTTTGTGTTTGGAAATATACATAATACACATAATACTGTATTATGTGTATGGTGCTTTTTCTTTCTGCCTCAGCAGTCCCCAAGGTAGTTTTCATGTTTTCACTGGTCCCCAGTGTGGAAAGGTTAAAAACCACTGGTTTGGATAATGTAGCCCCAAACTGTTTAGGACTTTAAAAGTAAGTACCAGAGTATTGGTAGTTTTTCTCATGCAGAGAAGATTGCTCTGGTCTGTGTTTAGAATCCAGATGACTCCAAGCATTACTTGTGCTTTCACATGCTTCCATGTTTTCCAATCAGTGCTGGATCCAGGGTCTGGAAGGCCGTTGGGCAGGACTACTGTGAGTTTACCTTTTCACCAGCATTGGCTCCTCCTGTTCCTGCTCCTCCTCCACTTGTTTGCCACTGGTTTGCTTCTCAGACAGATGACCAATGAGCCTGAGGGCAGTGCTGTTCACTAGTTTTAGTTCACAGCATCACTGGACAAGAGGTACGTAAAGAAGTAGATCGCAGCTATGAGGAGAAGAAACAAGTTTGTTGTCTGTGGGTCCTTGGCAGGTGCCTAGACCTGCTGAGCTTTGACATCAACCTCTGATCCCATCTTTTCTGCCCAATTTATTTATTTATGTGTTTATTACATTACTTCTGGTCATGACTGGACTTGTTCTTGTTTGGCCCTCTCTCTTGGCCCTGGGTTCTTGTTTGCAAAATGAAAACTCCCAGGACAAAAAATGTTGGTGCTAGTATCACTTGCAGCAGGCGCTTCTGTTTCCTCACACCGTATCTCACTTAGTTCCTGTGCCCTGGGCTTAGGCAGCAAGTCCCTGTGCTTACTGCCTAACTACTCCTTTACTTGCTTCCTTATTGTGAAAGTCTTCTTTGGTCATTCCCCAGACTTGTCTTCTTCCACTTACTGTTCTTGAGCTCAGGTGGGCTGCCATGTGGCCGGAGACCATCATGCTGTACCCCTTGCTCAGTGCAGGACTCCAGGTAAAGCCATCCTCTCAGATGGCTGTCCATTTGCCTCTTGAATGCCTGTATATGTCCTAGGTCATTGGCTCCATTGTCAGTTCTTCCTGATGTTCGGCCAGAACCTGGCTTGCTGTAACATGACCCTCTGTTATTCCATGTCCTGCACCCTGCGATGACCGAGAAGAGATCTTACCCTTCCTCTCTGTGATGCATTTCAAGTACTTGATGAGTGCTATCATATTTCCCCCCAGTTTTTTCTTCTCGAGGCTAAACATGTCCAGTTCTTTCACTCTCTCCCCAGAGGGCTTTGTTTTTAGGCCTTACATTATCCTTGTTGCCCTCCTCTGTCTGCATCTTTCTTGAACTGTGGTGCCCAATATCGCAGATGAGACCTAACCAATGATGAGTAAAGGGGGCTAGTATTACCATAATAGTATATCATAAATAGTAAATATAAATAGTCTATCATACCATGCACAGAATATTTGTTGGCAACCATATCTGTGACTCAGGTATATGTTCATTTGTACGAACCCTTAGTGGAATTCAGCTTTGCTATTCACATGCTCTAAAGCTGAGCCTTGGCATTCCAATGAGATTGCAGGACTGGCCTATGTCTCAGATTAAACCTTGATTCTCATGTACAAGAAAATGAGTTAATTAGAATAATTTTAAAGTATCCTCTGACAATCCTGATAAAATCACTACACCTGTTTAGCAACAATAAAATACAGGTTTGCAATAATTATCTGTGTCTAGTCATTTTGTGTATGCATGCAGTTTCCTTTCACTATTTATATCAAAGGCTAATTTAATCTGAAACCAGCATCCCCTTTGCATTTTTCCCTCTGTAGCTCAGCTGAAGTAATTGATGCTCCAAAGTCCTCTTTTTGAAATGCAAGATCGAATCTTTTTGCTCTGGGCAGGGGATTCACTTTAATTCGTAGGATGTTACAAGTAAGCCTGACTTCACAATTATTTGATATAATTTAGATGCAAATTAGGATTTCATATTCTGGCTGTCGTATGCCTTATTCTTCTTGGTTAGCCTAGCTGCAGCTCATTACATTTCATCAGAGTACAGTGTTGCCCCTTTCAAGGTCATTTTAGCATCATCTTTTTGATTGAATTCCTGCTTCCCAATCAATTTGTACTGTACATACTTGGAACTAGGTGTGATTGAAGTTAGTGGAATATTTTCTATTTACAAAGTGTGCCGCAGTGAAGGACCATCCTTTTTCCTGCTTTAAAGTGTTAGGATGAACACACAAGCCATTCCAGCATTACTAAGATTCTGAAGGGTTTCCCTCATGATTTTATTTAAGAAATGTATGGTTTAAACAGCTGTGTTGCTGGGCTGGTTGATCAGAAGGTCGCCGGTTCGAATCTGCACAACGGGGTGAGCTCCCATTGCTCCGTCCCAGCTCCTGCCAACCTTGCAGTTCGAAAGCATGCAAATGCAAGTAGATCAAAAGGTACCACTTCAGTGGGCAGGTAACAGCGTTCGGTGTTTAGTCATGCTGGCCACATGACCACAGAGACTGTCTGCGGACAAACGCGGGCTCCCTCAGCTAGGAAACGGAGATGAGCACTGCCCCCTAGAGTCAGGCATGACTGGATTGCACGTCAAGGGGAAACCTTTATCTTTTTACCTTTTATATTCTACCTTTCAGGATAAAGCTCTGCTGCGGCTTATTATTTTATTTTAATAGGAACTCTGCAACAGCACAAGACAACCTGCAGCACTCACAGACATTCCATTGCACATGCAAACCCCAATTTGGAGTTGTTATGCTGTGCAAGACCAGCTTGCATGAGTTATGCAAGGGAGAAAACAGGCCATGAGTAATTACACAGCCTTTGCATAAGCCATGCTCACTTGGTTCACGTGATTATGTGAAACCCTGAGTGAAAGTTGTATATCAAAAATGGTGTTTGCACACACTTCACATATGTCACAGCCTGGTCTCATGCTGGCTGGGGATGATGAGACTTGCAGTCCCAGGGACCATCAGGATGGGGAAGGTCCTTTTAAAGTATGGAATATTTCATTTTCTTCTTGAGAAGCCATAGATCCACTACATAGGCTGCTAGTCACCCACCGCTACCACTGGCAGCTAAAGTCATACAAACTACGGAGTTAAATCTTTACTGTTTATATATATATATCCCCCACCACACACGCACAGACACATACACTGTTAACATGTAGTGCATGACTTGTACCAATTTTGTAAAGAAACCAGGACCAACCTGACCATTATCATTGTTGTGTTGTTGTCATCACCATCTTTTTATTTAATTTACATTGTTATCACACTATAATATTGAAAGCCATCAAGATAAGAAAGATATGACAATCTGGAAACAGAATCTTGGTGAAGAGATATCACCAGGTCAATGGGAAGTTTTTTGGAAGAAAGATAATAAATTTACTGCCAGTCAAGCATTAAGGGTAAATTGGCATAACATGGTTTATCAGTGGTACATTACTCCAAAATATATTGGAAAAATAGATAATGGAAAATGTTGGAAATGCAACAGTGTGGATGGGACTTTCTATCATATGTGGTGCACTTGCGAAATAACACAAAAATTTTGGAATTGATTCATGCAGACATGCAGAAAATCTTCAAAATTAAGTTTCCTGTGAGTTCCAAGAACATGCTTTTGAATATGTTCCCTTTTGAAAAATATGTAGAAACCCTTTTGAAAAATATGTAGAGTTATTTAAGTATATGACTACGGCAGCAAGAATCTCAATAGCTTCTATATGGAAATCACCAGAGCCCCCAGCTATTGAGGAATGGAGAAATAGATTAGCAGAATATGCAGTGATGGCAAAGCTAACCAACTATGCAAATAGAAGACCGTTAGAAGAATTTAATGATAAATGGAAATTTTATTATGCTTAGCATGATTAATGGAAGTTCAGGGGAGTTAGGAAAAGAAAAAGGAAAGCAGTATCTGTTGATGTAAAGAATAACTATTTCTTTTCAGTAAACTCTCATAAAGCGTGAGAAGATAGAAAGAGAGTTGGTTTGGGGGTTGTAAAATAGGCTGTATATATTTAAAATTTCCTTTGCAATCTTGTCTATTCTGGTTATCTTGTTCACTTTAGTTTGATCTGTTCATATTAGTTTTTTTCTATTTTCTATTTTATGTATGTACATATGTTAGGAAAATAAAAACTAATTAAAAGAGAAAACATTGGCAAAAGAAAAAAAAATGTTTAATTTACATCCCACCTTTCTGCCAAAAAATAGTGTGCAGGGAGGCTAATAATAAAATGCAGATTAAAATAAAAAATTACCATTAGGCAGAGTGAAGCCGCCACGTCAGGCTGCAGATGCTGCAGAGCAAAGCTCGGCCGCATGTGCTGTTAAGAGGACAGAGCAGTGTGTGCCACTTGGCGGGCACACACTCCTTTGGCTGGCCAGAGTCCTCAGGTGCAGTGCAGTGCCTTTGCCAGCGCTGAAATAAGATTCAGCTGCCAGTTGAGCCCATTTCTGTTCATGGAATGGGTGGCTCATCTTGTCCTTGGTCTTGGGCAACAGAATGTTAAGGGAGCCGATTGTTAGCCTCACTGCATCCCATCTCTGGAATTAACATCCCTTACTTTTTGTTTGGCATACATCAACCTCTGCTCAGATGTCTGTGCCTGAAGTTTTTATTGATTTTCAGTAGCCTATCCGTTAACTAACTTAATCCTTTGTGGATATTGCATCTATAGCAAGCTGCTGGTTGTAGCAATTTGCATTGTTTCCAGTGCTGTTGCTTGTTTTGAATGGCAAGAAATTAGATATACAAAGTTATGTTGCATTTTTTGAATTGCAAGAAATGACATATAAAAAGTTATTTCATCATTATCTATAAAATGCTTTGATTTTAAGTGATTGGATAGGTTTCTATAATGTGTGATGGTTGTGAATGAATACTGATTTTTTTGTGGCTTGGATTCTAATAATTCCTCCGTGAACTGAATGTTGATCTTGTAGCAGAATTGTAGCTGCCGTGCTCCCTATGCAGAGTGTTGTACCCCTGTCTGCTTTTCAGTGCGGCAGAACTCCCGAGAATGAAATATGTGTGGGCAGGGTGGCAGATGCAAAGAAGGGGTCGTTGGCAGAAATTCTCTTTGTCCATTTTAACTAATGGAAAAACAACTTACACACTAATCCTGTTCTTCCTGGGTAAAGCTCTTTCTCCAAATTGATAGGAATAACTCTGTACCAGCTGCTTGTACTACAATCTTGTTGGAGCTCCAGAGTTATCCATGAGGCAGTTTCAGGCTGTTTGATGCGATCTTGAAGCCAAATGAGAATGTTGCAGCAGCATTTTCTTCTTGGGTTTGAAAGCTGAAATGATATCTCCTGCTGTGAATCTCTGTATAAGGCTTGTGAGTTTATCCTCTAACAAATGCAGAGTTGAAAAAGCACGGCATTTCTCTGTAAATTAATAAGTCCTATCCTGGCTTCCCCTTGACATTTTGTAATACTTGGAAAAGCAAAGGGCAATGCAAATAAAATGTGACTAAATAACAGCAGCAACAAGAGTGATTGTTTACCCCATTACGGCTCTTCCCTCTCTCTGGACCCCTTCCACCCAAAGGTAAGCATCTCATTGCATGGGTTCAAACAACACAGTAACCCACACTCAAGGGGTGAATAAAGTTGATGAAATGAGGGTTATCATGTTGCCTGAACTCAGCTGAGATCACAAACCATGGTGAATAGTGCACAGCTTGCAACTCAGCAACAAACCAAGGCTTCTCTTCATGGATTGTTTATACTTAACAAGCCAAGGATTGTTAGCACAGCTGTGTTCCAAGAACATGATAAGCCACATTTCAACAACCTACCTGAATCTCATACTGAACCCTTGCATGTGGGTTATCATGTGTCAACCCAGTCATGGTCTTCTCCAGCATTTGGGAGAGGGTTGCCCTGCATCATGGGGCTTTTTCTCCCCAGTAGTCATGCATTCCACCTGGATAAGATGCAACTGAGGAGTGAAAAGGGAGTCCTTTAGCTTTCTTAACTGCTGCATTGCATTTGTCTCAACAGTGATTGTACGAACACTGGTTTGAGCTCTCAAGAAGCATGACAGTTCTGCAGAACACCTGCATGCTGCCTCTCCCCTTGATTTCTTTCTGAAAATACATAAACACATACTACTTGTGCACTTCTCTAATATAGTGTGTTTCTGCTGCTGCTGCTATTCTAACTTATATCCCATTCTACCTGCAAGGAGCCCACAGTGGTATTCATGGAAGGTCTCCTATTTTATCCTGTTGTTGCAAAGGTCTGAGCAGAGCACAGAGGCACTGTGTTTCTCTAGTTTCTCACTAGCAGTGATGATTTAGAATTAGTTGCTTGGTATCCTCCCTGTATTAAAACAGGTGTAATGCACTTTCTGTCTCCAGTAAACACAAATAGTGCCAGCAAATAAGTATTCAGCAGTCTGAACTTGGCTCCTATTATCCAGCTGGTAGCCAGATAATTATTCTATAATTGAAAGAAAATGTAATAATCTTGAGGAAAAGTAAAGTTAGAATGCAGGTGGCAGGTAGAAAAGCAGCTGAGGGGCTCCTGGTACAATAATGGACCTTGACCACTGACAGTTACATTGCTTTTGTGAAAGATGTGCAGAAGAAACTGTACTGGTGCTTGGTTTGAAGGCAGCGGCAATGGCTAAGCATATGAATACAGCTTGGTGAAGGGAAGGTTGTAGGAGCAAGGATGGGGTCTGTTTCTGAAATACAGGTTTGGAACTAGTGCTGGGTGAAGAGTTCTCTCTAGAACCCATCTTCTGAACATAGAAATTTTGGCAGGGCCTTGAGAACTGGCTTTGTGAGCTTCCTGTAAGGTGGCTTACATGTCCGCATGTTGCAGTCCTCATTTGAGGATCTGTTCCATGCTCTGCTTCTATCAGAGGTTGACTTCATTGTTACAACAAGTAGCACATCTTCATTGGTTGATTCATATAATGCAGTTCCCTTTTATGGGAGGTACATCCGGCCCTGTCTTTCTACTCCCCTAGGGGACAAGCAAAACTTTTCCAACAGGAATATGGCCTCATTTCACTCAATTTTTGCACTTTAGTTCCCACCATCCCCAGTTAGCAGGGACACTGACAGAAACTGTAGTCCAGAACATCCAGAGGCTGCCAGTATTGCAGTGGAGGCTGATTTAAATATTTAGTAAAAATCTGAGGTCCAGTGTTGAATTAATTTTTAAAAATCTACAGAGGAAAAAATTGGAATCCTAATCCTCAGTGTTGTGGGAAAGATCTGTCCATAAGAAACTGAATTCCTGCCCATAGGTTGTTCCTGCAAAATGCAGATGGTGGTTGGGTTCATACCTTGCTGATGTACTATTCTTCCCATTGGCTTTTGCAGTTTGGCTGTGATCGTAGCAAGACTCTTGTGGACATCAGTGGCAAGAGGGGGTTTCAGGCCTTTGTGTGTGATGCACTTTCTGTGCCAGTACGAAGTGGCTCCTGTGATGCCTGTATCTCCATTGCACTCATCCACCATTTTTCGACAGAGGTATGTTAAACTCCTGCCCACAATATTTTGCAGCAATCCATGAAGCAATATGCCACCTGTTTCATGGAAGTCAAGGCAGCTTACAAAATGGTCTTGCTTCTTCTCTCTGTTTTATCCCTGCAACAATCTTATGTGGTAGGTGACTGGCCCAATGATCATGGTCTGGTGGGGACTAGAACCTGGATCTTCCGTATCTCTGTGGAAGTCACAATGGCACACTGGCTCTCACAGTGGGATTATCTGAACTCATTGGCAACAGTACTGAAAGGTCCTCTGCGGAGGTCTGTACCCATATCCACTCCCTGATCTATCTATTTTTATGAGGATATTTTCATCCCATCCAATACGAATCGTCTCTGGACGGCTTACAATATGATAAATACATCAGTCAATAGCAAGATAAAATGCGACTGAGGATATCAATAAAAACATAATTAAAATATTGTAGCTTTAAAATACTGTGTAAATACAAAGGTCTTGACCTGGCGCCAAAAAGCATATAATGTTTTTTATGAAAAGATGCCAGAAATTGAATGCAGAACATGTTCTACCGCTGAGCTATGATCCTCTGCCCACATCACTGAAGAAGCATAACATGCTACACCCAGAAGGTAGACAGTCTGCTGGTGGTTTACAGACTATTTCTTTAAATGTGACATAGGTATCTTGTGAAGTTTCTGCAAAACCAACCAATCCAGCTGGTTAGGCTTCAGTGGTTAAGATTTTGCCAGTAACCAAACCTCAGGTGGCTAACATGGAATAGTTTCAGCAATGTGCAATTTCCCTGTGCTCATTGTGATTACCCCACAGAGTGCTCAGGTGTTACTTCTCAGCCACTGATTGGCTAAGGCACAATGATGCCTAAGGTTTGGACCCTGGATACCAAAACACTTTTGCCCAGACAGATCTGTTTGCACACTCCAGTTCATATCCTGCTATCATCTCAGTGCACTTACTGAGCGTAAGACCTTCTCAGGTGCGAGAGACAAAGCCCAGCTTAGCCTTCCCCAGTCTATTGCCCTGTGCATGTGTTGGGCTGCAATTCCCAGAATCCCTTCTGGCATTTGTAGTTCAACACACCCAGAAGGTTCCAGGCTGACCTAGGCTACGGATTGCCTTGTTACAAGACTTTCAGAGTGCCTCCTCTCCACAGCTCTTACTGTTCTTATGAAGGCGTGCCTTTCAATAATATGTTCACGTTTATTATTACAGTGGCTGATATTTTTACAAAATGTGTCCCGTTTTTTAACATTTAGATACTGGATTTCTCTTACTGTTTTCATTGAGGTTGTTCATTGCCTCAGGGGGTGCAAATGTTCCAATAAAGAAAGAGAACAATACAGCTGCTTCTGATTGTTTAAATCACATGGAGATTATTTAAATCACAACATCATTATTTTACTGTTGTTAGTCTCAGTTGTGGTCCTGTTGCTGTTGTCTTCAGACTGATTTAATCTGCTCTTCCCTTGAATAGGAAAGAAGGCTGGCTTCTCTTGCTGAGTTAGTTCGGTTGCTGCGGCCTGGTGGAAGGGCACTCATTTATGTCTGGGCTATGGAACAGGAGTACAACAAGCAGAAGTCTAAGTATCTGAAAGGAGAAAAAGCTAGTGATGGTAAGGCAGAGAGTATCATCAGTGACTCCCTAAAGGGAATGGGCAAGAGTAATTACGAGGGATCAGGTTGCCCCAATAGAAGCCGTAGTCAGTGCAACAGCCAGTGCTGCAGTGCAACCCAGAGCATTCTTGCCAAGTTGCCAGTTCATACCAACAGAACTTCCTTTAACTCCCAAGACTTGTTGGTCCCTTGGCATCTGAAAGATGGCTCAAAGAAGAAAGCGGGCCATGCCGAGCCTCAACAGCCTCTGGCTGGCTCTCCAAAGTCACATGAATCGACTCCTGTTTTTCATCGTTATTACCATGTTTTCTGTGAAGGAGAATTGGAACTGATGTGCAAAAGGATAGAAGGCATAAAAGTGCAAGAGAGTTACTATGACCAAGGAAACTGGTGTGTAGTTCTTGAAAAGCAGTAGTGTTAATGTTGCCATTTTTAACATGAAGATCTTGTACTGGGTTTCTTTGAAAAGCTACTATGATGGCTTTGAGTTCTGCCTTTTATTTATAAAATAAATGCTGTTTCTGCAACATAAGTGGGATTTGATGGTGCTGATTTGCTTTCTTGAATTATGACTTTGTAGGAGAAGTGTTTGATTACCCTGTCTGGCACCAAGATTTTGAGAGAATTTCAGATTTTCATGTTGTTTAAAAGGGTTTTAGCTGTCATGCTACAGAAAGCAGATTGAAAATTTTAATTTGTGTACTATCTTTCCATATTGTGATTCTGAAGACAATTTCACAATCTGTACAAATGAAATAATATACAACAAAATAATTGGTAACAGCGGTGTTGGACCTCCAGTCCATGAGACTAATCTGACCTCCTTGGAGTCCCAGTGTAGCCTTCTGGGGTTCCCCAAGTTGCCATGCCTGCTTTCCCTTGACCAATTGCTTGGTGGTTTCTCCATTTTTGTGCATTTTTCTCCCATTTTAAAATGTTGAAATGGCTCTAAGGCTTATTTACTGGCAATAGGAACTTTAGACTAGACTACAACTGTATGTTTGGGTTTGGGGGCTGTTTCCACCACTGGAACACTGTTCCCATTAGTGTTTCTGAACTTGAATTTGGCCCTCAGACTGAAAGAGGTTGGATACCCCAATTTACAGCAGTTAATCAAATGAAAACAAAGCCCCATTGAGGATTGTTCCTTAAGAAACATCATTACAGCTATGCTAGCACAGTAACAGCAAGGGGGAAAAGAACAGGGGCTCTTAGAGGAACTATGATTTTATTAATTTAGGCAGTCTTCCTTCCTTCATTGTGATTTTGCAAGGTAGCATACTTGGCTCCCACCTTTTCAAATAGGGGTAAGAAAATTATCCACTAACCTTCTTGGGATTTTGAAACTTTCTGGTTCATCATGTTAGCTGCGAAAAATAAAAAGTTAAGGAGCATGCAATAATTGAGTCAGGGTAGGAAGAGGAATATAATTTTTGACCAATTCACCTCATCCTAACCAATTTCACAAGGTGGCTGTTGGGAGGATAAAATGGAGCTATTTAAGCCACTTTGGGTTCCTCACAAGAAGGAAAAAGGCGCAATATAAACAACAACAACAAAAGAATGTATCCCCTCAAGAAGCTGGGTCTTTATACTGGCCATGTAGAATGATTAGATTGATGCATGTGCTAAAAAGCAGGGGAATACAATGGCAGGATTGGGGAATGTGCAGCCTTTCAAATGTTACTGGGCTACAAGTCCCATCAGGCCCTGCCCAGCATAACCAATGCTGAGGGCAGCTGCAGCAAATCAGCATCTGGAGCACCACTCATTGACGACTCGTACACATGAATTGCTGAGACTGAGGAGCTATAAGAGTTGATGGCGCACAAGATACTTCACTGCCAGGATAGACACACTAGTACATGTCCTCAGAGCAGCTTTTAGAATGGTTAGCTTGCGGGTTTTGCCCCTGCACGTCTCAGCTGAGCCACTCTTAAGATGCAGTGGCTATTCTGCCAGTACATGTCCTTGTACTGCCTGTTTAAAGCTTTATATAATGTCTCTCGCAGAGAGCTGTCTCACTGGGCCTTGTGGCTGCATTTGCAATAATGGAACTTAATGCAAAGAAAAGTAATTGGTTATTGATTTATTTTTAGGATTCAGCCAACAGAGCTAGGAATATGCAGGCTTAAAGGCTCAAGAGATTCTCTCCCTCCACCCCTCTTGATTACTAAAGAAAGTAATATCTTTCTCCTCTCCTACCCTGACCATGTAAAATGCATTGATGAGACAACTTTATGATAATGGAGGTACTCTTCCAACTCTTGCCAAGCCTTGGAGCAGTCATGGCCAATCTGATACATTATGCACTTTTCCGTCTTAATTAGGCACATATTTTGTTAATTCTGCTCTGTTTGTATTTATCACATTGTGAGGTACCTTCTGTTCTATCACCTGTTCATTGATGGAATTTGGGAGGTACCATTCCCCCAATTATATTTATTTGCACTTTGGCAAATTTGCAATTCCAAAAATGTCTAAATCTCCCTAAAATGCACAATTTTGCATTCTGTCATTTGGAGGAAATGTAGACTTTTGGTCAGTGATCTTTTATTGTTTGTTTGTTTTCTATGACTAAATTTGCTTTTCTAAAATTCCAGAAAGTAAAACTGACAAACAAAAACAACTAGCAGGTCTGGCATCTGTGTGACTTGGGAAAACTCAAGCAAAATGCTTTCAAAAATCCAAACTTTTTTGTAACCATTGCAGGATTCTCTGACTTATCTATTAGTAATTTCCTTCAACTGTCTAGAGCATTTATTTTACTTTTGCACATTTTCACCTATGTTTTTTCACCATAGTGGTATATCCCTTTGAAGGGTGAAATTTTCAGGGTCCCTTTCAAGGTAATGCCTTTCTTAGACCAACTCAAGGCCCCAGAAAATGCACATCCTTTCTAGATTTCTTCATCAGGCAAGCTGTTACATAAAGCAGGTTGGCAAGGGCATGGGGGAAGAGTAGGAAAACTATCTACCTTCCACATTCCAAGGATCCTCCATGTTTTACCTAAGAATGGAGACAGTTTTGAGTCACACCTGGAAGCTGTCCTTCATCTCAGTCCAGCCTTGGGCCCATGCAGTTCCCTAGCTGACTGAGAAACCAGGCAGCTCTTCCCCTCTCTAATCCTACTGCATTTATAGGAAGAAGGTGCGGATCACTGATGGTAGAGCATGAGGTCATAAATAGCATCCTCTCATCTGCTTATGGCTTTCTCTTTTTCAAATGACTTAAAATGCTTTTAGCATTTTTAGTGCTTATTCTGTAGGGATGTTGGGCCACCTTGTACTCAAGAGCTGAATTCAGTGTAGGACAAATCGCTGGGGCCATATTCCAGTGGTGGGAGGGGCAAACTACCAAATATACTAGTCCATTAAAGCTGTTATCACCTGTAACTAAATCTTAAGAGAAGCATTTCAACATACTTGAACAGAAAAAACGGCATCGGAAAAACTAGGAACCAGGTAAAGCCAGTACTACGGAAGCCTGGAGGACCAGGCTAAGTCCTCAAGTAGCCGGATTTGGCCTGCAGTTCAACAGCTCTCCTGTGTAGCACTGCTTCACTGTAATGCCATGCTCTGCAGATTTTTACCTAGAGTAACAGAGTGAGGATATGTCCCATAGACTCTGCCTGGAGGGTCATAGGATGCTTAGGATTCCCAGATTCAAGGCTGGGAAAAGAGTTAGATCAACCTTGGGGAAAGGGTGGAAGGGACATTTTTGAGGGTGGGAAGGGAGAAGACTGGTGTTGACGGGATACAACTTAACCTGATGGCACTACAGCTTCCTTCCTTCACCTCCAGAGTGCCACAGTTAGACAGCTGAAAGTGGCTGTCTTGTGAAACAAGAGGAACAGGGAGCTCCTCCTCTGCATAGGGCTTGGAAGCTTATAAACATTCCCCTTAGCTCACACCCTAAATTGCATCAGGTGGAAAATGGGCCATACTTTAAAGCTCGATCAGATTGATCAAGCATGGATCAAATGTCTTGAGCAAGTCCTGACCTGCCTTCCCTTGGGTTCCAAAATGAAATACAGTCCTTCAAAATGCAGTTCTTTTACTGAAACACCACAGTTAAGAGAACAATTTAAATCTAGATAGCCTTTTACCAAAG
The DNA here is from genome assembly GCF_004798865.1 of Varanus komodoensis. Classification (NCBI taxonomy): domain Eukaryota; kingdom Metazoa; phylum Chordata; class Lepidosauria; order Squamata; family Varanidae; genus Varanus; species Varanus komodoensis. The sequence goes on from NW_025335941.1 coordinate 50,673,290, forward strand.
CTGGAAGGGGAAACCTCTGCTCATGTAAAAAGCTGAATCCAAACTGGAAACTTCTCTTTCAGGAAGGTTGCTGGCTCAACCCTCACGGGGACTCACTGTTAGAGAGCAATATGGCATGACTAATGGAACCCCTGCAGCTGAGCAGTTTCTCTCTCCCACACTTCCTTGCAGAGTCAAGAACTGGATCCTGCATTGCTCCCCCTTGCCCCTGTTAACCTGTTCATCTCTTCCAAAGCAGATTGACTCTCACACTCTGTGTGAAAACCTTAATTAAGCAACCTTGAAGGAGCTTCAAAAGGAGCCTCCCCTTCCTGCAGCAGCAGCAGCAGCTGCTCTTCTTCAGAATTTGATGAGGAGTCCACCTGCACAGCCTACTGTGAGCAAGACTGGCCCACTCTCTACAGTTGAGTTCATTTTTGCAGTTAGTATCCCAATAACCCAGACCTTGGAAAGCGAAAGGGATGAATGATATCCGTGATCCCCTCTCCCCAACCCACCTCGCAACAGGTGATATAATCAATGAGCACCAAGTTGCTGAGCTCAGCTCAGTGTCTCCTTCAGCCTGCTGCCTAAGAGGAGGTGCCCACCTCGCCTATCCCTAAGCCTGGCCTTGCATCCAGAAGGTCCTTAGTTCCATCTCCACCACCTTCAGATGGCAACTAATATCTGTCCAAAAGAGCATCATTTCATTAACAAGAGCAAATATTTTGCACAGATAACCAATTACACAGCTTGTTACTGTCCTTTTTCTGGCCTCCATCTGTAAACATTATTTCTCGTTTGTTGCATGTTCTTTTAAAGAAACCCTCACAGGTTAATGTTTGGGATTGCACTCCCAACATCCTTGATAATGGACCAAACTAATACACCAAACCCTAATGGTAATCCTTGTTGTATAGATCGGCGCATCTGGAGAGCAACAGGTTGAAAAAGGTTGCAAGAAGTCAGTGTACCTCTTAGAAGAATGCAGAAAAGACAAGAGAGGTTAGGTTAGCTATTTGGAGCTAAAACACTATTAATAATAATGAATGCTGTATTACTTGTAATAATGATAATAAAAGCTTTTATATTCATTCTAATATATTTATTGTGTATTTTAACTTTTTAAAAACATGATAAGTTTGATCCAGCATGGCTCATCTTGTGTTTTTCTACCTTTCATTATGCTTTTTACCAAAAATGAAAGTATTTCATGGATAGGCTTTTTAAACATTACAAATAAAAATAATTTGAAGTAATTGAAAACATAACCATTTCATAATCTTTTCTGTGCTTAACTGTAGCCCGTTCCCCCATCTTTTTCTGCTGCACTGTACAATGTCACTATCTAAATATTTATATTCTGTCTGTTCCTAGTGATTACAACTTTCTATTATAGGGTATTCTTACAATATAGGTCTCTATGTACAAGAGATGACTTTCTGATGTCAAATAATGAGCAAATACATAGCATCAGAAGCACTTGAAGAGAACCTTGAGTTCAGGATCAGAAACTGTGGATTCTTATCCACGAGTCTTTCACTTGGCTGAAAATGTACCCAGATACAAAACAAGTTATCGCTGATTTGAATCATATGGGTGATCTTCCCCCCAACCCTCCCTTATGCTGCGTCTCTTGGCTCATCTTAGAATGAATGGTGTCAAACTCTAGAACATAATGAGTCACTGTTACTGGTTTTAGTAGGGGCAAAAGCGCCCTTTGGCAGCCAGAGATGAGGTCATGGGTACTCAGCTGCCTGCCAGTTCTGAGCTGTTCGGATGGAGTGTGCTATAATAATTGAACGGATACATAGAAATCTTCCAAACATTTACCCCTTCTTGTGGAGGGGAGGACATGACAGTAGCAAGTGCTGTCCACTTAGGAGTAGTATATCTGTATACAAGTTCACGTTCAGAAAACTTTGACCAAGAAGTACAGGGGAAATGCATACCTAGTTGAGACAGGGTGAAAGGATGGATTAGGAAGATGCCTTTGGTGAAGGTCAGCAAAAGATCTGTGCTTAATGAGGTGACACACGGACTGGTAGAAAAGCTGGAAGGCTGGGGCAGGCGTAAAGTGAGAGAACTGGGTTATTGCGGCAACAGCCGAGTTTTAATGGCGCCGGATAAATGAGCATGACAGTGGGAAGCTGAGACAAATGGCAGCCAATTAAATGGAGTCAGCCCAGTGGAATGGGAACTGAGAAGGGAGCAATTAAAATAAATGACCACGGTAGATATTAAATATAGCGCAGAAGCACATCCATCTCTCTGCATGGCAGCAGGCAAACAAGAGATTGCTCAAGTAGGTTGGAAACAGACAGTTGCAAATGTCTAGGAATGCTCTAGCCAGAGGCTACAAAGGTGCACTGATTCTGCTCCCCCCCCCCCACAAAACACACATACACTTGTGCACAACCTGGGACACAAAACTGGAAGTCTTAATATGGCATTGTCTGTGAAAGGATGTGAAAACTCCAGGGATTAGCAACAGTACATTGGATGCATCATGCTGGTTATATTTAGATCACATGGACAAGCATTTTCCAGTCTAGGGTTGCCAACTGACCTTAAGAAAATGACCTGACCTGCTTTTGTGCTTTTAACAGCCGCTTGGTATGCAGAAATTGACAGATGCAGCTTTTTGTGCCATGGAGATAACGGTGATTGGTGATTGTGCTATTTATTTCTGAGGCATGAATGCTTTTGCTTTTTGTAGCCAAAGGTGCCCCACCCATGGATGAGAGGGAGATAACAGCATGCTCCTGGCTTTCAGGAAGATGACAGAATGAGAGAGAGAGGATTGATATAAGAAGAAAACTAGGGTGGGGGAGTCCCCTTCAAAGCAGCTTCAAAAATCAGGTCAGCATGCTCAGTGGCAATGGAATGTTGACTCTTGGGGTGGGAGGAACAGAAAACCAGGAAGGTGGGTGAGATGGAATGGAGTGTCGCAGGAAGGACAAAGATGACTGATTTTCCCATTTGCCATTGGCTCATCTCTCCAGATCAAGCTTCCTTTAAAGGCGCAGCTACAAAGGCTAGCTGAAAAGCTGACAATGCTGCTTCTGTCAGGCAGCAGGATAATAGAAGTTATTCCTTTTAAGCAAAACAAAAAAGCAAAAATATCTTGGGTTTACATGAAAAATGTTGGCACATTCAGTGTTTAGATGAAGTGAAATCTAGAACGTGGGGTGCAAGAGCAAGGATGACTTTTGGCATATCTGAAGTTCAGACAAGTAGAGGGACTTGTTTATGGCTAGAAAGGCTGTGATGACCTTTCTAAGTTGACAAATGTGATATGGTAATGATGGTCCCTCTTGTTATTCCTAACAAACTGCATTGTGACACATTTAAATATGACTTCTGCATCCCATGGAATTAAATGCCTGTGTAGATTGTAGTGCTTGATCACTGAGTTAGGTGCTCTCCCCTTGTTATTTCTATTATCTGTTTTCTGTGGAAATAATACGAATGTAGCATGGTGAAAGCAACTAGCCAGTGGTCAGAAGTACTGGGTCCTGTTGTCCAAAACATCAGGACGGTACCAGGTTGGAGAAAATGGAGCTAGTGTTACTGGAACAGCAGGGTCAGCTTTGGGGTGACTCCCAAACTCTCTAGGAGACTAAGGAAGTGGATTTGATCTCTGCTATAAGGCTCCAAGGGAAGCTTAGCAGTAGGGAGGAGTCATGGCTCAGTGGCAAAGCAGCTGTATTGCATGCAGGAAGACGCAGGTTTTTATCTCTGGCCTCTCCAGGGAGGCTTGTGAAAATTCCTGCCTAAAACCCTGGGAAGCTACTGCTGGTCGTTGCTGACAATACTGGGCTTGTCAGGATTTCGGACCTGCAAAGAATGACTGTCCAGATCCAAAAGGGTGTGTACAGTCAAGCATTCAACAGTTTGTTTACAGCAAACAGGTATTCCTAAATTACCACAGTACTGCAGGCTATCCAGTTTAAGACTGACTACGAAGAAACAAAGCATACACAGAGAGTTTTATGGAGTTGGTGTCATGCATTGCAGGGAGAAAAAGGAGACTTTGAATGAATGATATGCAAGAACAATATAGAAGCACACAAGGAAATTCCAACACATAGAGAAATCATGAGGCATTGGTGCTCGAAGAACAGATTAACACTAAAACCATCAAAAGTTACAGCATTCATCAGGTTTCAATGTTTGCTTGTACAGTCTGAGATAAGAAATCCCATACAGACAAAAAGGTAAACGGTTGGGTGTTTGTGTTTTTAGACAGCAAGGGAAAAGCAGCTGGTGGATTCTCCAGCAAGGTTGCATTTGCAGCAGTATCTCCTTTTTAGCTCCGCTCCTTTTCCTGTAGAAGGAACTGGAATGGGAAAACCCTGGATATTACTGGGGGTGGGAGTGTGAAGGAAGGAAGGCAACGATTTCTCTATTCCAAAACATAAAACTATTACTTTTATGAGGACAACTCCAACAGTGCAGGTGGGCACATTTTCACAGCGCCCCTGCTTTCAGAGACCGGCCCCAAAGGGTTCATAAGCACACCTTTGGGTAAAGGGGGGCAGAGAGGAATCAACACTCCTCCTTGTGTAGGCTCATAAATTTGTGAATGCTTAGATTTCTTGTGTAGAATAAAACTCTTGCAAGAGGTGTTGGAGGGTCTGTCTTGCTTGGGAGGGGACATCCAGCTCATGACAGCAGCTGACCTAATTATGAAGTGTCTGGCATTCCTGCTGTCTAGCTCTCAAGCAACAAGAGCCACCCAGATGGTAGAGGCAGAATCTTTTTGGAAAGGGAAGGAAGCAGAAGATGTTTCAGTTTGAACTGAAGTCTTCACATGGACAGATGCTTCTCCTGCATCTCTAAGGGAAGCCTACTTTGGTTTGTGCTCTTGTAACCTGTAAAGCTCTAATAAAAAAACTGTGCTTCTTCTAGGCTGCTGGGAAGGAAAAGAGGGAGGAAGAAACCTGCTCACAATACTATGTTCCTATGTAAAGCTTGTGCTTAAACATAAAAAATGCTGTGCTAGATCAGATCAAAGGCCAATCCTATCCACACAGCATCGTATTCTGCATGGTGGGGAACAAGAATTCTGCAAGCTGGCTCTTAGCACAATTACACTGCCCTCTGCTGGTGTTCAGAGGCACACTGCCTCTAATATTGGAGTGACAAGTAGCCATCCATGGCCACTTTCTCCATAAATTCGATCAGCTCCTTTTAAAGTCATTGGCAGCCTTTACCACACCCTGTGGAAATGAATTCCATCATTTAACAATGTGACATGTAAAGAATTACTTCCTTTTATCCATCTTGAATTGCACCATTCTGGTCTGGTGTCTCCAGTTAAAACAGAGCTGGTAACATGCCCTGAGAAAGACCACTGCTGGAAAGCTGTTCCCCGCTATTTTTGTGTACAGGCTTTTCATTTTTTAAGACCACATATTGTTCATTCACTTTGTTTATAGGCCAGTGCAACGTTTCATAACCTACTTTGGGGAAAGATCAGTTGTGGACCACTGCAATAATTTGATGAGCATGCTGATTCACTTATCTGGAATTATGCCATTGAGAAAAGCATTATTTCATTAAGAACAGCAATAATTTATTTTTACTGAACAGATATTCAAGTCAGCACAGATCACGGATGTACAACTTCTGAGCTTAGATCCGCACATACTGCTTTTCAGTTGTTGCATTTAGAGAAGAAAATACACAGCAGTTTGTTAGCACGGGCACATACAAGTAGGGGCAGTGCTGTGCATTGAAAAGATTTGGAACTCAGACACACAGGGCCAAAAAAAAAAAAAAAAGGAATTTGCATATGCTAACTTATGCTCTTCCAGTGAGTCTGTCTTTAAAGGACCTTGTCTCCTTAAGGATGCATGGACAGGGGAGGGGGGCATTTGATTTTGGGGGCAGGGGAGGAGATTTATGCAGGAAGATTCCAGGATAGCAGGAGGTGAAGCTCCTGTGAGCAGAAAGCCAACTCATTCAGATGCAAGTGAGATCATCGGGGCCTCTGTACCTTTATTTCAGCGAGTACCCATCTTCAGCATGGTGGTGGGCCAGATGGCCTCCCAGGTATTCATGGCTCTTGCATTACTAGTCCATCTACATCGGCATACAAGAAGAGTCTTCATGTTTGATCTTCAAGAAGACAATCACACCGGTGGAACTGCATCTATCATCACTGGCATACAAATCCTGTACTGATAAAGCCTAAGATCCTGAGCTCTCAAAACTCAGAAAATGGACCAGTTTGTCTGAAACAAAAGGATGGTGTAGGTTATTTGACCTATGGTGAAGTTGTATCACGTACAGGGTGTGCTGAGTCTCCACTTTAAACATCTGAATGCAAATTGGATGTTCACATGTATGAACCCAGCATGGATGAGTTCTAACCCTTGAAAGGACCTTGGGCAGCTATGCCAAGGTTGCTTAACTCTCATATGATGCATGCTTGCCTAGTTTGCATGACATGAAAACCCCTGAGCAGGGTTTGGATATACAAATTGAGCCCCATGAAGTTCATTGTAGGTTAAATAACCAATGATCAGGTCTATATTTGCACCTTATACTAAGCCATGGTTTTTGTTAACTATGGTCTCTTTACCCATGAATTTTTTTTCAAACAAATTGTGACTCGTTTTCCTTATTTCTGGCTTGTTTTCTTCTCCTCCCGTTTACCAGCCTTCAAAATGATTTCATTTTCAGACTGCTCTCATTGAGGACCTTTGCCGAGTGCGTTTTGAAGTGAGGGGCTTATTGCTCAGTGGTAAAATTCCTGCTTTGCATGTAAAACAACCCAGATCCAATCCCCAGCAACTCTGGGAAGGGCTAGGAAAGTCCTGCCTGAAACCTTAGAGAGCTGCTGCTGGTCAGGGTTGAAAATATTGGGCTAGCTGGATCAAAGGTCTATTTTCTCGGGCAATCAGCAGCAAGAACAAGTCGTGGATGGGTCCTGGTTCTGGGTTCAGTGGCCATGGTTTAAACAACCAGCCTTTGTAAAACAGCCAAACACAATTTGTGATTTCAAGTTATTGAACAAACGACACTTTGTTTGTGGTGTAGTAGTTAAGAGCCCGTGTGATGCAGTGGTTAAAAGTGCAGGACTGAGACTAAGGCGATTTGGGTTCTAGTTTGAGTTTAGACTAGAACTCTAGTTCTAGTCTGAACTCAGCTGTGGAGCAGCTGGGTGATTTTGGGCCAGTCACAGACTCTCAGCGCAAACCAACCTACCTCACAAGATTGTTGTTGTGGGGATAAGATTGAGAGCAGGAGGAGGAGAATGCTGAGAACTACTTTGAGTTTATTGTAAGAAAAAAGGCGGCATATAAATCTAATGGATAAAACATGAGGAATCCCTGTACAAGAAGGTATATGCTGTGCTGGTGCTCTATTAGCCTGCACAGATACATTTATTTTGCATGCCTAGCCTAGCATTGATTTAAACTGCTGTCAAAGTCTGTTCAAGTGAACTATATAGGCGTAGAACTGGTTTGTAAAAAGCTTTGCAAGCATGAGTAATTTCCCATATTTGTTTGTTTTGCGTAGGACAAGGATACAAAGTAGTACTGTTTGGTTAGTTACAGTGCAATCCTACACATGTCCATGCAAAACTAAGTCATATGGGTCTTACTCCTAGGTGAGTGAGTATAGGATTGCAATTCTATGCATGTATAGACAGAAAAGGGTCCTGCAAGTCTCAGCATCCCCCAGCCAGCAGGAATTTATAGTATATTTTTCTGCCCCAACTTGCAGAAGACCACATTCTTAAGGAATTATTCCTCCCAGATTCCAGCAAAAAAACATCACTTCAAGAAACTGAAATTGTGTTTGAGGTGCAAAGTTGCAGGATTTTGCATGTAAATGTGAGATAACTTGGGAGACATCTTTACTGTAAAATGCCTTTCTCTGCCCAGAGGCTACTTTAAAAACAACAGCAACAATAATAAAAACATTAACATTAAAACTTGACCTTACACAGAGCTGTCAGCATTATTCCCTATGAATGACTGTTTGTGTCTAAAACCATCTGGAGCGTGAAATTTTAATCTATCTGTTTAAATGTTATAGTAAGAGTATTTATGTATGAGAACTTGCCCTCTGGATTGTGAAGCTTTTGGCTGCATGTTTATGGTGAACAGCTCATAAATTACAGTTCGGATGAAATGACAGCCCAGAATTTAATCTGCAATTCAACAAGAACCCAAAGTAAACTGATAGTCTTTTTTGTGGCTGTGTTTGAACCAAGTCAATTGCTGGGCTCAGACAACACAACAAGCCATGGTGGGTTTTTACTGTTGTTAGTTTATTCTGTTGTCTGAATCCAGTCATGATGTTGCACCTGGTAAGTTTGGTTTTGATAATGAACAATGGTTTGTTCTCTATACCGCCATGGTTTGCCATGTTGTCTGAACCCAGGATTGTGACTTCCATGGTTTTGGTACAACATGGTTTTGGTTTCCTGCAAAGAGCAGTCACTCTAGGAACAATCCCAACCATCCAGCCTCTACTATCCTTGAATGTTTAGTAACAAATATGTGGACCAATGAGGAAGTGGCAGGTGACATAGGCAGGGAATTATGTACCTTGGGTATGAATTTCAGGTGTGGTTGCTGATGGGATATGTGCCAACAGCAAGAGGACTGAACAGGGAAGATGGAAAGCCCAGTAACATAGAAACCACTTGGATCTTCTCCTGTTTACATTTAGGTAAAAAAAAGCCATGGTAACTAGAGTTGCTTGTTGTGATGTGCAAACCCACATCACATCCCATTATCTTTAAAGGTTGCACAGAAAGGAACATTTTGCCTGCTTTTTCCATCACAGTGCTGCAAGGACAAAACAAACCACACTTGGCAGCATTCCCCCCTCAGGGCATTGTTCAATGGTGTAGAAGCCTCTTCTGGTTACACTACTGAGTACTAGAAGAAGACTTGCTAAATTATTCTGCACCAAAGATGGTGTCCACACTGGGTATTATTCTCACTGAATGGATATTGCCATGACGGGGGCTTGGGCTCTGTGATGCCCAATGGCAATATAATGTTAACATTTTCGCCCCGAGTGTGCCTGGAACTCAGTTTGAATCCTGCTGGTCTAGCACTACATGAAGCTACAATAATGTTTAAAGTCACAGTATGGAAACAGTTTTTGATGTGCCAATATGAATCTTATCCCCATGGCACAGGAGATAAATAGAGAACATTTTTGATGGCAGGACTTCTGCTAATTTTACCATGAGAGATGCTAAGGTTGACAAGTCTTTGGGAAGGTGCTTTGAAGCAGCATGTCAATTTCTGTAGTCAGGAAGGTGACATCTACAAGGAAGAGTTAGGGTAAATTTTTGGGTCAGAAGGATACTGTAGTGTCGGAGACTGGAAACATGCAGCTTGCAGAATTTGTTTTTCCTTTTAGTTAGAAGGTCCAGGAAAAGTTAGGTTGAGATCCAGTCCACACAAGAACACTTTGCGAAAGATCCTGGCATGCACTGCAGTGTGTGTGGGTGTAATGCCTTTCCACAATCTCATCAACAAAATAAAACAATCCATTTCATTCTTGGGGAAATGTGCTTTGCTTGCAACAACCGAACTTGGGGAAAGTCATCTTAAGGAAGGACAAAGAAAAGCGTCCCAGAAATTGCTGGCTGCTCATTTCAGGTATGAACACAAGAACTGCTGTATATTGTGACAGGCCAGTAGCTCACTTCACTCAGTGTGACACCAGGGAATAGGTGTCCCCATCCTCATCAGCTGCTTTAGATGGCAACTCGCATAAACCCTGAGCACTGGCCATGCTGGATGGAGCTGATGGAAATTCTGGGCCAACATACTGGAGGGTGCCTGGTGGCTTACCTCTGGACCATGCTGACTAGCAGCAGCTTTCCAGGTTCTCAGACGGGGTGATTCCCAGTCCTGTCTGGAGATGCTGTGACTCGCCTGGGACCTGTGCGTGAAAAGCATGTGCTGCCCACACAGTTGCATTCCCCAGTCCCTAGCAAGGGCTCTTGCAGACCAGTCCCACAGTCCTGAGACATGGAGGAAGTGGCCCCTTTGCAGAGGTCAGCACTGCTCTCCCTCCCCCCTCCCCCTCCCCCCTCCCCGTGTGTGTCTCTGTGTGTGTGTGTGTTCCCCCTCCTTCATTCTTCTGTTTGTGTGTACAATTTCTCATGGGCCCAACTCTTCAGCAAGTCATGAACTATTCCCACTTCAATCTCGGCAATCATTCTCAGGAGCAAAAGTACTGAACTGACAAATGGATTGCACTTGTTTAAAACACAGATAAATAAGGACTGGATTAGATGGAGCCAGTTTTGGCTGTTAGGGTTAACATTCCCCTTAATTTTAATTCTCCCCATCTCATTTTCCATCACCTCCTGGGCTATGTTATTGGTGGTCTGTGAATACCCTCTAGACTTCAGTGATAAAATCAGACGGAGAGCTCATACAGCCGCATGTCCATTACATCCCATCTTTTCCTGTCGTTGTCTTAAACAAACCCCATACTCCCAAAGCATGAATTGGGATTTCTTCACTTGTGGCGCCCTGCTGAAAGCTTGCTTTCCCCAGGAAGTTTTTTCTTTTTCCTCCTAGACATGGAATAATATTCCTCCTCTACCCCCATCTTTACTGATGATTTTCATTTCTTAAAAAAAAAAAAAATTCCTGCATGGCATGGAGGGAAGGCAGCGTTTGAGACATGTGCAATTGCTCATTGTGGAAAGCGCCTGTGGTTCTTGCTGCTCCACTCTGTTAAATGGGAAATGGTGACTCACTCTGCAAAGGTTAATGTCTCTGTTGGAATTCAGTTATGGGGAGCCCTATCACCAGAGACTATTGTCTCTTATTAACATGGTTGCTTCCCAGTGGAGACAGGATTATAGAGCAAAGGTGAGCAGAACCTCACCATCTTGTAAACATGAAACTAAATGTAGACAAGAGTAAAACAACACCAGCAGCATATGATTGGAATAATGCTCCCTTCTTTGTCTTTTTTTTTAAAGTAGATTTCTCTAAGGATATTTCAGAACCTCTGGGAGGGTTTGCAAGACATTTTGTGTCCAATATAAAATAAGCAGGATTATCTTAAGAAAAATAAGTGAGTGCTTGGTTAAGAAGGTGGTGCCAATGTGAGAGATTTGGATTTTGGGACCACTTCCTGGAAGATGGACTGCTCGCAGGGGATGGGTTGCACCTTACAAGGGCTGCAAAGGATGTGAAAAAGTTTATTAGGAGGGCTTTAAGCTAAATCCTACAGGGGAGGGGAATGTGCATCTGGAAGTAACATCAGACAAAGGCTTATGCACTGCAACAAAGAGAGCAGCACTAACAGTGCCTGATAATAGTCTTCCAAAAAATGTAGGATGAAAGCAAGGGTATAAAGCACGTGATCTTTGATGTCTATAAACTAATGCCCGGAGTAGGCATGAACTTGAACTTTTAATACAGCAGGGTGAATATGACCTAATAAAACTGAAACTTGGTGGGATGATTCCCATGATTGGAATTCAACAATTGAAGGATATAACCTATTCAAGAAGAACAGAAGAAACTCAAAGGGAGGCAGGGTCACACTATATGTTAAAGATCTCTGCACAGAAATACAGGAGGATGAGCTTAGTAGCCCCATCAAGAGCATCTGGATTAACATCAATGGAGGAAGGAATAAAGCACAGTGGTTGGAGTCTATTCTCAACCACCCAGTCAAGGAGAAGACAAGGTTGAAACTTTTGAAGAACAAATTGTCTATGTTTAAGAGGGCAAATGGTCAAGGCTCACCTAGAATGAGCTCAGATCTCCAGGACCCAATGAACTCCACCCTAAAGTCACAAGAACTCCTAGAAAAGCTATTTTTATGGAGAAATTATGGAGGACAAGGAATGTGGCAGATGACCGGAGAAGGGGCTAATGTCCCCATCTCCAAGAGAGGACCAAAAAAAGAATTAACTGGGAACTACAGACAAGTAAGTCTCACAGCAGTCCTTAGGAAAATTCTGGGGCAGATTATAAAGCAGTCAGTCTGCAAACACTTTGAGAACAAACAAAGCCTTGCCTGGACTCCTGTGTCCAGTTTTAGGCCCCACAGTTTAAGAAAGATGCAGACAAACTCATTCACAGGATTGAAACAATGATGATCCAGGGACTGGAAACAAAGTCTTATGGGGATTTATTGAAAGAACTGGCTATGTTCTGGCTTGAAAAGAGAAGACCAAGGGGAGATACGATAGCACTCTCCAAGTACTTGAAAGGCTGTCACGGACAAGGACAGGATCTCTTCATGATCATCCCAGAGTCCAGGACGTGGAATAATGAGCCCAAGTTCCAGGAAGCCAGGCTCTTCATGAACATCAGGAAGAACTTCCTGACTGTTAGAGCAATATAGGAACCAATCACCTAGAGAAGTTGTGGGCTCTCCCACACTAGAGGCATTCAAGATGCAGCTGGACAACCATCTGGGAGGTATAATTTAATGTTCCATTCTGTACTGAGCAGTGGGTTGGACCTGATGGCCCTCTGGCCCCTTCCAACTCTACTATTCTATTGTTTTATGATTCAAAGCAGCATAAATGGGAGCTTTTCCATTCTATCCTCATAGCAGTCCTGTTTGGCAGAATTGGTTCATTATGCCACCATCAATGTGCAAAGACAGGCTCTCACCCCAAGGGGAACACAGTTTGAAATTCAGTGGAGGGAAAACACCAGGAAAAAGAGAAGGAGGTAGGCCTAAATATTTAAGGGTACAGTCCATTGCATGTTTAGACCAACAAAACAAAACAAAACAAAACAAAACAGGCCTGTGTCAAGAAACAGTGAACACTGGTGTGTGCAATAAAATGAACCTAAACAGTTTATTCAGACAAACAGAAAATACATGCAGCATGTAGCAATACATGCAGCAAAGGGACTACAAAGATGGGGTCTGTACAAGATGCTTTTATAACATATCAATTACATGCACAGTTTGGTGGAGGATCTTGTATGTAGGGAGAAATTATATAATTAGCCCTGTCACTTTATGTAGCTCATCCCATATCGATATCCTTGGACATGGGTGTTTTTGAAGACATTTAACCATCCTCCAAGCAAATTAAATCAACATGTTGAGTATGTATTTGTACCTGTGTGCAGGTGTACTGAACGGAAGGGAAGTATAAGAAAAAGACCAAGTAGAAAATCAAGTTTAAATATTTTGGACGTTAGCTTTAAATGAGACACTCAATATAAACTGCTGCCCTTTCACAAGCAAATACATCTGACAAAAGGAAAGGCAAATTTCTTGAATCTCATCTCACAGCTGGGAAAACTGGGATGATGTATTTCATATGCGAACATTTTGGAGGAGAAAATAATGAATTTGTTATTGCATAGGCAATCTTTTTTTTGAAAGGCTGAATACGTCAGTGTGAATGTATTTTTGCTTTGAGAACACTTTCACAATGTTTACTGCCATCAACCTCCCACCATAATATTTGCTTATACTTCAGTGGGATTAATGATCTCTTGGGCTGCCACTGAGCAGGGAAAAGAACTCCAGCTTTCTCTTTCCTCATGATGACAGATGGATGGGGCAGAGTGAAATTCTATTAAAGGAAAAACCATTCCCCAAGATGATAGTCTGCTGCTTTCAAAACTTCTATCCTTAACTTTTACCTGCAAGATTAGCTTCTTTGGGCTTCTGGGAAAACTCACTTGTCCTTAAAGTTTAATGGAAACAAATAGATGGCACCGTTTTTTCATTACACGAGTAAAAGGCTTCATATGCAACGGTGAATAGCCACTTTCATGAGTCAGGGAGTATGTAAAAGATTACAGTTCACATTTTTTAGACAGCTCCTGCCTTGACTATGCAACCTCTCAAACTCCACCCTTCCACTTTCATACTTTGGCCTTCTTACCACCATCCAAAATGCTGCTACCAAACCCCATTCCCTTCTCTTGTCCCTCTGATGATGTAATACCTTTCCTAAATGTCTAGACTGGATTCCTGTCTGCTCCCTGATCCAGCAAACCATCTTGTGCTTCCTTTCAAAGTGCCCTTTCTCACCTTGCTTCTCCATTTCCCATCTACCATATTTACCTATATATTTATTTCAGTTGCTGACATATACCTGCTGAAGGTGTTGGCTCCAGGTGGTGGAGGCCCCATGGGCACAACACCCTCAATGGGCTTTCTTTCTCTGGATGATCATTTTCAGTACCTTAAATGAGCTGCCATGGTTTGTAGCATACAAGGGGCACCCCTGGGTGCCCGGTCTGTAACCAGCTGCTCTTCTATGTTATTGTATCATCCAGACCTGTGAGGTTGGATTACTTGTGGTTACTGGGAATGGGAATGGGGCAACACAACAACCTATGAACAGGGCTATTTCTTTGTACATATTTTTTGTCTGAAACAAAATTTTCATAATAATCATCTTACAGTGTCTTTTGTATATCACTTAGAAATTTATTTAATGAAAGTAATTCATTAATTTAATTAAATAATCAATCATGCCTCTCAGATGAGATTACTACCTAGGCGTGATGTGTAAGGAAAAAGACAATAGCCTTCAACCCAAATAATTTTGACATCACAACAATACTTTTCACATAGAGAACATGTGCATTGTCTGTGGGAGAACAGGACCGCAAACACCAAGCATATATCTGAAAACCAAGTAAGTTTTGGACTGCAGGTTCCTTCCATATAACCGGGAATCCTGCAAAGGCAAAGTTGCTCTTCAGACCTCCTGCTAAACATACACGTGCTGGAGTGTGTCCAGCTTGCTTGCCACATGGGCAAGGGAATTTCGCTTTGAATAGGGTTTATACAAGAGCAAAAGTGCAGCTGTTCTGAAGCCAGCACAGCTCTATTGCTACTGCATCTACATTTATATCTTGGTTTTTCTTCAAGAAACTCTGGTTGACTATATTGTTCTTCCCCTCCAAATATATCCTAACAATAACACTGTAAGGAAGACAGGTCAAAGACCAACCTAGTGATAACCCCCAGTGAGCTTCATAGTTGAAGTCCAGACTTCAAGACTTGAATCCAGGTCACTCCAGGCTTAGTTTGACACAAAGGGTGGTTAGTTTGTAACGACAGAGTCATAGAATAGTAGAGTTAGAAGAGGCCATGAAGGCCATTGGGTCCAACCCTCTGCTGTTGCAGGACACCAAGTTACACCATCCCACGAAGGGCTAGGCATTCTTTTTGGGTCCATTTGACTATCTGAAGATATCTTGAGGGCACCACCACAAATTGCCAAAGGGGTTAAGATATTAACTGCCTTCTTTTCTGGATTGTAACTTTGCTTGTTGCCTCCTTCAGACATTTTATCGGCAGGAGACTTTCATCCCCACAACTATTCTTTCAATGGCGGTGGGGAAAAATGGGGATTCTTGGTGATGGTGAGTCTTTCTCCAACATTCAAGCTATTTTTCAGCAGCACCGTTACCCCTTGTTCTATTCTAATCAATGAAACAATTTCACTCGGTATTATTATTTAGCACATTTATAATCCAACCAACCACTAGTATTCTCCTCATGGATTGGAACCGGTTACAAAAAGCTCCGACATGCCATTTCAAAATACAGTTAAACATATGCAGTACAACAGAAATATTCAAAAGAGTCCAATACAATAGAATGCAAAACAATACAATACACTTCGACTTTAATGGAGGCCAACCCTGCACATTTCTTCTCAACTCGCTTTAGCTGTGCATGCTTTCCCTAACCTGGTGCGCTCCAGACATGCTAGAAGTCGTTTAATGTCTCAGGCAGGTGCCTGAGGATGCTGGGACTCTGGAGGGCACCAGACTGGGAAGGTAGTCGTACAGCGGAAGCGACCTCCCTCGGCAGCCGCCTCGGACACCCTGGGGAGCGGCCGGCCAAGCACGACCTACGCCAGCGCTCACGCAAGCGATGTTCTGAAAGAACAGAACGCATGCGCGAAGAGGCGGGGCCTATGGACATTACGCTCCGCCTCTCATTTCCTTTTGCTTCGCTCCTTCATTTCCACCCGTTTGCGCTCTCTGCGCATGCGCAATCACGTGAGGTTACTTTACGGCAGCTTCCGACTTCATCCCCTAACAATCATGGCGTCCGGGTTTGAAAGCGAGCGGAGTTTGGCGGCGCGCAAAGAGGAGCGACGCCGCCAGCGCGAGGCGCTGCTGCAGCAGGTGACCGACTGGCTTGGCTTGCCCTGTTTCTGGGCTTCTGTTCCCCCCCAGGAATCTCCTGTTTCTTCGCTCTACTGTTTAAGAACGCCTCAGAGTCGGTGGGGCGTCTTTTACGCTCACTGTTCCCGTTGTGGGTGCGCTTGTGTGTCTGTGTGTGTATATGGAGGTTCTCCTTTAGCCCCCTCAGCACTTGTGAGGAAACGCGATCGCAAAAATCAGTAAGGTGCACTCTTTATTCTAAAGCCACTCTGCATTTATAGGATCCATTTAAATTCCTCAGTAAGTGTTGGGATGTTCCCATGAACTCTGGGAAATGTAGTTCTGGGAGTGGCGCTGTGCATCTCAAGAAAAGTCTCAGTACTCTCTTCACCAGCCTTCCCCCGTCTGGTACCTTCCAGGTATTGTGTTCTACAGCTGTCAGCATTTCTCGCCGTTGGCCATGCTGGCTGGAGCTGATGGGAGATGGTCGCAGGAAGAGAGGAAGCTGCTTTATTTTCTGGTCTAGTATTGTTGACACTGACTTGCAGTAGCTTTCCAGATATCCTGGTGGGAATATTTCTGGGTGTATGTGGAGATTCCACAGGAATCGAACCTGAAACCATCTGTATGCAAACATGTGCTTTACCACTAAACTATGACCCTTTCTCTGAAGTCCAAAATTATTTGGACAGCACCAGGCCATTTCTCACACTGCATCCTCAGAAGTCCTATGGGAGTAGGAGTGCACTATTTAAGTGCAGGTAAATTTATTTTCATTTCATTATTTTGAAAATAAATTTATATTATAGATGTAATCACACATCTGTGAATCTTGAGCTCCATATATTCTTTATACACTAGCCATAGCTTTTCTTACTCAACTTGTAGAATATGCATTTACATCTACAAGAATTTAGCCACTTTTGAGTGCTGCTTTGTATACATAGTGGCTTTCCTACACAAAAGTCACTTTGTGTGATATAAATTGCTCATACCCCTGCTCTGTATATTTGTCACATGCAATGATTATGCATGTGTGTATTTCACTTCATGTGGATGTAGTGGGAAGCTCTTGCTAGCATCTTTTTCATTGTGCAGTTCTGTCAACATTTAAACAAATAGGATCAATACATCACCTCATATGTCCCAGTAAAATGAGATACAGAGAGTTTAGATAGGACTTGCTAGTGTTATGAACATCTATTCATGATATTCACTCATTTTTTTCTTCCAGATAGCTTTGAACATATTTATATATGTAGACTGTGAATAATCTGTTTGCCTAATTTGCTGGCACCATGATATATATCTGAGTTTTGGAAAAGGAATTAACTTCTCTCTTTCTTTTAGTCAACTGGGAGAAAAATCTCACTTCCATTCAAGAACAGAAAGAGGACTCTTTGTAATTAATATTTTAATGTGGGTTTCTGCTAACTGATAGAGCAAAGAAACTGTAAGCCATTGTAAGCAAAGACAGTTTTATGACCCTAACGTGTCACTATACTTACATACATTATTTTAAAAATTTCTTTTAATGAAATCCATTCATATGGCAATGAAATCATAGCCAGTTCAATGATGGTATAAGCATTTGCTGAGCTTGTTCTATTGCAGTGGTGGCCAGACTTGCTCACCAGAAGAACCACATATGGTAAATATCAGATGTTTGAGACCTGCAAGCACGTACCTCAGGGCAATGGCAGGAGGGGCGGGCGGGTGGGTGGCAAGAAGGTGCCTGAGGGTGTTCACACCAGTGGGTGGTGAGCTGCAAACTAAATTCAGAGTCGCAAGCAGCTCCTGAGTCTGAGTTTGATGATCCCTGCTCTATTGCAAGGGGGTCAGTCTTCCATATTTAACTATTGGTTGCAAGTTTACAGTCAGTATCCTGTGTTGTTCTATGGTAGGCTTACTTGTAAGTTTACATTATAATTTTGTATTGGCATAATAGCTTTGTTTCTAAATAGCTCTGGAAGTGTAAATGCTTGTTAAGACAGTAGTAACTTATTTATATGTAAAGCCACGATTCTGTGTAAACAGGGATGAATGAGTGTAATGAAACGAGTTCAAAAATTCTGATAGGATGAGCAGAAATATTAAGAGATGCTCGTAGCAGAAATGTAAAAATTTAGAAGAGCTGCAGGAGAGCACAACAGTTTGGTGGGATGACTATTGATAGGCCCAGTTCCTATCTTCTGAACTTGGAGCTGGGAGAAATTAGGTGATTCGTTGGACAACCATAAATGAGACTGCTCTTTAAACTGTGATGCTGCTCCATTGCTTCATAATGATGGTGCATAGTCATAGTTTTTTTTCTTTTTAAATCAACTTCTGAGTCATAGAAAAGGATTATGGACTGAGTATTGGACTCGGGGGATGGTGGAGGATAGGAAGGCCTGGAGGAATGTTGTCCATGGGGTCGCAATGGGTCGGACACGACTTTGCGCCCTAGAACAACAACAACAATTATACATGGTTTAGTTGGTTCGCTAAAAAGAACTGTATGGCAATAAAATGACTAGATGTATGATTAGCATTCCAAAGAATTTGGTGAAGTGGCAGCAAAACAAGCACCAAACATCCACGTCATTTTAATTGAGAATGAAGAAAGAGCAGGTTATCAATAAAAGCGTGCAGTAGATGGGAAAATATAGATGCAGTTGCTCACTATTTAGTTATGCCAGTGATGAGGACCTTGTTCAGTTGAGGAGCTGAAGTCCAATCTGAAAATGGTGTGGGGTGAGGTGGGAGCAAAGTGGGTGGGGCCAAACATAACTTTCGCTGATTTTAATTGTCCTCAAGCATCAGAAGTAAGCAGTTGCTTCCTTCATAGGCCTTGCCCTACTTTTTCTTCCCTGCAGGAAAAACAGCTGATTAGAGGCAAGAGCAGTTTTCTGCTGGACACTGAAAAGGAGTCCCTAACCTGCAACCCACATGAAAACAGCAGGGAAAATTAGGGGTTGGGAGGACAGATGGAAAGTGGGAGTGGATTGGGTTTTACTAAGAATCTGGCCAGTGGTAAAGGCTTTGCAAAATTATCGAAAGCATGATCCAAGCAAAATGGCATTTGGCATTGAGGGAGATGCATGGGGACCTTGTAAATTTTTTGATGGCTTTTAAGTTCCCACAGTACTGATAGTCTTTCCTAATGCAGAAGAACTATGCAGAACTGGAGTTCTATCCCTATATTGAGAATACTGGAATGTGAGAAGAATTGACAAGTCTTGATTGTTTTCTGCTCAGTAATTTGTGACAGGTCCTCAAAATACAGACAAATTTAGTAGACTTGCAGATTCCGGAATATTAAAAAAAAACCCAGTTGTGGTGCCTGAGGGGATGTCAGGGGGGCATCTGTTGAAGCTGTCAGTCTCTTTCACTGCCAGAACTAGAATTTCATTTTTCTTTTTTACTTTATAGGATATTGAATTCAGCAGATGCTTGTTCTGTCAGTATCTGATCACTTTGGGAACAGATGCTAAAACCAGGGTTAATTTTGAATTGATGTTTCATATTTTTACAGTAATTAAGGCCTGCCTTAACCTGTAGGATAGAACAATACAAGGACTGAGTTCTTGCTTTATCTTATATATCTGTTTATTTGCCAGTAATCTTTTTGGAGCTCAGTTGGATTTGTTCCCAAGTAACATGCATAAGGTTACAATCTGAAAGGAATTGACAAATTCTTAGGCACAAACAATAAATTAATGTAAATTCCTCTGGGATTTATTTATTTGAACTGAATTATGATGAGCCAATACTTTCAGTTTTTTTGTCTAACAGTACCAAGCGTAGCCTTTCCTGTTTTCATTTTTTCCAAAGCTGCAAAGCCCTTCAATATGTGATGGATGTCTCAGAAAATGTGAAGTCTTTGTCCTTCATTTTCAGTGATGTAAGAAAGAAATAGTAAAGCAAGCACCAAAATTGGGGAATATGACTTAGCATGAGCTTGGATCCAGTCAGTCAGTAGTTGTGAGCTGTCCAGAGACTCAGTGTCATTGGACTGTGTAGAAATATTCCAAATAAATAAATAAATAGTATGCTCTGGTCTACCTCAGTAGTGATTCCTTCTGCTTATAGGCCATTGTGGTATGAAATGACATTGGCTGTCTTAGGCCTGTCCTTTGCTGGCTCTGTGTTAACCTCACTGGGAAAAGTCTTTCTCAGCTGTTCAGTAGTTTGTGTTATTCCTTTTTCATGATCTCTCGCCTAAAGTCTACGCAAGCACCACCTACGCAAGCACCACCTAGATCCGGGCGAAAGGTTGGCTCATGTGGGCACCAGCATGGCCATACACTTGCCTCTTGCGTATTGACAGGATACCACAGAAAACCAGTATTCCCAAACTGCCATTATCTGTGTAATCCTATCCAAAAATTTGCTCAAAAGCATGTGAGCTTAAACTGGAGAGGGAAGAGCAGCAAAGTCCCCCCCATGTTTCTACTGGCACTGGTTCCACCTGAAGTCTTCATGTGACCAGGGAAATTGAAGGTGGGCTTGTAAGTCTCCAGTCCACACATTGAGTCCACATGTCAGAGTTTAAATGCCTGAAAAGAGCTTGGAACTATCTGTGTAGAATCTTTGGAGATACCAGTTGATTTCTGAGGGGCAAAGAAGACCTTAGGTACTGAAACATATAAATTCATAACTACACAATGTGAAATATGGCTATTTTATGTCAAAAAGGGTAGTCTGATATTGTTTGATAGCAAGTTTGTGCACATAGCTGTATGATGATGTGCTCTGATGAACCTTGATTGTTTTCTTATGGAAATAACAAGTTAGAAACTAATATCCACTGACAGTTTTAAAATATAGACTTTTATTGCACTGGTATTTTGTTTCAGAAAGTCTTTAGGAATCCCTAAGGGCCATACCACAGAAGTGGCAGGAAAACAGAGTCCTACAGGTGCCTGTTGATGCATGGGCAAGTTTGTGTGTGAACATCTGTTAGGTGCTTTAAAGCATTAGACTTCGTAATGAGCTTGGAACAATAGAAGTTAAAAGCAGCTTCTACTCATGACATGAGGTGAAATTACTGGAAGGTAGAGATTAATCTGTAAGGGCAAACGGAAAATTGGCGGGTATTTCTGTGGCATTGGACTGTGCTAATGAGTTCTGGCTCAGAATAAAATGCTTGCACTGGGTGAGAGTTGAGAAATGTGAAACAATTAGGCTGAGCTTTTATAGCACAGGAAAGAAACCTGCGACTAACAGGGGATTTAATTATAAAATATAGGAGGGAGGAGAAAGATTGATGTTACTAAGTTATTTGTGACTGTGGGTTAGGGAAATGGAACAAGAGGTCATTGCCTGATTTTCATTTCTACTTCAGTCAGTGCAACAACAAAATTAATTGGGATGGTTGAAATGAGAGAGACAGACCTAAATTTGGGAATAATGGAATATATAGGGATGGGGAGAATGCATTCTTGGCGAAAGAAAATCATTGACATGCTGTCTGAGGCTGCTGTTACTTGAGGGTAAATGATTATATTGAGAATACAGAAATAAGGGTGCTGCAGCTCATTTAAAGTAAATAGTTTAATTTGTCCATCTAGTTCCTTGGAGTCCTGTAACCAACTACAAGATAATATTTTCTTCTCATTTTCCATTTAATTATTTAAGTTAGTTCCTGTAGTTTATACATTGCTAATTCTGAAATATGACTTTCAGTGGCAAGGCTGAAAATCTGCCTTTAGGAATTCTATTGTTTCTATTTTATTCACATGGGGGTATACCTGTTTGCAATTCTGTCTTTAATAACAGAGTGTTTGACTTGATTTTGGTTATGCTGAAACATTATTTCTTTTGAGTTACCATAGTTATAACTAGACATCACTCAGAATACTTGACTGCTACAACCCCACATTTCCTTCTCTTTCTAGTAAGAAAATATGCATATTGTAGTCACTGTGTTCAATAACCAATGTGGTGAGATGGGAACACTCAGACTCTGCTGATGTCACATCACTTGTTTTGTATTACTAAGTGCCTTTTGGGGCATGGTGAGGGGACAAGCTGATTGTTTGAGGAGCAGCTGCAGTAACATCCAGTCCAGCCTAAATCCTGGTATAGCAGTGTGACCAAAACTCTGTTGCTCGTACCATTACTCCTAAGGATGTGTGTATCTGTGACAGAGAAAGCATGACTTAAGTTGGAAGACTGAATTGTTGTTTCAGGGATGGCATATGTATTGCCTTCTTGCCTTTATCTCAGCACCCACTTAATAATTAGTCCATGTTGCATCATGGAGATGTTTCATCACCGTTGTACTTGCAATTTTGGCAGAAGGGTTGATTTACAGTTTTGCTAAGTAGAAAGACCTGGATCAATTCACAGTGTTACTGCAGCACTACAGGTTGTATTGCTGCACTGTGTAGCAGGCCTTGTATGTGATCCTAGGCATTTATTTTCCAGTGTGGCAGCTCATAGGACTGGAGAGCTAACTTTTGTGAAAGCTTTTCTAAAATGAGTGAGGAGGTAATTCTCTAAGATGGTGTCATTTTATCATTCCCTGGTTGAGCGAAGCGAGGATCCAATACATCATTGTGTTTTGGCTCATAAACCAGCAGGTGCCCAGATTGTTCCACTACATCAGCTCTCTAACATAGCATTTCCCAAGCTTATTAGGCCATGGGACATTTTTGGGCTTGAAATATAGTGTTGGAACTCCTAAATGCTGGTATGGAATACATCTAGCATAAAGGGGGTGGTCAAGGAAATTTTGGAAGAATGATAAAGGAAATTAAGCCTATTTTCATACTGAAAAATTGCTGCATACAATGCTCAGAAATGTTTCTGAATTCTTGTAATACAAAGCAATAAAATTGTTTTGTATTACAGGAAATCAGTGGGAAATAAGAATAAGTTTAAAAAATCAGTTAATTATTTATGGGAGATACAAATTTGGCCTTTTTTAAAATGGGATGAATATGTTTGCATTTTCTGTTCACAATTTTGTTAGTAATAGGAATTATGCTGAAGAGATGGATATCCTCATATCAGGTGCAAGATCAAGTCTACACTAGCCTTACATTTTTGTTACAGTGTAATATAAAAATTAAGTTATAACAAAGGGAAGGAGTATCTGAGCAGTGCACTTTGCCATATCCAGTGAACCTGGACCCCTAAGAATCAATGTACAGACCCTAGAGCTACACCCATGTCATAAAAATTAATTTATAGGGCCTAGCTAGACACCTTCAAATTGATTTACAAAGCTAGAACTACAGGCTGTGAAGAAAAAGAAAAACCCTGAAAAGCTTTCCTCCCTTTTGGCAGATGCTCTACCTGCTGAGAAGGATTCATATCGGCTGCCCAGAGTGCAGATTGCTCTCCTCTCTCTCACATACAGCCTCTACTCAGCCACCTCCAACTGCTACCTACAGAAGAGATCATGGCTTGGTTCCAAAGTCAGGACATATCCTGAATTCTGATTTTGGCTGTGTACAATAGCTTGTGGTATGCCAATAAGGCCATGGATCTTCAATGGCCTGAGCAAGGACAGGGATTGCTCTGCCTTCCTCATTGGCTCCAGACTGCCCATGAGGCTTCATGATGGCCATGTCACAGTGACTGGACTATTATTCAACTAAATATTTTAATGCATAAATAATTAGCTCTTTAATATTTTAGAGGGAAAATTCTTGCGAGCACACACACACTCTTGTGTAGGCAACCAGGATTTCTCAGATCACAGTTTGGGAAATACTGCTTTAACACATTGCTTAAGTTGCAAGAAAGAAAATGGGAACTTATATACATATTTCATACTTGCACTCAAACACTGTGTTTTTCACGGTTGACAAAGTGGACCCCTGTCTATGAAAGTTTGAATCACAATGATTTTTTTGCAGGATAGTGAACTGTGATCTTACTATGATACATTAGAGTAGGAATCCATTTCTATCTTAAATGGTGAAATACTTTGCTTTTTGAATCTTATTGTAATTTTTGGTGAAAAAATAAAGGTTCCTCGGATTCTTCTTGTTTGTTTAAATATGGCCTTGTTGTTCTAATGTATCATTGATAAGACAACTCTTAAAATAATGGAGCTTTACATAATTACTCAAAACATACTATCTCACTGAAGTGTAAAGTCTATTACTCATATGTTTGTCCCTTCTATATTTTTTTTATCTTTATTCCTTTCTACATTTCAGGCAAAAGCTGATTATGAAAAAGAAGAGCAACGCAAAGAACTGAAGAGACTGCGAGGGGAGGATACCTGGATGCTTTCTGATGTGAATGAACGCTTAGAACAGTTGCAAAAGGTGGCACTTGTTTGACTGACTAAAAAAACTTGTGATGGATGTGCATTGTGCAACATTATAAAACGTGATACTGGTACAATTAAATTTATTTTTTGGTTTTGTAAAATATTTGGTTTGGTCCCATCCCAATGGTGGTTGGACGGTTTGTAGCAGTTTAAGAACAAGTTTTAAAAGTAGAGATTTGTGGGAATATGTCAGAGTTCCTTGGGTTGGCTTCCTGGACTCTGGTCCATGTTCTCTCTGCTCTAAGTTTTTCTTGTCCTGTGTGTTTACATGACTGTCCTGCAGGAAGTGAGTCCAGATGAGTCTAGGTAGCTAGCATTTCTGAATGTTGCTGGGCTTTGATCGAATCATTTGCTAGCCCAGAACTGAGTGCAGGAAAGAAGTTCAGCAAGCACAAGAAATACAGATTCTGGGTGGATTCTCACATCTCAAATTAAACCTCTACTTAACCTATCTGATTTCAGACAGTTAATGAACTAATCTAGAGTATAGCACATGCTTGCTAGAATATAGTTAGCTACTTAAAGTTAAAAAAATACAATTTCAATACTATTGAAATTTATGCATGAAAATATGAAAGCTCTAATACTAAAAACAACAGGTTAAAGGGCTCTTATCTTGTGCCAAAGTGACCATAATGTTGACTCCATTACTACAATGGCCTATCACCTACATATAATATCTGAAAGCATATGGAGAAGGATGTCTGAGCAGATGTTAAGGATCAGTCAGGCTCATATGGAAGAAGGCAAAGCTTGTTAAAACAGAAACACTGCAGAGAAATATTTCAAATAAATGAATTCCTCTACAAGATTTCGGGCTTGGACTTGATGTGTTCTCAATGGAATGAATGCAGTAAATGCTGAAAGATAAGATTTCTGCAGAACAAGAACAATTCAACCTAAGTGTTTAGAATTGGATTACTAGCTTGAGATTAGTTTTACAAAGGCAGAATAGTTGAAATAGTCACCCTCAACACCCCTCACCATTTGAATATATGATATTCAAAAGTTAAATATAGAAAATAATTTCTGTAAAATTTAATTGATGGTCAGTATTGATCAAGTAAGCCAGCAGCAGTTTCAAACTGAATTCTTTATTAACTCCCGGCAATGGCACTATACAAAGATTTTGACTTCCATGTCTTGAATGACCTGCTGCCCTGCCAACTATATTGATATGCTTCTTTCCTCCTTTCATAGATTTGCTGTTCAAGAAACTTATTTTTTTCTTCCCACTCTGTCCCAGGCTAGCACCTGGTTTTTTCTTCAGGGGGATACTACTAAGACTTTCTTCTCATAGGAAGAAATGCAATCAGATGATGGTGATCAGGTTAATTATTTATTTAGTAAATTAGTTTCAAGTATTTCTATTCCACCTACAAGTGTAATTAAACTTGCACCATTTATTTAAATACCCATTTAGGGCACAATCCTATTCTCCAGTTAATTTATTAAAAGCTTTCTAAACTGTCCACTACTAGCATCTTGGGATGGCTTACAAAAAATGGATAGAATAAAACAGAGTGTCTGTAGCAGCCCTCCTCAAATTGGATTTGTTGGATTCTAGCTCCTATAATCTCCCAGCGTTTTGGATTTTGACTGTAAATTCTGAGGACACTGGGGAATGCAGTCAAACACATCTAGAAAGCATCAGGTTGGGAAGGTTGGTCTTTAAGATATGACAGAAAAGACAGAAAGCTTGTTATTTCACTGTTTGAAATACACTGGCATAACTTTGTGGAGGATGTTATTACATTGCATTTATAACATGCCTTTCCCCCCCTGTTGTCCTTCTCCAAGTTATTTGCATAACAACAACAACCCTGTGTGGTAGGTTAGGTCAAGAGCGAATAACTGATTCAAAGTCACTCAGCTGCCTGGAAAAGTGGGAATAGAATGTGGGTGCCGCTGGTCCTCAGTCCAGCATTCTACCCACCAAGCCACACTGGCTTATCTGCTATGAAAATACAGCTCTGTTAGTGTAGCGGCCAAAATGGGATATAGATGTCGGCTTCATAGTGAGGAGAGGATGGTGTATGCCAAACCTTATACCCTTCAAATACTGCCTCTGTCCCCAAAAAAATGGAACTTTATACTAACCACAGACCTTGTGTATGCAACTCAGTTGAGAAGAAAAGCAAAGAAACAAATAAAAAACCACTGCTTCACCACTTCTTGTCATGTCTTTGAAGGAGTTTAGGATATAATGCAAATCAGCATGCAGACATGGGACACCATCACCAAAATTAATTCTCGGAGAACATAACTCAGTTTTTAAGACCCCACAGCATCGGGCTTTGTCTCTCTGTTTTTGGGTAATGTGTCCTTCAAGAAGAAAGTTGATGAAGGGAATTACAAAGAAATTTTTTCATTAATAAACCAAAAGTTTTTTGTAGGTTGACAGTGATAAATACTCCTACTTAAAAAAACAACAACAAAAAACACTAGCACACTTTTTTTGTTGATTTGAAATGTAAATTTATTCCTGTTTCATATTCATATTTTCAGTGAAAGTGATATACAATCAAATAAGTCATTAAGAGAGCCAGCGTGATGTAGTGTGATGTGGGTTTGAGACTCAAGCAATCTGGATTCTAGTCCTCGCTCGCCCATGGAACCAACTGGATGATTTTGGGCCAGTCATAGATTCTCAGCCCAGCTTACATCACAGGGTTGTTGTTATGTGGATAAGAGTGAAAGGGAGAGGCAGAGTACGACGTCAACTGCTTTGAATTCTTGAAAAAAGACAAAGGTGTGATATAAATATAATAAATATATAGTTCCATCCAGTGCAGCTGCCCATTACCTTCCAAACTTGGAGGACTATGGGCATCCAGTGGGAGGTGGGAGGAATGTGAAAGCTAGAATTACTTCTGCACTCCCTTAACTCTCCAAAATGTTTACATAATCATCTAAAAGTTTTTCCCCTCCTTACAAGGAAGAGAGACTGAGGTGCCACCAGGATTTCCTCTCCATTTCTCTGAATGCCTCGCCTACCCACTGTGCTAGCCCCAAGCCATGCTTGCTGTGGGTAAGGCATTTCTGAGGTTGGTGCTGCCCCTATCTTATAAGACACACACAGCATGTCAGGAAACCATGGGATTTTCTAAAATACGTATCTGGAATTCAAAATAAATATAAACTTTAGCACCAAATAAAGGATCAAGTAGCTTAGTTGACGTTAGTGGAGATGTTCTGTAGACATTTGTCTATACTTTAAAATGACAAAATAAGAAACTCCTTTCTACTTTTAGTTTTGTGGCCTAACACAATGATATACATTTTTCTTATGCAGGAACATTGTATTACCAAAAAGAAGAAAAAGGAGAAGCATTCAAAAAAACATAAAAAAGAGAAGAAGAAGAAGCATAAGAAAACTGAAAAGAACAATGATTCAGCTGATACCACTTCTGTAAGTTTTATAATCTGAGTCACCATTTGGCAGAAGACTATTGTCACCTCCATTTGGGAGTGTAATTGGGTCTTTCTAAAGACTAAATATACTGTACATTTGAAATACAATTGCTGATATGATGTAACATCAGTTCATTTAAAAGATGTACACTACCAGTTTCTCAGTGCAGTGGCTTGTTGATTGAGGAAGGCGCATTGTTGAGGGAATTCCCAAACTTGTCATTTTAGCAATGCTTAGACACAAGAACAATGCATATACAATTTTTCATCCATTTCTGGGAAGATCTGCTCATATGTGTGTATTGACGAATGCTTATTAGTTAATGCAATCCTATGTAAATCTGCCCAAAAGTGAAAAAGTGTTAAAAAGTACAAATCCTCGCCCCACCCCGCATCTTCATTCTCCTGTTTTATCTTGTGGGAATGGAAGTGTGTAATTTTAATTTCTGACTTCCCCTCCCCCTGAATTAATTTGTCTAAAATTCCAGAAAGTGAAGACAGAGAACATAGATGCCTCACCTGTGAAACAAAGGTAGAATTAATGTAACCAGAAAAGAAGAAAACATGCTTCAGAGATTTATTAAGTGCCAGGAATGGGCAGGAGGACCAAGGGAGAAACAAACTATAGCAAACTATGGAGCACCTGATTGTCTGAAGGCAGCAGTATGGGTTAGCAGTGGGTTAAATAAATCACTGTGGTTTGTTTTCAGGATGGCTTATTGGGACATGTGAATTTGTTCTGTGTAAAGCAACTTACACTTAATGGCTAGAATGCCTTCCCTCAGTCTGTGGGCTTACTTCTGTCTACTCTAATTATAGCGTTTGGGTTCTTTCCATACCAAATCAGTGGTTATGACTATACATTTGTCTTCACTTTAATTAGGCTTCTCTTTTGTATGCCTTGTTACTGTTCTCCCATCCCATGCTTGGATGCATGTTGTTATTGTTTTCTCCCTCATCACTGCTGTATTAAAGTTTTATAAACCCAAGTGGAATAAAACAAGGCCTGCAAGAATCATGCACTCTTCTAGTTGTGAGAAGACCTTGTAACGTTTTAAGTGGTCATTTTGATGCCAGAAAAGTATGCATGTGTGCCTGTCCTTACCTTTAAAATATAATTTTATACAATTCGAATGGTTTACAGTTATATTCATTAGGCGTGTAACCAAACTTACAAGTTTCTCCCCATGTCAGGCTTTCTGTTTTAAGTTTTGTTCCTATAAATATAAAGGGTTGCAATCTCCAGTACTATTATTTTGAAATTTCTAAAGTTTGTCCTCTATTATTTCTCTTCTGGCATGGCAAAAGCTACCTTCTGATGGTGTATAGGGAAGACGAGTTATTTTTCAAACAGCATGGGGCATGAGAAGTGTTTTCTGTCCTCTGAAACAAGTTAAGCCACTTCATTAAACCACTTCTGTTCTTAGGATTCTTCAGAGGAGTGGGTAGAAGCTTCTGTTCCACAGTCTTCCAGAACAGAAGAGGCTTGGAAGGTGAAGAAGAAACAATCAGACAGTGTAGAAAGTCCCGTGGCAGTTCAGGTAAGCACCAGGAATCCCAGAGTTAGATAACCATCTAGTCCAGATCAACTGCTGGTCATAATTCATTGTTCCAAAGTTAGAGCCAGTGTGGCATAATGGTGAGAGTGAGTCCTGAGTTATGGTCCCCACTTGGTCATGAAACAAACTGGGTGACTTCAGGCCTGTCTCTGACTTTCAGCCTAACTTACCTCACAGGATTGGAGAGGAGGAGGAATAGTAAGGAAGCATCCATAGGTTCCTTCTAGAAAAAAGGAGGGATATAAATATAATAAATTGTTCTGGCTTCTTGCAACACACAGAACCAAAGTTGAAGTGATTGGATGGTTGATGATGTCTATTTCTTTGCTTAAAAGCAGCAGCAGGAATGAGTGTGATTTGGAGAATGGGGGATAGGGGCTTATTACCATTTCTTTGTACCATTTGTTCAGTTTAACAAATGCTGCTCTTAGTTGGTGGTGGTGGGGAGGGCAGGTAACCATATTGTACTTTTTCTGTGATTAAAGGTAGGCTTAAAAGGCAATGAGAACTGAATCAAGGAAATGGCTTGGGGAATACCCCCCTCCCTTTACAAGCCTTTTCTTGCTAGGATTTCTATTTAAGTCTGGTTTGGCCCTTGTGTTAGGTATCTTATTGCTTTTAGCATTTATAACTTTATAATTGTCAAACTGCTTCTCACACTTTATTCTTACATTATCGGTCAGTTACACAGAGGCAGCTGAGGCTTAGATATATGGGATTGTTTAATGTCATGTACTGAGTTCACTGTAGTGGCAAGATTTGAATGGAGCTGGTTAGGAGCTTGTTCTCTTACAGTGCAGTACTGTTCAGGTCTATTCAGAAGTAACACAGTTCTTAGCATCATGATTTTCTATTTTTTGGCAAATTATATTTTCTAGAGTCACTTACATGCTATAAAAACAAAAATGTTTATTAACCTTGCTTGAGTTGCACTAATGAAGTTAGCTTTTTCAAATAAAAAAAAAATTCTCCTGGGGAGAAAAGTCTATCAAGACCAATTTACTAATATTAGTTGGACAAAAATTTCATAGTCATTTTGGTTACCTGCTTTTTCAGGCTGTGTGTGTATTTGGGCAGGGTTTCAGGGAAGATCCCCATTTGAGAGAGAAATGACTCATTCTGGTAGTCTTGAGAAGATTTGATAGCTATTTCATATGTGTGTGGTTCTTCTAACTGTATTGTCCCTTGCTTTGGTCTTTCTAATTGCAGCTTATATTAGCTGTTACATCATTTTGCTGACATGCCCTTGAAAAATGGAATAAAAGTGACATTAAGACAGTGGAGGCAAGATAATAGTTTCTAAATTCCATAAATTGGTTTATTTTGAAATAGAATTTGCTTTCTTTACAAAACAGCTGGAATACTGTTGCATATTTATGAAAATTATTAGTTTTAAGAAATGAATTATTTGTCACCTAAAACTGTTATATTTTGATTAATATAACTTGCTGTGTTTTCCTTATTATAATATTTCAATCATGTAAGTAGTTCAGTTTGTTTGTTGCTTTAAACAAGTGAACATTATTCACTGGCAACATGATCTTGCCTGGGGCGAAAACAACAGCAACACAACCTGCCCTGCTCACCACAGTTCGGAAAGAGGTGGTTTCAAACATTTTAATTCAAGTTTTTTGACATTCATGTGATAGAATTTCTCTTGTGATGAAGAGTGTGACTGTACTACCATTAAATGCAGTCAAGCTGTCTTGAGTTTCTTTCATGTCACATGTCATTGCAAGCTCCTAACTAGCTGCTGCTTATTTATTTTTTATTTAGAGGACTTCTATACCGCCCCATTCGCCGAAGCCTCGGGTCGGCTCACAATCATAAATAAATAACATAAAACAATATAATTTAGCAGTATAACAGTAAAATTTAAGTCGTCCTGGCCAAAGAATAAAATAAATAATATTAACAATTAAAATAACGTTTGAATAAAAAGGTCTTCGCCTGGCACCGAAAAACAAATAACAACGGCGCCAGCCGGACCTCTCTGGGGAGCGCATTCCATAGCTTGGACGCCACCGCAGAGAAGCCCTCCTCCAAGTACTTACCCTCTTAATTTCCTTCACAGAGGGTTCCCGGAGAAGAGCCTCTACCGCTAATCTCAAGGGGCGGGCGGGCATATATGGACGTAAGTGTTCCTTCAGGTAACCAGGACCCAAGCCATTAAGGGCTTTATAGGTCATCACCAACACCTTGAATTGGGCCCGGACTTCAATGGGGAGCCAGTGAAGCTGACGGAGAACTGGAGTCATGTGAACATAACACCCAGTCCCCGTCGGCAGCCTGGCAGCTCTATTTTGAACCAATTGAAGTGTTCGGACCGTCTTCAAGGGCAACCCCACGTAAAGCGCGTTACAGAAGTCAAGTTGGAAAGTCACCAACACGTGTGTCACTGTTGCCAGGCAGTCGTTCTCCAGGTAGGGGCGCAGCTGATGGATCAGCCGAAGCTGAAAGAAAGCGCTCCTCGCCACCGCTGTCACCTGAGCTTCCAGTGAAAGCTCTGAGTCAAGGAGCAATCCCAAGCTGCGAACCTTATCCCTAAGAGGGAGTGCAACCCCATTCAGGACTAGGTTCAGTTCACCTTTCCCGAAGCCCTATCTGCCAACCAACAGGACCTCCGTCTTGTCTGGATTGAGCTTCAGTTTATTGGCCCTCATCCAGCCCATTACCTCGGTCAGACACTGGTTCAGCACAGCCACTGCCTCACCTGGATTGGTGGAGAACGAGAGGTAGAGCTGGGTATCATCAGCGTTCTGATGATTCCGCAGCCCACACCTCCTGATGACCTCTCCCAGTGGTTTCATGTAGACGTTAAACAGCAAAGGGAACAAAATGGATCCCTGCGGTACTCCATGGCATAGCTGCCATGGCGCAGAGTCATAGTCTCCCAGCACCACCTTCTGGAATCGGCCATTGAGATAGGAGTGGAGCCCCCAATCCCGCCAGCCTATCCAGAAGGATACCATGGTCGTTGGTATCGAAAGCCACTGAGAGGTCCAGGAGGACCAACAGGGATGCACTGTCCTTCTCCCTGCACAGGTCATCGTACAGGACAACCAAGGCAGATTCAGTACCGTACCTGGGTCTGAAGCCGGACTGAAATGGGTCCAGATAATCAGTTTCATCCAAGAGTGCTTGGAGTTGTCTCACCACCACCCGCTTCAACACCTTGCCCAGAAATGGGATGTTGGCCACTGGTCTATAATTAGTGGCCATCTCTGGATTCAGTGACGCTTTCTTCAGGACCGGTCGGACTACCACCTCCTTTAAAGGGGCAGGTACCCGATCCTCCCTCAGAGAAGCGTTAACCACTTCCAAGATCCAGGTCCCAATCCCGTGCTTGGCATTGTTAATTAACCAAGATGGGCAAGGATCCAATAGGCAAGTGATGGGACGTACTCGTCCAAGCACCTTATCCACATCATCAGGCCCCAATAACTGAAATTCATCCATTAATTTTGGACCAGACGGCGACATTGGTATCTCCCCAGAAGCCTCTGAATCACTAGTAGAGTCTAGCGCATGACGAATCTGAGCGATTTCCTCCCTGAAATGCTTGGCAATGTCGTCACAGCAGGCCTTCGAGGGTGGAACCAGATCTTTCTTAGGACCAGGATGGACCAGCCCTTGTACCACCCGAAAAAGCTCCGCCGGATGGCATTTTGAGGAGGCAATGGAAATGGAGAAGAATTTCTTTTTCGCTTCCCTCACCGCCACAGCATAGGCCTGATAATGGGCTCTTAAGTGTGTTCGGTCAGATTCATCCCGTGATCTCCTCCACCTACACTCTAGACGTCTCCCAGCCTGCTTCATCGCCTGCAATTCAGATGTATACCAAGAGGAAGAGTGGGCTCTGCCTGGCAGGAGATGATGCTTAGGAGCGATCATGTCAACAGCCCTAGTCATCTCCCCATTCCATAGTTCGACCAGGAGATGACTAGGGCTGTTGACATGATCGCTCCTAAGCGTCATCTCCCACCAGGCAGAGCCCACTCTTCCTTTTGGTATACAGGACCACCAGTCTTGTCAGCTGGAAACTCCCCCAGGGCCTTCAGGAATCCGTCCAGATCCATCCGGCTCTGGGGGCGGACCCACACAATCGGGTCCGCACCCTTACAGCGGGAGAGGCCGCTCTTGAGCACAAACCTCACGAGGAAGTGATCTGACCATGACGGGGGTGTCAGACATAAATTCCTCACCCTCAGACCACCCTCTTCCTGCCCTGTCGAGAAAACCACGTCCAAAGTGTGTCCACGTTCATGGGTCAGGCCGGTGACGTGTTGAGACAGCCCCATGGCTGTCATGGAGGCCATGACGTCCTGAGCCGCCCCGGTCAGACCAGTCTCGGCATGCAGATTGAAGTCCCCCAGGACATTGGTTCTTAACACCAGGTCCAAGATGATCTCCATCAGCTCAGGCAGGGAGACTGTTGGGCAGAAGGGTGCACAGTACACCAACAGAATCCCCAATCTGTCTCGGTTGCCCAACACCAAGTAGAGGCACTCTAGCCCCACCTCAAAGGGACTGGAAGCCCCGTGAGGGAGATGGAGCCTCGGTAAACCAAAGCGACCCCCCCTCCCCTCCCCTCCCCTCCCCTCCAGGCATGGACGGTGCTGAACCAGATACCCGGGCAGGCATATTTGAGAGAGGGTGACATCCCCCCCCCCTCCGCTCAGGTCTCTGTTATGCAAGCCAGGACGGCCCCCTCATCCACAATCAAGTCATGGATGTGAGAAGATTTATTGTGGACTGACCTGGCATTAAGCAGCAGCACCGTCAGGCCCAGGGGTCGGTTGACAAGACTACCTGGAACAGTCTGGCTGAGGGTAAAACCAGAAGGAAGAACAGGTGTCAGCCATCTGTCCTTCATTCTTCTACGTGGACACGTTAATCCCCCACCGCTGTAACGTCCATTGCCCGTGACCACGCCAGTGGCGCCGCCCATGCGCTCCCCAGGTAACTCAACCGTCGACATGGCCAGGGACGACTCCATAAAAACAAATTAAAATACAATAAAACTTTTAAACAGTATAAAACTCCCCGTCTACTCATTCTAGCTTTAGGGATTTCTTTTGGCACCACTGCTCTCCAAGTTTCTCCTCTTTCATCATATGAATTCTCCAGGAAGCATTTGTTAATTTATGCAAACTTAGATTATTCTAGTGGTGGGTCATCCCATCTTTCTTTGTCTTCAGCTACCCTGAATCACTTCCCTGATCGAGGCAGGTTGTAAAGGATGTGATGAGATCTTCAGGAATAGCATAGTATCACTTGCTGCTTTGCCCTGAAACTTGCTGAACTGCAAATTCACAAGCTGGCACTCCATTAATTAATTTTCACAGTACTTCATGAATTTGTATGACCTTGTTCTCCTGTTTCTCTCTAAACATAATTTAACTATTTGGAAAGGAGAAGATGATAGACGCATTCCTTTGGAAAGCATGTTCTTCTGAAGAGGTTGTGTAGCTTTTCCTATGTAGGGATGTATTAGAATTTCATTTTTTCTCACAAAGTAGGAGAATATACCCCATTTTGAAGCACCTAATATGAGATGTGTCCACTGAGAATATTTTTAAACATAATAGATAAGGTGCTTGATGCTAGAACTAATGCTGAAGCTGACCCACTTTTGAAAAATGTATTACATGCACTTTGCATGTTTTCTAGTCTTTAATTTTATTTATTAAATGAATACATCTATTGAAAACATCAATGAGCATTTTCAGGGTTGGCATGAAAGGAGTAAAACAATAAAATATGAAAACTGTGCAATAAAGCAATTGCAATTAAGAAACCAGCAGATTAAACATGACAGCATTAAAAAAAACCCACAAAAGGAAAAATAATGTCCTTCTGACATCATGGAAAATTTTGTTAACGTAGGCTCCAGAGAAGTGCTTTAGGGAGATAATTGCCCAATTTCTTCCCAGTGGCCACCTACCTTGTCTCCAGGTGGTATGGTATGGGCAGCTGGAGAAAGGCCTCTGAGGAATGCTTACAATGCCTAAAGAGATTTTGAGATTTTTATTCCAAAGACCTGTTGAAGGAGTTGGGATTGATAACACTTCTCCCTAAACTTGCATTATAAAATAACCAGTAAGCTATAGTAGGAGTGGCTAAATTGTGGCCCTCTAGATGTTTTGCCCTACAACTTTTACCAGTTTTTGTCAGTATAATGGTAGGGCATGATGGCAGTTATAGGCCAAAGCATCTGGAGTTGCTCATCTCTGGTTTATATTATATAATGAAGTGTATTCCACACCAACCTAAAATTATTTTAGTTTTTTTTTTTTTATTACATTTTTATGCCGCCCCATTCGCCGAAGCCTCGGGGCGGCTTACAACAAAAAATTAAAATAACATTTTAAAATATATACAATAAAATACAAATATATAATATAAAACATACACTATAAAACAAGCCGCCCTGGCCAAATAAAATTCAATAATATTAACATTTAAAATACTGCTTAAATAAAAAGGTCTTCGCCTGGCGCCGAAAAACAAATAACGACGGCGCCAGGCGGACCTCTCTGGGGAGCGCATTCCATAACTTAGGCGCCACCGCTGAGAAAGCCCTCCTCCGAGTAACCACCCTCCTAACTTCTTCCATGGAGGGCTCCCGGAGAAGGGCCTCTCCCGCCGATCTCAGGGGGCGGCTGGGCATATAAGGATGTAAGCGCTCCTTCAGGTAACCAGGACCCAAGCCGTTTAGGGCTTTATAGGTCATAACCAACACCTTGAATTGGGCCCGGTTAGTTGGTTGGTTAGTTAGTTGGTTAGTTTTAGCCATTAAATACTAGTTCCCACAAAAAATTCTTAGAGTAGTTTTGGCAAAGTCATGAGTCTTTCATTCTACAATGAAACAGGTATAGAACAGCTATCAAAATTAAATCTCTACATGCTACTGTGCCCTTGCAGGATTTCAGGAGGCAAGTGTAAATGTTTATACAAATTTTTAAGCAAGCTATGGCTATTTAATGTTCTTATATGAATTCTAGATAGTTCAGGTTAGGGCACTGTTACACCAATGGTGGATTGTTCATGCCCTCTTGTACTTGTGGATTGTTCTTGCTCACTTTAAACTTTTGGAATATTTCAATAGGGATAGTACAGGTGCTGGTGCTTTTTCTAAAAGTGTTCTTGCTGACTTTTCCCTGTTCATCATATGCAAGCCTGCCTACTTACTGGTTTCCTTTGTGTTAGGAATGTGTTACATTTTTTTCCCTGTATAGGAGGTGCTATTGTATAGCTGCCAGTGTTGTCCCATTCATTTTATATTTATCCTAAGCTTCTTAAATTGTTTTTCTTGAAAGTCCTTCAACCTGGCCCTTGACACTGTAGATGTAATTTGGGGAGTCCAAAGGCAGGCATAAATAAATATGTGCACTAATTGGAGCCACTTAACAGTCCATCTGATGCCTGGGCATGGTTTGAGTGGCTGGATGATATAAGAGCGATGCAATGCACCTGTGACCCATGATGGATGATGCTTCTGCCAGATTGGACACAACAGATCCCGAAGCTGAATGCAAAGAGAACTATCAATTTTTCAGTACTTTGGGGTTGAGGGGTATGTACATTCTCCTGAAGAAATGACTTACAAATATGAGATCTTAATGGAAAATGAAAAATTTATATTCTTAACCTTGATATGAATTTATGTACGCTCTCATTCTCTGCCACCACCACATGTACCACCATGCCTACTTACAAACACATCATTTTATGATGGACGAGCTTGTCTATGAATTGCCGTAAGAGCTTTTAATGAAATAACTATTTTTGTGTCTAAAAAAAAAAAAGGAAAGAAAAGAAAGCCAGAAACCCCAGAAGCTTTGACTTTTTGTATGCAAAAGTTTTTCTCAAAGTATGTTCTTGCTGAAAATGTGTTTATTTTTTATTTTTAAACAAACTAATGTTTATGTTAGTTGTTTTTATTTATAGAGGGAAGAATGGATGACCTTAGATTTTATGTCTGTAAAAACATTGTCTTCGGCATCACTGAAGGCTGAAAAGCAGAAAGAAAAATTATTGGAACAACAGAAAGCTCAAGCAAATGAACAGGTGGGTTAGGTAATTAATGAATACATCACTTAAAGAAACTAACTATCATTGCAATGATACCGTGCTTTAAGAAAATTACTGTTTCTTCAATTAACAACCTTCCATTTTGGCACCAGGTTACTCCTAAGAGACAGGACTTGACTATCAATGTGTGTCTTGTCTTGGATTGTTGATTCTTCTGGAAGCAAGACCCTTGGTAACTAATGAAACCCATGTAAAAGCAAGGAAGAGGTGATAGGTTAGGGGGCTGTAGCCAGGAGTCTGTACTAGAGGCTGGGGAACAGCCAAAAGTAGAAAGCGGGGAGCAGGCACAGGAGACCAGCCAGGTAGAGAATCTGCAGGACTGTGAATACTTTCCAGATAGAAGGTAAAACGCACTGGGCTCTGTATTGCAGCACTGGCTGTGAAGATTGTATCACGCTTCCTCCTAGATGAACAATGGATCTTGTACTGCCTCCATCCTAGTGAAATGGACTGTTAGTACAACAGAAACAAATGATTCCTAATAGGAATAACAGGAAACAAGTGCTAGTGCTTATTGCTGAAATGGGACAGATCAGTGGACCTCTTGAAAAAGAGCTTAGCTAACCTGCTTTGTTCTGGAAATGAGTGATTCTGCTTTTTCTATACTTAGTCCTGGAACTACTACTTTTTGTTGTTGTATTACCAGTCTGCTCTGGTAAAGTAAACAAGCTAGTGAAAGCACAGCAACAGTTGAAAATAATGCCCCTTAAAAGAGCCATGCACTTTTTTTTTGCTGTGAGGGAGCAAAAATGAGCAGCTTGTGAGCTGGCTCATTAAGGGCTTGTGTATAAAGGGCATGAAAAACATACTCGAGGTGAGATGAATGGAAAATAGAAAAAAAGGCTTTTCGGTGGCTGCCCCCCAGTATGGAATAGGCTTCCCAGAGAAGTTTGCCTGGCACCAACTCTGCTGTCATTTCAGAGCCAGGCAAAAACATTTCTCCACCCATTTTAGTAATTTTAATTTTTGATTTTAATAATTGATTTTAAATGTTTATTAATTTTATTGGCATTTTAGTAAATTATTATGGCTGTCCATCTCACCTTGATGTGCTTAAGAATGTTCCTTGTTAAATGTTTATTATCAATTAAAAACCAACATTAAAATATAAATGTTTTGTGCATTTGTAATTTTCTTCTTGTTTTATGCCACCTAGAGAGTCTTATTTGGATTACTTGGTGGCACATACATAAATAACTTTTGGTATTCATATAGAATTATTAATGTGTTAACTAATACACTGAATTAGTTAAGGAGTAAAGAGAGCTTCCATGAACTTGTGGTTGACCTTGCCTTGCTCCCTTAAATAGTTGCTGATTTCTGAAAGAGAGCTCAACCCCTACTGGAAAGATGGTGGCACAGGTTTACCACCCGAAGAGGTAATGTCATCAACAAAAGGTAAGATCATTTATTCATAAGTGTTAGTGTGACTCTCTCTTTCCTGAAACCCTTCATTAATGTTAAATGAAAATATTTGCATGCAAGTTCTGATATGATCTCTGGATTAAAATCACAGCACATAGCCTTGCTGAATATTTTTAACTTTCTGTTTTTAAAATCTCAAATGGCTTGACCTTCAGTTTCTGCAATGGAATTCTTCATTGTGAACTAATTAAAAAAAGAACCTGATTGTAGCAGGACATGATAAATTGTTGTCATCCCATTTGGTCTCTTTCATTCCATTAAGCAAATGACAGCTTTAAAATACTTGGACTGTTGAACTCTGTGAATCCTATTTGAAATGAAGTGCATTAAGGTTGCAGTTGGTGGAGCTGGTTATTGATAAAATCTCTTTCATTTCACTTGTTCCTCCTCTAGCAATATCTTGTCTATTTTGTAGCAACAGCAAATGAAAAAATATTTTTCCGTGTGTTGTCTCCCATTTATAAAATTCTACAAAGACCTTGTGTGATGAATTGTTACCTTAAAAGGTTTATAGGATTCTTTATCTGTTCCCTTAGAAAAAGTAGGAAAAGCAAATCTCACTTTACCAAGATTTCCAATCTTCAGCATGCAGTGGTACCTTAGCTCATGGACTTAATCCATTCCACGACTCTGGTTGTGACCCGAATTGGTCGTGAGCCAAGTCAAATTTTCCCATAAGGTTCAATGTAAATAAGGTTAATCTGTTCTGAACCATAACTTCATGTTATACATAAAGGACAGTATATAAATGTTTTAAATAAATAAATAAATAAATTTTAAACCACAAAAATATGACCCACGTCCCTGGGCTGCAGGCCAAGCCCCAGCCGTCTTGCTGAGTCCAGGGACAGACGGGCTGAGGCAGAGTGGGAGCGGAGCCACGGCTCCCGCACGTCCGCCATGGCCTTTTCAGGGTAAGCTGCCACTGCCAAGCAGCCGCCATGCTTCTTCCTCCCGTGGTGGGGGGAGGCTAGAGACACTCTGCTTGGCCGGCTACAGCTCCGTCCCTCTCCTCTCCTTGCCTTGGCCTGTGGGAAGCAGCCCTTAGCTCCCTCCTTGTGGCCCTCTCCCGGCCAGGGGAGCTGTCCCGTGCCCGCCTCTCTGATCTCCTGCTCCTCCTCCCCCTCCCGGATCTGGGTGAATGCCTATGAGGGTACCTTTTTCCGGCTCAGAAGTGGGGCGGCAGCGAGGAGCCGGAAAGACCTCACCCGAGGTGAGCATGCCCTCATGGTTCCCCCTTGTGGTGGGTGGGGTGAAGGTTATTGTTTGGAGTGTTCGTGCAGGGAAGATGGCTGCGATCGCGATCGTGTTTGTGCGGGAACATGTTCGTGATCGTGGTTGTCACCCAATGCGGAGTTCACGACCTGAGGCATTTTTTTTTTCTGAAATTTCTGTTCACGACCCTATTGGGTCGTGAACGGAGGCATTCCTGAGCCGAGGCACCACTGTACCTCCTCTTCCCCATAGCCATACAGTGCAGGAAATTCCTTTCCTTTCTTTGCAAGTGATATCACTAGCAATACAGAGCAATGCACTTTGGCCTGGCATCAACAGTGAGTGTGTTTTCCAACCACATGCTGTCAGTGGTAACTCATCTCTGAGTCCAAACCATTCACATCTACCCTTGCCTGGATATCCTTTTTCTGATATTTCTGTCACTAAGAAAAGCCCATTCAGATCTTGCCCTTATATTTCTACATTAAAATATACTGCCTTTCTATGGATCAGGTCAAAGGTAGCCACAAGCAATAATGAATACTAAACAGCAACAATTTTAAATAATTTTAAAAATAGCAAGTTACTTTACAATATAACTATGCGTAAATGTGAGAAGATTATTATAGTAGTTAGAAAATGTCCTGGCTGCCTGTGCAGGTAATATTTAGTAGATTAAGATACAATACAACCTCACATTGCCAAATATATAACTCTGCAGTTACTGTATTTGGGGAGTAGTAAGGAAGTGTGAGCATTCATTTTGTAGATGTACTTCTAAAACATGGTAGTTGTGTAATGACCTGCAGACCAGTGATTGTTGGAGGGACTGCTTAGGAGAAGTAAATCGGAGTAGCAAAGGCCAGCTTGAGCAATAGTTTTTCATGATCATGCCAGGAAAAAAAGGAGCAAAATCAAGCTGTGGCAAGCCAAAACTAGCTTGCAACTATGATAGGGAGGGCAGCTTTGGAGCTTCCGTGGGCTCCACTGGAATACCTGTGGGAAGACTGAGGATGGGGAAGAAAGGGGAAGATAGGACAGTATGATCTGGGCATCTGAATGGAATGGGCCCACAGTGTGACCAATTGGCTCTAAGGCATAGTGTAGGCCCTGGGTAATCAGCTGCACTGCATGGCTTTAACCACAGTGTAGGCAGTTGTGTCCTACAGACCCTCCCAATGCCTTCCATAGTGTTCATTGCTCTCTGCCCTACACTTGTTTTCAGTTTGTCAAGTGAAAGACTTAGCAGTCTTTTTAAGCCAGTTCGTTGACCATGTTAGGATAATGATTGTCATGAAGTCTGTTAGTTCTAATCTCTCTTTGACATTTTCAGGACCAATATTCTCTTTAGGGAAAGAGAGGTTGGCTGTTTCCAAATAAGTGTAAGAACATGAGTTCAGTATGGTGAATTGTGCCGGTGTAGGTTTAGTTTTGGTGGAGCAAACATTTGTTATGTGTGTGTGATGTACAACATATGCACTTAGCAATAAGGTTATGATATTAACTTGTGGTATGCAAATATCACATTTAATTACTTTGTTTTGTAGTGACAGCAGTAGAAGATGGTGGGTTAAGTTGGCTGAAGAAATCGTACAAAAGAATGAAGGAACAATCTGAGAGAGAGAAGCGGGATTTGGAAGAAATCATATCTGAAAGATATGGTGTAAGTGTTTGTTTATTTATTTAGAAAATTTCTATGCCGCTCAGGGCGGCTCACAAAGATATCAATTAAAATATAATGCAATAAAATAGAAAACAAGTTAACAATATAAAATAAAATAAGTCGCCCTGGCCGAAGAATAAAATAAATAAATAGTATTAACAGTTAAAATGACGTTTGAATAAAAAGTTCTTCGCCTGTTGAAAGGGAAATATATTTTCCTAACAAAAATATTGTAGTGGAGAAATGTTGCTTCCCAACAAAGCACTTTCAGAGAAGAAAAATGAGGGAAACACTAACCCAAATCCAAACCTAATTTATACAATGGTTCTAGTAGGTATAGAGATAGATATAAGACAACCAAGTGTGTACTTTTTATACTATACAATTTATACTGGAGAATGTTAATTTCATGCTCGCAACCCAAATTTGTGTGTTCCACCTAGAGCTGCACAAGCTTAGTATTATCAGAAAATTAGCAAGTACACCATCAGCTGTTTGGTAGGGATAGAAAGTAGGGAGCTAGAGTCTACAACTTTTCCTCTTCAAGAGCTAAATTACATAATTGCTTACTCTTCTGACAGAGTCTTTGCATGTGAACCCTGGACAACTGTGTAGTGGAAGTGATTGT
This sequence comes from Varanus komodoensis, assembly GCF_004798865.1. Lineage (NCBI taxonomy): Eukaryota > Metazoa > Chordata > Lepidosauria > Squamata > Varanidae > Varanus > Varanus komodoensis. The sequence continues at coordinate 50,715,669 of NW_025335941.1, forward strand.
GTAACTGGATCAGACTGTACATCTTGACCAGTATCCCTTAATTACTTCTTATATGTCATATCAGTCCATTAATATGGAAATTAATATTTATATCATTTCAGTGGAAACATGTTTGGTTAAGATTAGGCAAGTGTCAACTGGAGATGAGAGATCAAAACAGTAATCCAATAACGTTTGTTTTCCAGTACCTCCTGTTAAAATTGGTGGGACTTCTGAGTAAATATGTTTTATACTGGAAGACAGGTAACAAAGATATGGGGTAAAGGGGTTTTGCTGGCAATACACCAGTGAATATAATTTAGCCTTGACTGAGGATATACGGGTTTAGGATATATGGGTCCTCAAACTACGGCCCATGGGCCAGATCCGGCCCACCATGCCCATTTAACTGGCCCGCCCCAGAGGTTTTGCACTTGCCGCACACTTGTGCATGGGCACATGGCTTGCTCGTGAGGAGATCGTTTTGAACTTGCTTGGAGAAAACTATCTCCTTGTGAGCAAGCTGCTGCCTTGCCTCGTCCCCACCTTGCCTCACCGGCCCACGCCCACCCCCCACCAGCACCTTTCAACTGGCCTTCTGTTGAAAAAGTTTGAGGACCCCTGGTTTAGATCCTTCCTCAGCTGTGAATCTCACAAACTGATCTCGAGGTTATCTATGTCCTAAATCTGCAGGGGATTGTTTTCAAGAAAAAATGTGATGGACAGAGAAGGGGAACCAAGGGTCCATGAATGAACAGTAGGATAAAAATGTAATTATCAAATTGGCATAAGATATTTGTATAAAGCACAACTATTTCAAATGCAGCTCATTTAAAACCAAACATATCAATTTTTTTCTCACATGCTTATATTCTATGTTTTGTTACAGTAGCTTAATAATAAAATGCTGTGTGTATATCCATTTTCTTGCAGTCAGTGGAACTATTTCAGTCAAAGTTAGAAGAAGCTGAGAAAGCTGCAGTCCAAAAAGAAAATGATTCTAGAAGAGGCTGGCAAAAATGTAAATATTCTGGAAATGAAGGTAGTATGAGACAGAGGGAGGAAAAGGAAATGCGAGATGAAAACAGAATAGAAAAATGTGCACATAAGGAAGGACCTAAGGAGAGTTATAATAAAGAGTATTCTCAGGAAAAGAGAAGTTGTGGGCGAGACTGGACAACAGATGATAAAAAACCAAGGCATAATAATAAAGAATTTGCAGTAAAAGACTCGTCTTACAGAACTGCAAAGGATTCTTACCAAATAAGAAATTATGAGAAACCCTTTTTGAGCCCTTTGAAAGCTACATTTTTGAAACCTAATGATGATGGGGACCAAGAAGACAAGCTGCGGAGTACTTCATACCAATTGCATGCTTCTAGTCCTTTGAATCGTAGCTTCAGAAAACCTGGTGATTCTGATGCTATTCCAAGTTGGCGTAAAGTGCAAACAGTGGAAGAAAATGTAAAAGCAGTTCTAGAGGAGGAACCAGCCAAAATGGAAATAGCTGTTTCCCAAAGGGAGGAAGATGAAAGAGAGAAACAGGAAGAGATGCTGGATGGTGCCTCGGATAATAAATCATCATACTCAGGGTATTTAGGAATTTTATTTTTTGATGGCAGAAAAGTCTTGCTTATATTTGCATGAGGGATAAACTGGAAATTTATTGGTTAGTTTTGTGACCCAATATTATGTATAATTTTTCTGCCTACACTGCAGGTGATCTTCATGTTCTAAGAGTTGTACACACTATGGGAAAGCTAAATAGATCTTAATTTATTAAGTCCCTCAAATGTGTAAAAAATGCTGCGGCTCAAATCAGCCTGGAAACAAATTCCCACTGAAGTCCTTTAATCCCCAATGCATAGGGATAGTATTAGCTCAAAGGAACTTTCATATATTCTTACTCCTATTTTAAAAACTGAGAGTGGGTATAACAATAAATTAAATTGGAGGTCAAGGTAAATGTGCTTGAAATGATGCTGTATGCCCAGCTTTATCCATGGTGGGGTTAGACTTGCCTGCCCAGCTTCTGGATCACCCGTCCTCTATACATTAACCATGGGGTACTCATGTGTAAAGTTGCTTGGTTTCTTCTTGGATAGAAGCCAAGGGAAGACATCAAAGGTAAACTGGATGTGATTTATTTTGTCTGAGGTGTTTTAAGTCTTCCAACAGCCTTTTTAGTCTTAATGGTTTCAAATAGTTGCCCCTGAAAAAGAGTCACAAAGCTTGAGGTATGTTATGGCAAATAAATTCTTTGCAGGGTACTTTTCAGGTCTTTGCCCTCTCCTTCTTCTCCCTCTTCCACCAGCTCCTCCCTGAATTGTGATACCATTCACATGATGTGATAGCCCTCCATGGGTTATTTAAAACATAGTGACACTGGCATGGGCTGGACGTGTGTGACTTCCATTTTGAATATGCACCTCCTGCTCAGGTGTTATGTATAGCAAATGTGATGAGCATGAGTTATTCATGGATTAGACAACCCATGGTCTGTTTTAGGTTGTGCACTACGCTACACCATATCCAACCTGTTCTTATGATTTTCTGTGGAGGGACAGACAATCCAGGGTTTAACTCATTGTTTCTTTTTGAATTAAAATTTGGGGCTGTTTGTCAGCTCAGCCCCAGCTGACAACTCATTGCTCTGGGTTTGCACTTTGCATCAAACAATTCAATAATGGAACACATGTCCTTTAGTTTTTATGAATGCTGATATGAGGCTCAAGTAGTATGTGTATAGGAGGCAGTGCTCTCAATTGCTCTGGTTCAGCTTAGCTAATTTGTTAACTAAACAACCCATGAATTTGCTTTATTTATGAACCAGGTTAATAATCAGTAAAAATTTTAGGGAGCTCAAGGAACACCAAATGAATATGTGCAGGATGATGACAGTGGATGTTCAATTCTGATATTTGCTCTTGGTCTTCCATTGGGAAGAAAATTCACAAAACCTTAGTTTTGTATTTAAAACTTAATAACTTTGATATAAACTTTAGATCTTGGTAGCATGTTCTTTCATTTTGTTTCATTTGTATGCAGACAATACCTGTTGATTTTCAAGCTGAATGACAACAGAGTATGACTGAATGCTAAATAGATGTATTAAAAAATCTGCCCAAGAGAGGGATATGAACTGTTTCTGATGCAGCAGGGTGAATGGCATTACACAGGTGCAGAGTTGATGATACCACCCTGTTTGGAGAGCTGAAACACTTTTAATCTGCACTTATGATTCCTACCTTGACAAAGTGGAATTGATGTGGAGACTCATTCATTTACTTTCCTCTTCATCATGAAAGAACATTTGTGTTTTCCTTCTGGTACAGTCCATTAGGAAAACTTAAGAGTTTTGAGAACTTAAGATATATTGGATACCTCTACCATAAATGCTTGAGAAACTTCTATTTGGCCTTCGGGTTGGAAGTGCCGCTTCTGTTAACGCAGCCTAAATAGCATTTGGCCTTTTTGCATCCACATCACATGTTATCTTATATTCAGCTTGTGATCTACTACAATTCCAAGAGCCTTCTAACTTGCAGTATTGTTCCCCATCTTGTATTGATGCACTTGGTTTCTTTTTCCTAAGTGCAGAACTTGACTCTTGTCCTTACTGAATTTCATTCTGCTGATTTCAGCCCAGCACTCCAACCTATCAAGATCACCTTGAATCTTTTCTCTGTCTTCCAGAGTTTTAGCCTTCCTACCCAGTTTTGTGACATCTGCAGATTTGATCATCGTTTCTGGCACTTCTTCATTCAAATAATGCATAAATATATTGGAGACCACTGGGCCCAGTACTGAGCCATGTGGTGTTCCACTTGTTGCCTCTCCCCAGTTTGTGAAGTTGCTTGTTTGAATTTGATTTTGTACTCAACTGTGGATCAACTTGATAGTTGTTTCAACTAGCCCACTTTTAGCTTCTGCCAGCTCCTTTACGACTCTAGGATGGAGTTCATCAGGCCCTGGAGATTTGAACTAATTCAATCCAGTTAAATAGTCCTTGACCATTTGCCTATCAATTTTGAGCTTCCATTCTGTTCCTTTAGCTTGTACTTCCCCCTTTTTTGGGGAGATCATAATAATCTTCTGTGAGAAAACTGAGCCAAAGTAGGAATTGAGCACTTCTACCTTTTGTCATCTTTTACCAGTTTTCCATCCACGTCGAGTAGTTGAACCCCCTTTTCTTTTGTCTTTTACTTTGGACACAAGAAGGCTTTTTTGTTGCTTTTAGCATGGTTAAATTGTGTCTGGCCACCTTTAAGTGTTGAACCTCTGAAAGTGGTTTCCAAAATACAAACTATAAAGAGCAGGTGTTGAATTTGAATTAAATGAGTCCTTATTGCTTGCCCACTGAACAATGTGGCCATGTACAAGGATGATGGCTGTTCTGCGAATGATCTGGAATTAGTTTTCATCAATGGTTCATCAGGCCCCTTGTTCGCAGTCCTTCAGGAAAACCCTGAATACAAACTTGCTCTCATTGTCTTTTTTGTCATGGTGGGTTTTGGCTACTGGTTTTATTTGCAACGGTTGATTTTACAGATTTTTATCATACAATTTCTTTTGATTATATATGCCATCTTAGGAGGATTCCATCTTTAAAGATAGCCTAAAAGGAATTATAAATACAAATAATAAAATTTGTGGAGAATAGCTAGTAATATTGCTCCAGCAGGCAGTTTGCAGTACTTTTGCAGCACCTCGTCTGGTTGCACCAGACTGGTGCAGCTCACTGTTAGTGCAGCAGGGACTGATACCTTTCTGAAGCAAGCCCAGAAACAAGTAGAAATATTTGCTTCCAGAATGGGACAGGGCAGATTCTTCAGGCTCCACTGACATGGCCTGTTCTTGAAGTAAGCACTTCCACTATTTCTGTCTGTTTCAGGAACCACTTGCTTCCTTTTGCATTAACAATAGGTGCTACTAGTACACAGACAGCCCAGTGAGATAAGCTGCTAAGATATTTGCTCATCCCAGGCTATTTAATTGCTCATTAGGTTACTCACAGAGAGCACAAAGCGCCTCTCTTTTATTGTGAGAAGAGACAAATATTGTTTCAGGTGCATTTCATATTTAATTTAATATTTGGAAAACTTTATTAGCCCAGTAAGAAAAAAAGCTCATGAGTTGGGTACTCTTATGCATGAAGATATCAGCTGTTCATGTATAGTTGTAACACTGTATAAATATAGGAAATCTGATGTAATAATAAATTCCATAATTAATGTTTAATGAATTTTTACAAGAATATTTCTTACTTTTGAGGCTTAAAAATACAATATATTTCTTAAAGTTTAATCTTCATTATATGCATGTATGTCTTTAAAAGTAAGGGTAGCCTTTCAGGAGAAGATGGCATGTATTTTTATATCCCAAACCACTTCAAACATTGCCTTTTTCTTCATTTAATGGCCAATGGTGCAGCATCAGATTGTTATATGAGTTCTAGTAACTGGAATATTTAAGAAAGCTCGGAGCACTCTTCATTTTTCCTTTTATATGCAAAGCACCAGTATTCTTAAATTTGAAGTTTGTCTACAGAGACATCCCAATCTTGAATGCATTAATCACTTGGCTGATTTGGCTGAATGAGCTGAAAAGGGACAGGAATCCTGGCTCTTTTGCAACTTCACATTTAATTTTTTAAAACATTTACTGGGGCAACTAGTCTGTATACAAGTTAGTAGATTATAAGTACTCTGCTTGCAATTGAGTGTTGGATTTGCTCTGGAAGGATATCTGAGGGAACAATTTAGATTGATCTCTGCTGTAAGCTGAGAGTTGTGGGAATTTTTTTACTGGGAATCTACTTTGATATGGAGCGGTATATAAACACAGTAAAAATAAAACCGGTCCTGGCCCCACTTCTGATCTGCAATATTAACAGTGGACTATATTTCAGAGCTGTCACAATCTTTACTTTTGCAGCCCAGTTTCCCAATGAATGGATTAAATAATAAATAACTAAATATATACACCACCCTAATATATTTATTTAGGCTGATACATAATAAATAAACATTTCTAATAGGTTTATTCAGTCAAATAATGTTGGGTGATACTACACAGTTGTAAACAACTCTGAACCTGAACTACAGTATTCATTGTGAACTTCAGGGCTCATGTGCCAGTTTTTCCTAGCCTTGGTCATCACCCTTTCTTATTTGAAAAATGGGGACAATAAACTGCATTTTCCCATGTTCTACCTGCTGATTACTTTGTGTGTGTTCAACCAGAACTATTTCAGAAGATAAGAACCCCCATATTCTTAGTGATGAGGAAATGAACAAACTGGGAGCCAAGATAATAAAAGCAGAATTGATGGGAAACAAGGTATGTGCATTGAGTACTGAATGCATCTGTGTAATTTCTATATATTTAAACGCAGTGCTTTAGTCCAAAAAAAAAATCATTGTTCAAATCATCTAGGAGCTCTGAAGTCATCAGATAATTAAGTCCATTCACCAAAATGTATCTTTGCCTGAATGCACTTGAAACTACCTCTGGACTTCCTTCATAATTTAAAACTGATTTGATTCCAGTATACACAGTAGCAGGATCTAAGAGCTTTGGATATGTTTAATAAATGTGGTACTATTTTCATATGTGTGTATGGTCATTCTTGAGAAGTGAGAGACAACATTGTAATAAAAATGTACTTGATATTTAAAAGACATATGTTCAGTTATATGCAGCATTATTTTTCTCTTCGTTCCTTTATCTTCAAAGGATTTAGCTACAAAGCTTCAGACTCAGCTTGACAATGCACGTAAGCTAAAAGACAGTGGCGCACAGACTCAAGCTAAAGTGTCTGAGAGGGAGGTAAGGAAGCAACATTATCTTGTATTTGTTTTGGATGCTGAGACAAAAGCAGCAGTAACAGATGTGTAGCACCTTGAACTGAGACAATGTTAAATACCGTTGTTAGTGTTGGCAGAGACTACCTGCAAAACAATTAGGATTCACACTGTGTGTTAGTATATTACCCTGTGAAGGGAAGCTGTGAAAACTTAAAAACACAGTTCAGTGCACCAAATACTTAAGATTATGTCATATTTGGATAATTTTTTACAATTGGCATGTGTAGTTGCGTTTCTATGGTGCTTGGGAATGCATGTTCCTGTTCTTCATAGGAAGCTTTGCAGAAAATAATGTGTGTATGTAGTAGTTTGCATGTTATTCTCTGCCACCAACCTACTTTCTAGGAATATAAACTTTTTGCTTTTGTTTGCCTAAAATCTGAGTTCATAATTCAAGCACCATTTCTCAGGTAGTTTTACAATGGATTGCTAATTATACATGAAATGTTTCACTTAAGAGTGCTTAAGAATGTGATAGCTTTCAGCCTTCAGTTTGCTGTATTTCCTGTCAAATGTAAACATTATGGAATTTTAAAATCTTCATTACATATATAAAATGTGACCTAAGATATGGCCATGGTTAAACTAGAAGTCAGTAAGAGGATGCTTTGGAAACAAAAAATAATTTGGAATCTAGGACACATGTATTAGTTTCCCCGTATTTACACCTCTAATAATACAAGTATCAAGTGCTTCAGTATCACAACGTAAGCTTTGAGTGGACAAGTAACTATAACTCATCCTAATGATAATATTTTTGGATTTATGTTTAAGTATATACTCATTTTTCTCTCAAGGGTGCTGAATAACTTGTGTTTTGATGCAATAGACTGACGTTAAGATATCTTGGAGAGAAATCTCAGGTTAGGTTATGTCAGTGCAGGTCTATATAATTAGAATGCATCATGTAAGTTATTGTTAAAGTATTTTGAGCAAACCTTTCCGTACCCTCTTCCCAATATACAGAAAGAACATTTGGGGTTCATAGAAGTGTGGGTGTCAGATTAAGAGAGCCATATATCTGGGCCACTTAATCTCTTTTACTAATGGAGTAAATCTTATCTAGATACTTTCAAATTCCTTGGGGATTTTTGCCACCTGCAAAATATCATGCTCTTGTATTCCACTTTCATTATGTAAAAGTTTGAATCTTTACATATAATTAGAGGAAAAACCTAGCCAATTCAGTTAAATAAATAAACTCCAAAAGAAGTTTTTGATCTCTCAAGAAACTCTGAATTCTAATGATGAAATTCGTCTGATAAGTTACTAGTTAATTCACAGTTCTCTTGTGGTTTTCTTAGCTGGATACCTGAATTCAGTGAGCTACAGTTTAAAGGAGTCCCATCTTTTTTTTCTATATCAGTATACTAGAAAAAAACTAATCTCCTGACTCCAGTGTGATTGTTACACAGAGATTTATAAAATAATGGTGCGTATAAGCCATCCTTGCAGATTGTTAGACTCTAGCTTCCAATATGCCCCAGCCAGGCTGGCATAAGCTGCAAGAAGGAAATCAATTGAATAAGAATGACAAATCCCAACAGTTTTTTCCTGGAAAAAGTTGTACTGGGATTCTGATGATAATAGTTATATTGCTATATTTTTATTATTTATGCATTCTTTTGTTTAAAATAGGTGCACATTGGGGGAAAAGAATGCTCAATGCCCTTAATAGCAATTTCAGAACGTGTTCACTCTCACTTGCTGTGCTACTGACAATACATCTATAAAAATTATGGCTGTGTATCAAAAGATTTGAGGAAGAGAACATCCTGCTTCCTTTATGGATTCTAGCATATACAATGGAACCTGAAAAATTTCCTGTGACTGCAGCAAGTCATCTTACATAGCTTCAGCTTGGTACAGAAATTGTCTGACAGGACAAAATCACAAGAACACAGAGAATGTTTCTTCCAAGCCTATTTTAATTCCAAAATCATTTCTGATAGCTTTCTCTCTATAAATGAAGCTGTACAGTAGGATTCACTGTAGAAAAGGCACCAATATCTTAACTGTACCATTTTGCATAGTTGATCTGAAATTAATCATCTTTCTCTCACCTTAACTGAAGTTAACCTTCCTCAACCTGGTCCTATAATGGCTGGTAATGGTGAGAGTTGTTGGCGAAGTAGTTACTTAAGACACAATCCTATGTACACTTTCAGGAGAATAAGTTTGGCAAATATGCAATAGTCTGATCAGTTAACCAGCTTAAAACCCTGGTTAATCAAGAAACTTGGTTAGATAGCTGTGGTTGGTGATTGTGGTATACATAGTTAAAATGGGGGGATGAATTCACTTTGGGGTTGGAGTGTGCTGTGCTGCATGCTTAAAAAATTAGCCCTGATGGACCTAGACCAGCCCTGTGTGTCTTCTGTGCCACATGGTTAAACACTTGCTTTTTCTGCTTTTAGAAGCTAGAAATGCAACAAACATAATACTCGGGACTTTTCATTTATGATCATATTGACAAGGACAATGTCACCTTGTACCTTACGTGGACATTTAATTTCAAGGCACAATAAATTACTTCCTCAAAGCTATGGCAGGAAACAACAGTGGAAGAAGCAATTATATTAGCTAAGTGGGGCACAGGTTCTGATTCAAATAATGCAGCAATCACTGTGGTTCATGTTCAATATCCTCTTCTAGTTGGAAGGAAATGACAGGAGCAGTTACAAAGTCAAACATCCTACAAGATTGTTGAAGATTTTTTAAAGTACTGCAATAGAGACTTAAGTTAAATATATACTATAAGTTGAAAAAGGTAAGCAGTAAACTAAAGTCACAGGGTAAGAAAACATTATTTAAATGGAAGGAGCAATGGTAGATGAGCTCTATATAATGCAAGAAAATGCATACTAGGTCAGGCAAAATATGATATTTGACAAGTGACTTGTCAGAAATATACTAATAAGAATATAAATTATTTTATGAAACTGGATGCTTGCCAAAGAGTTTCTGGGTCTAAATGATCTTTAAAAAGCTGCTGTTCGCAATCTGTGGCACACTGCACACTACAATGAGCAGGGATAATTGGTCCCTAAGCCCCCATGAGGCTTATAGTCTGAAATAGACAGAGGAAACAACAGAAGAAGGGGAAATGGAAGCATAGGGAAGTAGGTGAAGAATGTGTGTATTTTAATAACATGTGTTTGCCTTAATTGCAATAAGGTACACACAGTAAGGGAATGATTAAGAGTGTTCCTAGGAAAGATGAGTTTGGAGGATAGACTTAAAGGATGCAAGATATGGCTGCAGTTCCAAGCATAACAGTCAGTGAGTGGACTTGTTCTACAGAGCAGCAGAAGGCCTATACTAATGGATATTCTGTGTATAAGTAGCGTTATGGGGAAGAAAGTGCTATTCAAGTTATTTCCAAGAAAATGTTCTGAGCTGTTTTTTATTACGGAAGATCTTGTTAAGGAAATTATATGGGAAGTTTTATTACCAATGCTAAATCTTAAGTAACTTTCATAAATTGTCTTATAAATATAAAAATGCTATCAAGGACAGTTTGTCCATAGTATTATTAGGTTATTAATGGTGCAGGCAAAGTGAACTGTATTTTTTCCACATCTCTAATTTTTAAGGGGCTTTTGAATTAGCTTCTTTCAGTCACTCTTTTTGTCTGAATTGGAGGCATCCCGAACTCATTCTTGTGTTATCTTTGGTTTTCATGAGACCAGAGACTGTATTAGTCTCTGAAGAATCTTGGGAATGCAGCCTTCTAGAACTGCAGGGCTTTATGTCACATGGACTGTTTCCACACAAATCTCTCTGGCTAGTAGCATCATCCCTAGTAGACATGTTTGGAGTGTCCCAACATTGAGCAGAGATAAATGTAATACCACTTTTGTCTAAACATATTCATGGGAGCTGGAGGAATTCAAGTATAATGTCCCTACTTGAAGGCAGATATACAATTTTGCCTGGAAACCAAAGATCCTTCAGAAGTGGATGGATACATGGGACAGGGCCTTGTTTGCTCAGTATCATGGCTCTGGAACTCCTTCTGCTGTAAAATTCATTTGTCTCCTGTCACCTGGTCTTCCAATGCTTTCTTTTCTTTTCTCTGGTTTGGAGGACACTTGGGATAGGGTAGGCTATAGAGCGGGAGTGGGCAATATTTGATCCTCTAGTTGTTTCGTCTGACAACTCTTGTCATCTCTCCTCATCAGCTATGCTGGCCACAGAGATGGAAGTTGAAGCCCTCCAGATGTTTTAACCTATAAATTGTCCATTCTGTGCTCTAGACCGTTGGTCTGCTGTGCTACTATTCTGCTGGCATTGTTCAGCTCTCTCCTGTTTCAGTTGTTATTTTAGATTGCTTTTATAGTACTTTAAGTGTATTTAGTTTGGTTTTGATTCATTGGCTGCTTTTAGTGTTCTTTTAAACAGATTAGTCAAGTAGAAGAATTTTAAAATAGGTTTGCTGAAGTGATTATGTGTACCCAATAGGATTTTTTTCCCTCCTTGTCTTGAGCAGTAGATTTCTCCCTCTGACATATGAGCAACTCTTTTCAGGCTTTCCTCAGTTTCAGAGGAAGTTGGACCTGCAGCATGGGTCACTGCTTTTTGAGAAGTGCTAGTCCAATGTTCCCCTGGGCTCAGTGGAGTAAATCACATAGTCCTTCAGATCCAGGCTGTTAGCTTTAAATACATCATCAGGAATGATGTGCCATGCCAACATTGTTTAAAAAAGAAGAGTTAGTTTCTTCTTTTTAAAAATTGCTGATAGCTTCCTTAATCCAAGAAAACATTTCTAAACTTCATTTCTGGAAAAATAGTGTTGTCAGAGCTGACAAGAGACTTCACATCCTTGGGATTTAGTGGATGGCTCAATTCATGTACAGTAGGCAAACCAGTACAAAATCTTAGATGATGCCAGACAATTAGTAGTAAATGCATAATGACTATAACACCAGTCGCAAATGTTTTCCGATTCATCATAATAGCCCTGTTTGGATGTAATGGTGGTCTCTTGTAGCAGATCATGAATTAATTAGCCCATGAATTGCAGGTACACGAGCCACTTCCTGTTTCCATTGACAATTCTTGGATGCTGTATCTGAAGGCTTTTTCTGTGACAGTTGAACAGAGGCATTAGGATTGTTCATGGGTAAAGAATCCTAGGTTGATCTAAGAACAAGCTATAAGAGAACTTGAGTCTTTTAACTCATGAAAAACTCTTGAGCGCCTGTGTTGAGACATTGTGGAAATCATCTTTGACTGTGGCACTTGAAGGTTATTAATGAAAGCAAGAAGTGGCACATGGCTCAGGTGCAACATAGTTCTGCATAATTTGTGGATTAATTAAGCTGGGATTTTTTTGACATGTCACCAACTTTATGTCCAAAAAGTACTAATACTTAATATTTGCTAGCCCTGCTTGTTGCAGTGGATACTGTTTGAAATATGCAGCTACTTTTTAGAAAAAAAATTGTACTATTTTTGGCTCAGTCTCTACTGGAGAATGCTCAGGTGAATAATTTTTAGTGGTACAGTATCCAATAAAGCTACAGTAGTCTTTCCTAGTCATCTGATAGCTGAGGCAGAGTACCAATCAAACATACACAACTTTTGTGCGTGGGCAACTTTTGAGATCAGGCAAAATGTTACACAAACCAAGTGTATTCTTAAAATCATGACGTCTGCATAATTAGAGACTTAAGAAGAAATTGAGCTAGAAATGTGTCATGCTGTATTAGATGTCAGGCAGATTTCAAATTATACCTAGGACTGTTCAGACAAACAAGCATGCAAGACAACCCATCCGATTGCTTCACATGATGCTCTCTTGGATCATTAGAACCCAGACCAAGCCACCCTGACAAACCATAGCTTGTTCTAGGAGTAGTTGTACCCATAATAGGTTGTCATGCCATCTGAAACTGGCTGGTTGGCACCATTGTGCGATTGTTGTGTAGATTAGATGGACCTGAGGACTAGGTTGTATGTTTTGAGGGGATTTATGTACATTTGCACATGCACTAATGTGCATCAGGAAAAGTGTGAATTAGCGCAAATGGAATGAAATTCTTGTACATCCCTTGGAGAAAAAATCTAATTATATTCATGAGTGGATGAAGGAACAAAAGCACTGATAATCTTCATACCACAGATTGTACCTACTTATTTCTGAGGAATAACTCACACAGAGATGCAAAGGGCAGCCTCATTTGAGAGTAGGCATTTCTCTGGAGTGTTTGAATCCGATGTGATGGGATCACTCAAACCACAGCTGTTTCACAGAGGTTGCTAAACTTGACCAGAGTGGAGGCTAATAGGAGGAAGGCAAGGCCAGAGCAGTAAGAAATTTGGAAATCTGTGCACTTGTACTCCAAAGTTAATTCATTACTTGAAAGCATCTGCTTTCGTACTGCTTGTTACTATCACCTTGAGCGACACCCTCCATGTAATGGTACAGAAAGTTATAAAATCAACATATGTGTCCTGTTTTAAAAATCTGAGCTGCACATTAAGTAAACACAAATTGGTATGTTCTGGTTAAGTAAGGAATCCTTACATTTTGAAAAGTCATGCTAAGAGAAACTCATTGGTATATCAAATTGGCTGCATTCAGATGACAAGCTAGGCCACTCTGGATAAGCTACCCCGTCTGGGTTGGTCACAGAACAGTGCTCCTGGCATATGATCAGACTAGCATAGGTTCTCCTTTCTTTCTTGGCCCTTTGGTTGGCATCCCAGTATATTTTCCAGCAGAACCTTTTTCATCTTCTCTGCACAACTTTTTGTTTGTTGGAATTTTTAGCTCCTCAGGAATGCACAATTGGAGTTGTACATTTTTTTGTTTGTCTTTCACAAGTGCTCTGCCTTGTCTTATTAATTGCCTTATATGTTTCATCTGTCAAAGGAAGCAGTGAAGAGAGATGTGTTAAATTAGTGAAAACTGACAGAGAGACTGTGTAGGCTAGTTTGTGCACAGTTTTATGGGTCCAATTGTTAATTGTCAGTGCATGCAAAATGCATGCAAAAGAAAGGAAAACAGCAAATGCTGCTGCACCCAGTGAGGGGTGTGCAGACAGTATCTTACACTGAGCAATGTAATCCTCTTGCTTTTAAGAGTTGAACTGAAGGTTTTCCGTGTCCGCCATCATTTCAGCTCTTCCCTGAGTTTCCAGCAAGTACAGAAAGAGGTTATATTGCTGCTTGGCTGAAGAGCTATCACTGATGGCACCAAGGACAAAATTGTGAAGAGTGGTAAGGTTTTTGCTGCTCTTTTCAAGTGGCTTACTAGCCACCCACTGCAATTCATGATGAAATTGATTTCTTGGGTTTGGACAGTGCAGCAGCCCATCATGGATTGAACAGCCTCTAGAACAAGCCATGGGTTGTCAGGGTGGCTTGTTGCTGAAAAATAAAGCAACCTAAATTAACACAACACAGTGATCCACTGGGGCTTGCTTTGCTACCCATAGTGGCTTGTCATGTTGTGCAAACGTATTCATTGTGTAATTGGTGTTTTAAAGTTTATTAGTCAGTTTTCTCCAGAATGCAAGGAAAATATCTTGATGCAAGCAATTATGCTATTTATGATGAGTAATTAAGCTGTATTCCTTGTGAAGATACTTGGCTTTCTGCCACTGCATCTGGGTGTGTGTAGATGATCTTTTAATTATCTGTACAGTATGTAATATTTGAGAGTTAAATATGTTTGTCTGATGGCAGTCTGAAAGCTGAAGACACTAGGATTCTCTCTGAACCAGTCTCATTTCCCTGTATCATTCAGATAAGGGCTCTTGGTTCGGTTAGTTTTTGTGTTACTATTGCTTGACTAGCTGGTTTATGTCTTGGGCCATGCCATATCTTCGGTATTTTGATTGTATGTCTTCTTTTGGGCAATTACTAGCAAATTCCTTTTCTGTTCCTATCTGCTGGCTAGATTGATGATAGTTCTATTTTTAATTATCTTTGTGAATTTTGTAAGGCAGTGTTTTGCAAGCCAGGGTGGGGTGGAAAGCATTAGAAATAGAATGTGACCTAAGGAACAATTAACTTTTTGAATACCTTCCCTGCCTAGAGATTATTCATACTTGCTAAATGGTACTAGGTTGGATATATTTTAAAAGCTGTTGCCTGGTTTGCACAATTGCCACAGCCCACTGGTTACATAAGAGATTGTCGCTGTGGTACATCCTTGTGGACAATTTGAATATTCAAGCTGTGGTGATTGAGCACTGTGTCTGTGCAAACCTGGCAAGACTTTGCACGACAAACAAACCATGGCACCTGTCCATCATCCCTATGTTGAAAAAAAGTGGTGGGAGCATGCCAGAACATATCATAGTTTAAATAAGCTATGGTGGGCTGCAGTAGTCATGCAAACCTTGTCAGTGTCCCAGTTTATATGATCACCATGGCTTAAACAAACTACAGTGGCTTGATTTTACTGCATAAATTGTGCAAACCAGGCCATTCTGAAATAGGATGCTGTCCCTTTCAGAGTAGAGGTCTCTTTTGGTCAGGCATCTTAGATCAGCCTTCACTAACTTGATGTTCCACTGATCTTTTGGCCCACAAGTCCCATCATTGCCAATACTGTCTGGAAATGATCGGAGCCGTAGTCAAACTTATCTGGAGGGCACCAAGTCTTCATTCTTCTCACCTGTGGTAGCAGAGTGCCATAGTCGCAGTGTCAACCAATGTTCTAAGGCTAGTACTAAGATCCTGTTTGGATTTGCAGACATTACCATGATAGTCTCCAGACTTTGTTGGCCTTTAATGTTAGGTCCTCATGCCTGCTGTTTCCTACATTACAGTCATGAAACGGTCTTAGCAGGAGTGTTCCAGTTCAGATATCCAGTTAGCCTGAAAGACAGCCCTTTCAGAAGGGAGGGAGAAATTAAACAAGGATGGTACTGCCCCCCACACCCGCCATGCCTTGTAGTTTGCAGGACTCAGCATCTTTGCTGAGTTGCTTTGCAGGTTTAAACTTTTTTTTCGCATTTTTCTTTTAAATTTACAAATAAAATACACTTTAGCACAGTTAACCCTCTGCACAAACTAGCACCTTTTTCAAGGCAGTCCAGTTTTGCTTCCTGACTGACACAGCTATTAGTTTGGTCTTAAGGGAATGATATAGCTAAATCATACAGCTTAGGACTATGATACCTGATGGAATGCCTCTCCTGACCTCTGTCTACCTGGACACATTGATCAAGTGCCATCTCCAAGGGAGGATTGATTAGTGGCAACTGTTATTGGTTACGGAATGAGCTCCCCACTGAGGCCTGCCTGGTGCCAATTTTACTATCTTTTTGGCACCAGGAAAAGGACATCCTCTATTGCAAGGCATATAATTCGTTACTGGGACCTGCTGGTTGTTAGATAGGGTATAACTGGGTCTTTTTAACATATAATGTTTGTTTTTTTTGTTTTTTAATTTGGTTTTAAATTTTGTATTGCCAACATTTTAAAGAAGTTTGAATATGTTTTAATTGGTATATTTTATATTGTTTTTAAATATGTTAGCTGCTCAGAGAGTGGTATAGAAATTACATAAAATAGCAAAGAAAGAAATCTATGAATGAAAATTATATGTTTTCTTTTGGATGACTCACTATTGTGAGTGTCAACATTAGTTTCTTTATCTAAATGTTGATATTATCTTTTATAATGGCTTCATGATACCTTGCTTGGATTAATTTTGTTTAGGTCTTGGTAAAGAACTGAAGTTATCCTTGCATCATATTGAGCTCATGCAATATGCATCTGCTCATTAACTTAGCTTTTTTAAAAAAGTGAATTTATTTCTGAGTGCTCATATATCCCCCCATCCCTGTGATATAGGGGCTCTTGCAATTTTTTATAATATACTTTAGCTATTAAATATTGAGGAGCAGTTCCAGTTTAATAGTTGGTGACCTCAAGTTATCAGTCTTCTGTCAACTCCCTTTGCTCTGCTGCTCAGAGTCAACTTGACTGCTTTTCAAATTAAATTGTGTGCATTGTGGGGCCTTTTCATTTTCTGCTGTTAAATTATGGAACAGTCTACTTCTCTTGAGGCTGCACAAATAACTCCCTAAGATTGCATGTTGCTTCACATGCCATCCTTTGAGATACCAGTTTTGGTCTTCCTGGATTACAGTGCATTAATTGGTGAAAGGAACAACCATACAATCTCAATAATGCAGTTGACTGGGATATACACAGCTCTTGAATAACCAGCTGTTTAGGTAATCAAATACTCTGTTTGCATATGTTTTCATTGTTGTAGGTAACACAAATTAAATAGACTGTTTTAAATAAATAAATAAATAAATAAATAAATAATCAATCAATCAATCTGGTGGCTGCAACAGGAGTGGTAGATCAGAAGTTACTTGATTTGAACTGAAGTCTTTACTTAAATTATTCTTAAAAATATTTGAATTGTATGTTACAATTGATATAGCTTGGGTAAGTTCAGATATAATGATGGATCCCTGAAAAATATGGTTTTTCAGATTGGGAACTGGCAATGAAAGATGAGGGTGGAACAACTTTTCTCTCCTATGTTACATTGCCCTGCATCCTTTGCTCTGGAGTGTTACGTGGATACCATTGCAAACTATAGTGAAATTCAAACCTGGATGTAGAATAACCAGAGCTTTTAACCCACTAGTTAAAACTCAGAAGGAAGAAATTGGACAGGGAAAGGGAATGCACATCAGTGTGGCTGGCAAGCAATTTAGAAATCATGATGTGCAATCCTTGCATATAAACCAACCCAGTATGTATGTTGGGCACTTTATTCACTGTTGTATTATTGCCATATAAACCCTGTTGCACTTGACATTCTTTACAGTTGCTTAGTTGCTTGCCTTCTGACTTTTTAAAGGGTCATTCTATACCTGTGTTAACAAGCTATCTCTACTGAACAGTATCTTGCAATGACTTAAATGAAAAATATTTATAGTGTTTCTGAGCAAGAGGACCAGCTTTTACTCAAAATAATAGAATTGTTTTCCTTGGTTTATGTGTCTTTAAAAGGAACAATTTTTCTAAAATGTTGTAATCTTGCATATAGATTTGTGTGTAGATCTGAGAACTAGGTTTTATATTTGTAGGCTAGCTCTGAGCAGTTGATATACTTAAGCAACACCCAGTCTGTACAGAACCTGTTTGATACTTAAAGATTTGCCTGCTGGCAGAGATTTAATCCCTTCCAAGGCACAAGTGTTTGCTATCACTTCCATTCCTTAGGCATTTTTCTTGAATCTCAGCTGAAATAGGATGCTGTAAAGTTGTATTAAAATAGATTTGAAGTTGGATCATTCATCCTTCTCAGAAGGAGTACTGCTGAGCTCTATTACTGGAAAGGTCAGGTCTTTGTTTTATTAAAACAACATACACATTCCTATGGCCAACATTTGGATGTGAGACTATGTATCAGTGTCTGCTAGAGTTTGTGCATGTAGGCATACATGCAAGTTAATCTGTACATGTGGGTAATTTGCTGCCACTAGCAGGTTGGGACAGCATTTTCTGCTCATAAGTAAGCGTAACTAAATAGCTCAGCAACACTTTCTAACAGCATCCCAAGTTCCAAGCCTCTGCATATCTACTCAAGAGCAAGCAGGACATACCTCAGAAGTGAGCAAGTCTAAATCATTCAGCAGTTCTCCCCAGGCTCTGCCTCCCTTTTTCTAGTAGGAAGAATTGTGATCGCCTTACTAGAAGGCCTTGGCAGTTATAGGCGGCCTATAAATACATGCACGATCAATCAATCAATCTCTGGTGGGTATGAGATCAGAGATGTGAGCTTTCATTTGCAAAGCCCTGAGAGAGGCAGCATTTTCATTGTTCATCAGGAAGTTCTAACTCATCAGTACGCCCATTTGGACATTTGGGCAACCTACCTAAACCTGTATTAGTGATGAAAAATGGGAACTTTTAATATATGTCTGTTTATAAGTGTGCATATATGTATGCATGTACATTATTAGTAATACTCTCAAGTAATATTCTGTTCATTGCTGTGTAAATGTATGTTTTAGTTTTATTTTCTGTATATCACATAAAAATTATAAATAAAAAAATACTGAGCAGAGGTGAGAGATTTGCCCTGCTGGGAAATGGAGGCAGGGCCTGGAGGAGGAACTGCGGGGAGAGTTACTTGGGCTGCAGGGTTGGCAGTGCCATTGGCTTTGTGGGCCTTACCAAGCGGTGCCACTTGTGCACTATGGATCTAAAGAGGTAGAGTTCCGCAGTTTGCATGGGCAGTGTGATCTGTGGTTTGGTGTTATGGTCTAAGGTTTTATAAAACTTCTATTTAGCAGGAAGCCAAATGTTTTCATTATTGTGTTAACCTTGTAATATGCATGATTGTTCAGGAATTATGTGAATTACAAAATAGGCAATTTGATTTAAAACAATAGTTTAAACCTACATTTTAATATTGTCTAAATACCTTTGATTTGATCAGTCCACTTTGTATATGGTGGGCAAATAATTCTTACAACAACGCTGTCGGATGAGTTAGTATTATCCTGATATTGCAGCTGAAAGAGCCAGTGTGGTGTAGTGGTTAAGAGCGTGGTACTGGGACTCAGACGATTTGGGTTCTAGTCCCCGCTCAGCCATGGAGCCAACTGGGTGACTTTGGGCCAGTCACACACTCTCAGCCCAACCTACCTCACAGGGTTGTTGTTGGGGGATAAGATGGAGGAGGAGAATGATGTAAGCTGCCTTGAGCCCTTTGTAGGAAAAAGGCAGGATATACATTGAAAAATAAATAAATAAATAAATAAAGGTAGCTGAGAGTAGCATGTGAAAGGCCATCCAGGAGATCACAGCAACCATGAGATTCAAACCAGGGTTTCCCAGTGCACAGCTATGATCCTTAGGCTGCAATCTTATGCATACTAACCAAAGCTGCATTAAACACAGTGGAATTTATGTCTCAGTAAGCATGTGTAGGACTTAAAGTGAGTCTTCACAGAGCAAAAGTCTAACAGAGTTATATGGCACATATGTTCAGAATGCTTGGGGGTTTATTTGCACCAGCAGAGAACATCCAGAGTGCATGAGTTCACATTTGGCCCACATTTCATTGCATCACATTTTTCCACTGTTCCCGGTAGTTATACTACATGTGTATAAGCAACTCCTGTAAAGATAACATAGTTTCCTCAGATGGAAACATGTATACTATTGACTTAACATTTATTTCTTCTTATTTCATGTTGTTGTTGTTATTGTTACTGTGTTCCATATTGGTTAGAGTGCTAGGTTGGGGCTTGGGAGATCTGAGTTCTGGTTCCCACTCAGTCATGAGACTCACTCAGTGACTCTCAGACTAATCTACCTCACATGGTTGTTGGGAGGAAAATATGGAGGAGACTCTTGTAAGCCACCTTGAGTTCTTTGGAAGAGGACAAAAGGTGGGTAATAAATGGAATGTAAGAACAAATGATAACATATTTTTGTTATTGTTAATGGTGGGGATGGTGATGTCTTTTGGCCTTAACAGTATGCTAAATTATTGTTTGAAGTACTTAATGTGGTTGTCCAATAGCTTGAAATTCTCCAAAGGATTGCTTAGAACTTGCAAGCTGAAGGGAAAGTATAATATAGAAAAAGATGTAAAAAGTTTTCTAAGGTAAAATCTATGCTTAAACTTCTGACTAAAGGAGGAATAAGGTTATTTGCTGATAAAAATGTAGCAAGAAGGGAAATGTGTAGATCGGGGGAAGCTTCCACCTCTTAACTATTTCTGTGTAGTTTTTCCTGGAGAATATAATTAAGCCCTTAGAGCCCTAATGCTTTCATATTCAGGGTACTTTCTTCCTCTCTCAGAGCTTTCAAGGATATGCTGTCATTATTGGTAGAGCAGCTGTGAATTAGACATTGTTTATTTGTCTCAGAGTGACTTGGATAGAGATTTATATCGTCATTTATCAAACTTGACAAAATCTGTTTTAATGCATCCAATTTTGATGACATTCCACTTATTAGAGCGAATTTAGTCAATTAACATACAATAAGCTACTGCTTTCTAATTACTGAGTGAGAAGCTTGTAGCTTTATCCTCTTTATTTTGTTTTATTTTATCTTATTTTTAGCATATTTATGCCCCTGTATATTTGAAATATTTCTCCATTATTTGACATTTCATAATGTAAGCCTGATGATGATACAAGGTTGGGTTCCTGGAGACCATGGAGTGCAAACTGAAAAACCAAGCTCAGGGACCTCCCCTTACCAGAATAAATGCTCTCTCTGTTTTGCTTGCCATTGTATACAAACTGAGCTCCCCTTTAATCAGGTTTACTATGTTTCTTTACCTTAAATGCAGACACCAGGTTTCCAGGTAGACCATGAAGTGGTGCTGATCAGAACTGATAAGGCTGGTAGAGCATGGCCTGTTAATACTCCAGAACTGCAAGAGTCCACAAGCAGGAGGAGGAAGAAGCAAATGGTACATGTAGTGATGAGTCATATTTAAATTATTAGAATATATTTTATAAATGTACTGCATAGGTGGTGGATACTGAACAAAACATACCTTGAACATGAAATGTCATGTAAGACTATTACTATACTGTTACTTAGAATGCCATGAAATAAAGGGCTATCTTTCTTTGTGGAAAGAGATGGTCAATGCCAGTTGACCCAACAGCAAGATTTCAGATTTTCCTGCCATTTGGAGAGATGAGATTATATTTGTGCACTCTGTTTGGTAAAAGGATGTTCACCCATGCTTTGTTCCCAGATATAAAAAATCAGCCCTGTTCTTTTCAACAGCAATTTGCAGAAGCCTGTTTTGTTGATAGTACCTGATAAGAAATCAGATAGTTTCCATGAATTGTGGTTATATCAGTTTGTAGTTATTTTTGCTGAAATCAGGACATTTTATAAAATTCAAGTACTAATTTGGGCTGGTTGAATTTTTACACAGTATTTGTTCCAGATTAGTTTATTATTTATTTATTAAAAACCTTTGTAGGCTGTCCTTTATATAAATATCTCAGGACGGAGATATTAGTTGGCAATCAAAGCAAGTGAATTTTCATTCATTTTCAGATTACTACTCATGTGGATAAGGAAAGAGTCCGATATTTTCAAGATGATGATAATCTTAGTTTGAAGGATTTGGTCAAAAATGAGAAGATGAGAACAGCAGAGGATCAAAATAAGCTTTTCATGAGAATGGCATCAAAGGTATGGCCTATTGTATCTAAATGTTTACTAAAATGGGAAGGTTGTTTCTAATATTAAAGAAAAAATATTCTTCTTATTTTCAGTTTTCAAGAAAAGAAAGGTCTTTTTGGCATAAAATGTTCCAAGGTAACTTCAGGTCTTTATGGGGGCCTTGTATGGTTATCAAAATTTAGGTTGGCAATGCGTCTTGTTCAAATAAACAAATATGGCTAACATATTTAAATTATATTTAAAATATAGTCTAACAGTGTTAACCTTCTGCATATAAATTCAAAGGTTAAGTGTACTTAACTATCTGGATGTATCTGTTTACCTTTTCAAATTCAAAAATCTCCTTTTGCACTTACAGCATCTGATGAAGTGGGCTGTAACTCACAAAAGTTCATGCTAATTTATTAAAATATATGAGCAACTAAAGCAGTTGGTTTGCAATTGTGCTACACTTAACCCTTGAACTTAAAATACAGTCTGTCTAGTGGAAACTCTGAAAGATGTAAATACCTGATCTGGATGTGGAGTGAATGTGAGGAGCACTTCCAGCCACATATCATCCTCTTAATCTCTGTTGGAAAACTAATAACATTTTATCAAATGGTTTCCTTATTCTTCTAGAGCTCTTTTATGCAGCTGGTGATGAGTACACATTATCTAAAAGTTCATCGGAAAATACTAAGTGTTAACAAATTGGTAGTAGATATTGAGACCCTAATGTTCTAAAATAAAGATTGATATAATGGTATGGAAATCACCCCCAGTTTTGTTGGAGTACAAAAGTAGTCCCAGGAGTAAGCTGGTGTAAAGAAGTCATGAATGCTTAACCCTATCTCAGTCCTGCACTTTTCCACTGTTAATCACCCCAAGCTATATTTTGCCTCTTCCCAAATGAAGACCTATGCTCTGCCTCCTCCCTCTTCACATTAAACAAGTGATGCAACCCTTCCTATTGGAGAGATAAAGAGCAATTTAGCAACATCTTATGCTCATGGCAAGTGTTGACTCCCCCGCCCACCCCTGCCACCGACTGCTTGCCATCTTTAGATACTTAGATATATGAAACTAGTCATGATAAAGAAAACTATGTCTTTTTCCTTAGGTCAGTATAGAACAGCATAATAAGATGGGAGGTGTCTTTGATTCTTTCCCTCTGTGTGTGTGTGTGTGTGTGTGTGTGTGTGTGTGTGTGTGGGGGAGGGGAGGATGGTGGGGCATGATGCATATAGTAAGGTTTAGGAACAGATGGATTTTTATACTTGACTTTCTAGCACTTGAAAGTAGTCTTTACCTTTTGGTCCCTGTAAAAGCCCTTAAAATATCTCCATTTAAGTCTCACAATTGCCTAGTGAGAGAAGGTAACAAGCTCAAAGGCTTAGTCTTACAGCATGATTCACAGCTGAATAAGAATTTTCAGGGAGTGTATATATTGTTATATAATCTTTAAAAATATATGTACTGTTGAGAAAACTGAAAGTTACTGATTTATTTTTTTCTGTAAAAGCAATATCAGAAGTCATTTTATTAATGAAATGTACAAAATTGATAGCCATATAATGACTTGCTCTTTGATGCTTTCATTTGGGAAAGAAATGAAAAAAAATATCAGTTAAAATGAATGTCATCTTCCTTAAATTGATGGAAGTGTAAAAATGATGTTCTGTCCAGTATGTGAGAAAAAGTGGTCCTTCAATACTGTAGAAGGCTTTCATTAATCTTTTTGAAATGCTGGCTTTGGTGTGTCTGTATTACTTTAAATCAGTGGGTTTTTCCAAGGAATAATTCCTGTTCCAACCAAGAAATAAGAATTATGGTTTGTAATATGCATTAGATATTATGCACATTGTAGTTAAACAACACTATGATTATCTTCTGGTTTTAAATTTAGGATATAGTAAGCCATTTATTTGATGAAGTTTTTATTCTTTTTGAATAAATGAAAGAATAAAAACTTGGAAACTCAATAATATAGGAACACTGAGGTCAATCTCAATGTCTTTGCTTTCAACATGAAAGTCAACTAGATTTCACTTGTGTGTAAAGCTGTCCAAAGGGATGATTTTCAATCTGCATTATGTTCAATAGAAATTGCAAATAGAAATAAGTGATTGTGCAGGTAGAAGACACCTTGGAATAAAGCAGTCTTTAAAGAAGTAATTCCAAGTAAAAGAAGATGCAAAGAAAGCAAAACTAAAGGTACTCAATTTTAGAAAAGCTGTTCTGACACTGTTGGAAATGAACAACCATGTACTATCTGGAAGACAAATTAAACAGGGGATTAAGAGAGAATAAAGGTGGGCAAATTTAGAATTGCTTGCAGTTGGCTGACTGGTAGCACACATGCCTTGCATGAGGAAGAGACAGATGCCAGTTGCTGCCATCTCTAGTTAAAAGAATTGATACCAGGTGATGAAAGAGTCTTCTCTCTTTATGAGAACTGCTGCTAGTCCAACCATGCAATTTCATGAGCTAGATCAGACAAAAAATTCTGACCTTATATAAGGTAGTTTATTATGTTCTGTACTCCAGATATAAGAACTAGTAAAGCACATCATCATTTTCACGAGCTGGTCAGTGGAACAGATGTATATCTCGTAAGAGCTGCTGTCTAGGTGACCTTTTCATCCCTTCAGAGTTAAACAAGGAAACCTCTCATAAGCAACTTTTATTATGCAAAACTGCAAACAAGCAAAGGAGCTGTCTTCATGTTATGGATTAAAAGTGTTTTGCAAAAATCAATTACAAAGGAAATGGGCTGAGTTAGAATTCTATAGAATTGGTTCATTGATGCAACCGCAACTAGACTGAAAGTTGATTCCAGACTAATTAAAATTGACTAATGCCTTCCCCTCTTCAGTAAAGGATCTTTCAAAACAGAGTCTTTAAGTCCTTTCCTTATTCTGCACACCCAAGAATGCCTTATCTTTTTTCATTGTTCTTCCCTTCTTAATTAATGCCTCACCCTTGGATCTGGCAGGTGAACACCCTCCCCAAGCTGTTTCTCTTCAGGAAAGCTTTTTTGGTGGATTCAGGAACACCTCTTATCTCTTTCTCCCTTATCTTTGGCTCTTAATTCTCCACTTTCCCAATCCCTTGGCATCTGAATCAGATTCCAATTCCATGTCCCTTTGAGTATTCTCTGCAGGGAGGAATTCCAGGTGATACCTCCCTGATCCATACTACTCCTTGCCTTAGGAAAGCAGGATTTGTTTTGTAGTCCATGACAGTCTACCAGAGAGGATTCCTGACTTCCAGTGTTAATCCTTCTAAGGATACCAAACCTGGGGCAATTATTTCATATCTCTTTTTAAGGAGCAATGTCTGCATTTATTTGTTTTCCTAAAACCTCTGCTATGGAACCTCTTAACCTCTTGGTTCATGGGAGTTAAGAATACTTTTTTTCATCTTGCTGTTGACGATGGTGATGGGCAAGATGCCTCTCAAGAATCCTTGTCATGATTATTTTATTATTTTATTTTTATTTTTATTATTTATTTATTTAAGATATTTGTATGCTGTCCTTTGCAAGAGCCTCAGAATGGCTTACACAAATGAAATACAAATACCTAACATAACATAAATTAACGACCTACTCTGGCTGCAATTAAAATATGATGATAAAATTCAATATTAAAACTCATTAAAATATTGATTAAATAAAAAGGTCTTTCAGATATTAAGATTAAATACCTTAATATTCTTCGTCATGGCCTCTGTGTATCACACATATGGGTGCTGCGCCTGTGCAGTGCCTAGGCTGGAAAGATTGAAAGCTAACGGTTTTTGGTGGGAAACTCCGCTCTCCTCCGCCTTGGTAGCATATATATAGAGTGGAGTGTCTGCCATTTTCTCCAGTCTTTTGCGACCGCCGTTCGCTGTGCCTCGTGCCTGTTGGTTTCTCGCTCGACTCAGTATTCTTCATTACTTACTGTTTGTCTTTTTGCTCTTATTCCAAGTTATTGTTCCCTTGTTGCAGTTTATATCTCCTTTTTCCCTTTTTCTTTGTTCCCAAAACAAAAACAAAAACAACCCCCCCCCCCCAAATATATTGCTTTTCCCTCTTTCCTATATTCTGTTTCTTCTGTTTCTGCGATGGTGCAGCGAGCGGCCTTCCGCAGATGTGCGGAATGTGGGTCCAGAATGTCTCTGGCGGACCCGCATGACTTGTGCCTCCTTTGCCTCGGCGAGGGGCACAGGACTGATAAATGTCGCCACTGTCTTCATATGCCCCACGCTGTTTTACGAACATTGACTTGGTGGATATCTCTGGCCAGTTTAAACGTGGGGACCCCCTTCATCACCCCTCACCCGACAATGACGCTATTCACTGATGCTTCATTGGTCGGGTGGGGTGCGGTATGCACGGGGCTTTGATCCCAGGGCATGTGGAACTGCCAACAATCGTTGAGCCACATAAATTACCTTGAGCTACTAGCGATTTTCAAGGCACTCCGGTCCTTCGAAGTAGCTCTTTGCCACCAAGTGATACAAATCACGTCTGACAGCATAGTGGCAGTATTCTATATCAACAAACAAGGTGGAACAAAGTTCACCACTCTAGCCCGCCTATCCATGGACATTTGGGACTGGTGTATCCCGAGAGGTATAACCCTTTTGGCGGTCCATCTGGCCGGAACCGACAACGAAGAGGCAGACACCCTGAGCAGACACATGTCAATCACCCACAAATGGGAACTGAATCACCATGTCTGCATTCAATTGTTCCAACTGTGGGGACATTCAGACATAGACCTATTTGCTACCCACAGAAACAAGGTGTGCAAAAGATTCTGCTCCAGGGCGGGAATAGGACTGGGATCGTTGGGGGATGCCCTTATGATCCCATGGACAAATCTCAGGTTTTACGCATTCCCACCTATTCCTCTATTGACCAAAGTCGTCTCGAAGATCATGCACAATGATGCCACAGGAATACCCATAGCACCTTGGTGGCCCTGTCAAGCATGGTTCTCCACTCTCCTTTGGATCTCGGACGGCAATTTCCTTTGTCTTCCAACCACACAAGATCTCCTAACTCAGCAAAACAGCGCTGTCCGTCATCCGGACTTGTCGTCGTTGAACCTCACTGCGTGGAGGATTCATTGATCTGAGAAACTGTTTTGGGACAGAGATCTACTAGATCACTCAGTACCTCAACTCATGACCGGTCTGACCCCTTCACTGACTCGGTACCGATGGGAATGTTGTTGGGACCGAGTTCCCTCAATTCGGACGTTGTAAGGATTCTCGAGTCTGGACTAAGGCCGTCAGCTCGAAAGTCCTACACAGCGAAGTGGCACTGCTTTTCGTCCTCTGCGGAATCTAGCTCGTTTAACCCGGTTACGGCGTCGGTTAAGCATATTCTTCAGTTTCTGCTCCACCTGCATCGCTCGGGACTGAAACCTTCCTCAATTAAGGTTTATGCAGCTGCAGTGTCACATTATAGAGGTACAGTACAAGGATTGTCAGTGTTTTTGCAGCCACTTATTCGGAAATTTCTTAAAGGACTCCAGAATCTCCATCCGTCTGTTTGGCCGGTTATGCCAACATGGAGCCTATCAGTTTTCCTTCAGGTGCTTACGAAACCACCATTTGAGCTCTTAGCCACTGTCGATACGCATTTCATTTCATGGAAAACGGCCTTCCTCGTTGCTGTTACTTCAGCTCGTAGAGCCAGTGAGCTTTGTGCTCTTTGAATTGATCCACCTTACTTAAACTTCCATAAGGAAAAGGTGGTCCTGAGGATGGATCCAACTTTTTTACCTAAAGTTGTCACACCATTTCACCTGAACCAAGAAATTGTGCTACCTGCTTTCTTTCTGTTGTCGTCAAACCCGATTGAGAGGTCCTTGCATACCTTGGATGTTCAACGATGCTTAGCTTTTTATAGATTGCGTACGGAGTCTCTTCAACGTTCCAATAGTTTTTGTAAAGTATTCTTAGTGGGACCAAGGATCACCTGTTTCATCTCAGAGGCGGTCGAAATGGATTGTTCAAACCATTTCATTGGCATGCCAACTTTCAAAGATGGACTTACCTGTTGTTCCAAGGGGCCATTCTACTAGAGCGGTGTCGGCTTCCTCCGCGTTTGCTGCGGGTGTCCCGATCCAGGATGTCTGTAAAGCAGCAACTTGGGCTACGCCTTGTACTTTCACGAAGCTCTATCGCCTTGACGTGCGTGCCAGAAGAGACTGTTCCTTTGGGAGGGCTGTTCTTTCTGCCGTTCTTCAATAGCGACACCGCCCACCACTGTTTCTGGTAAGCTTGCTATTCGCCATATGTGTGATGCACAGAGGCCACGACGAAGAAAAGCAGATTGCTTACCTGTAACTGATGTTCTTCGAGTGGCCATCTGTGCATTCACACAACCCACCCGCCGGCCCCACTCGGTGTCGGTGAGTGGTTTCATCTTCGGTACCGTATAATACTGCTTCGGTACCTCATATTTTTATGGCATTGGTACCGGAAGGGGATACGACGGTACCTAATTGGTTGTTATGCCATCTTCCTCCATGAGGTGGCGATTGTTCAGTCTCCCAAGACTGGAGAAAATGGTGGACACTCCGCTCTATCTATCTATCTATCTATCTATCTATTTAGAGGACTTCTATGCCGCCTCTTGATTGATTGATTGATTGATTTGACTTCTGTGCCGCCCATTCATTCATTTATTTATTTAGAGGACTTCTATGCCGCCCCATTCGCTGAAGCCTCGGGGCGGCTCACAATCATAAATAAATAGTATAATATAAAACAATATAATTTAGCAGTATAACGGTAAAATTTAAGTCGCCCTGGCCAAAGAATAAAATAAATAAATAATATTAACAATTAAAATAACGTTTGAATAAAAAGGTCTTCGCCTGGCGCCAAAAAACAAATAACGACAGCACCAGGCGGACCTCTCTGGGGACCACATTCCATAGATTGGGCGCCACTGCAGAGAAGCCCTCCTCCGAGTACTCACCCTCCTAATTTCCTTCCCGGAGGGTTCCCTGAGGCGGGCCTCTCCCGCTGATCTCAAGGGGCGAGCGGGCATATATGGAGGTTATATGCTACCGAGAGGGGGGGGAGCGGAGTTTCCCGCCAAAAATCGTTAGCTTTCAATCTTTCCGGCCTAGGCACTGTGCAGGCGTAGCACCCATATGTGTGATGTACAGATGGCCACTCGAAGAACATCAGTTACAGGTAAGCACTACAGAGCAATCTTCTTCCATTGCATGGCTGTTTCTGTTTCTCTTTTCTTGGTGATCTTGGGAGGTTGTAGAACCCTTTACACATTACTTGAACACATCCTTTTCTCTTTAAAAATATGCAGTTCTTTGAGGATATTTTTCCATCAGCAAGCTTAAGCCTTTTCTATTACTTTGCATGGGCATGGAATATTTTACCACTGAAACATTTCGATAGCTATTAATCCTATTTACACATTGTGTTAAAATTAATCCTTTTCTGGCTACCTATAATGGTTGTGTGTTCCCTTTTTATTGTCCTTAGAAATGTAGAGAGTAATCCATTGACAAAACCCCACATGAACTGAGTCATTTTTAAACACATAGTCTGTACTAGTTTTGAAATTTAAAATTGTTGGTTGTGTTATTTTTCTGCAGTATGTGTAAGAACTAAACTGGATTGGGTTGATGTATTTGCACAATTAGACTGTTCACTGTTGTGGAAGTTCATATTTTAACATTAATTACCCCTATGGACTTGATCTAAAGGTATCCTTCTGTGAGCAGAAACTGTCTTCTGCTTGAATTGTCTGAGAAAAGTCCAAGTAAGTCAATGTTCATTTGTCCCAGAGGAAACATGGGAATGATTGTAGATTAGAATCTACCTGATATAGTACTCTGTAAATTCTTACACAAACATTTCAGAAAAACACTAGCATCCATTTTCTTTCTTTGGTACTTCAACCCTTGCCCTATGTCACCAATAAAGAAATAGTGGAGTATGGATGATTTAATACTAAAGTTGCTATATTGCAATAGGAAGAAAGTGTTGGCATACATTCTATTAATGTATGAATTAGTTGGCAAACTCAGGTGTCAGCAGTCATAGTAGAATTTAAGCTAGTAATAAGAAAATTTGCATAATGAATCCTTATCACTGCAATATTTAATTAAGACCTGAATAAAGGCTCTCATCTCTTTATTAGCTTTGAATTTAAGAGTAGCAGAACGTTAAATCTGTATCATATTTAAATATTCACAGTCCATTCATCCGAAACCTTTGTATTCACAAATGCCAATAGTGTTCTGTTTTGTCAGTTTCCTGTAATATATTTGGAGTATGACATTCCTGAAATATAAATCCTGTGAATTAAAATGGATGATGTCAGTGTTGCCATGGCAATTTAAAATTGCACTGATCCAGTTTATACAATCTATACACCTTTTTCTTTCTGGCAGATTTTCAGAGCAGCAGTAAGTCTTGCATTTATGTGTAGAGTGTAACTTGAATTATGATTACGTTAGCTTTATTACTGCGAAAAAATGAAGGTTCAGTGGGTGAATGCAAGGAAGAAATGTATCAGCTGAAGAAAGGTGATGAATGGAAAGCTTGTTACAAAACTGTGATAATAAATAGAGTTAAATGCGTAAGCACATGTTGTTACAAGGTTTATATAACAGTATTTTTTGGCTTTTCTCCACTGTATTTTGACATCACATTCTTACCCAAAGAAGATATTTTAGCATTGGTTTTCTTTTCTCTTCTCTGTATATTGATTACCTCCCTTAGGATATTTTGTGTGTGGGAATTAATTATAACAGTTACATAAGTATTCTGTTTCCATTTTCCTGAAAGACATAATCAATGACTATGAAACCAGAAGAAAGAAATAAAACACAGTAAATTTAACTTTTGAACCTTATAGACATTTGTGCTTCTCCTCTCCTCCTCCTCCTCCTCCGCTTGGAATTCTTTAGCCCAAGATGCGTCTGATGAAGTGGACTCTAGTCTACAAAAGCTAATGCCAGCCTTTCCAATTTGGCATTTGCTAGAGGTTTTGGACTATATCTTCCATTAGTACCAGCCAGTATAACTAATGGTCAGGAATGATGCAAGCTGTAGTCCAGCATATTTGGAGTATGCTAGATGGGGAGGGTTGGCCTGTATCGGAATAAATATTTGTCTCTAAGGTGCGACAAGATTATCATTTTTGCTGTCAACAGACAAACGCAGCCAGCCTTGTCCCCACCTTTGCTCAGTGATCTGCAGCATTCCATAAGTGCACTTTCAATGCCTGATAAAAGCTTGCCTTTTCACTCTAATATCTTACTCATTTCATACATTTTCCTTTCTCCTCCAGTCACCTTTCTTTGTGCCATCTTTTAATTGCAAACCGGAGAGCAGGCCCATGTCATTGTTTTTCATTTCGTACACTGCATCTTAGCCTTATGGATCTGGAAATAACAGAGAAAAGAGTGCTTTTGTGGGAGATTGGTGTGTTGCAAGTTAAAATGAGGGGCCCTAGGTAACCTTCAAGTTTTATGGTATACTTGGCTGCATGATTTGTTCCTTAATTACCAACCAAGTTAAACATTCCCTGTCAAATATTTTGATTAGCAGTTTCCTAATCCTTATTTTCTAACAGTTCTATACTTCAGTCCCAAGAAGATACCTGAAAATGCAAGCGCTAATCTAGCTTGTAATTGGAGCTTTTACATTTCTATTAAGGAGGCAAAGCAGCTAAATAAGAACATCAGAAGGGTTCTGTTGGATGAGGCCAAAGGCCTGTCTACTACAGCATCCTATTTCCCACAAGTAGGACACCCTTTCCACTTGTGTTCGCTTGAGCTGATATTTAGAGGCATGTTTTGGACTCTAAATGCTGTCATCCCTGGATCGGGAAGCTGAAGCAACTCTCCTGCAAGGAAGGAGTATAACATTTGGGGCCATTTTGTTAAGAAAATAGGTGAATAAGGGGGGGGGGATTTTATGCAAGTGTATAAGATTATGCACAATGTGGGAAAGACAGTTAGAGATATTTTTCTTCCTCACATATACGAATAACAGTAGAACCCAGGATCACCAGGAAGGACTCCTTCACACAGTACACTCAAGCTTCTGTATAGCCTGAAGTGCCCAATCCTGCCTAATCTTGGAAGCTAAGCAGGGTCAGGCCTGGTTGATATTTGGATGGGTGACTTAAAATGTTGTGAACTGCCCAGAGAGTTTTGGTTATGGGCTGTAAATTAATGTAATGTCATCATAATAATAACAACTATGTAATCTGCTACTGCAAGATATAGTGGTGGCCACCAAATCGGCCTTAAAAGGGCGTTAGACAAAATCATGGAAGATAAAACTATCAATGCCTACTAGTTTTGATAATTATTTAGTACCTCTAAGATGAGAGGTAACTGGGGGCTAACAGTAGGACGGAGAGTGCTAGTTTATATTCTGCTAGTTGCAAAATGAAATTGATGAAGTTGTTTCATGAAGACATCTGGTTGGCCACTGTAGGAAGCAGGATGCTGGATTAGGTAGACCTTCAGTCTGGTCCAGTAGTACTGCTCTTATGTTCATCAGCTAAGTATCCATAGAAGTGCCCCATCTGGCTGCCATCTCATTTCAAGGTGCAGTAGAACATCAGAACCAAGCAGGCTGTTTGTCTGTAGGGTGTGTGTGTGTGTATGAGAGAGAGAGAGATTATAGCAGTAAGAGATACCTTATTGGCCTATAGTCAGTAGTTTGTTTAGTTCCACTGTTATTTTCAAGGTAGGTTACCAAAATTGACATGGCTCCTTTAGGTTTCAAAGTCATATTGAAAAAGTTACTTCACAGTGTAAGGAGAGAGGGTGAAGAATGGAGGGAGTAAGTGGCATGCATAAATGGGAGAACATATGAGGCAAAACCTGGAGGAAGTAATTAAATATTGAAGCATTGCTAGGATTGGATAGTTTTACTTAGCTAACTTTGTTGTTTCCCTGTTGTTTGCTCTCTAAGGGAGTGACTGTGTAGTTTCTATAGAAACCTCAGGAAAATGTGTTAAAGAATTTGAATTATGTTGCTGATTGAGACACATTACTATTCTCTGATACAATACTGAAAGTTTTTCCTCTAAGTTCAGTGTACTGGTTTTTAAAGATATTGGTAGACTATGTGCAAGACTGTTGGCACTTCACTTTTCAGCCAAAATGGTTACAGCAAGATAGTGAAGTAAAATGGAGCTCGGTTTCATGTGGCATCCCTGTCCTTTTTGGTTTCTTATTTTGTTCTGCTAAATTTTGCTGGAGTAAGCTCAAGGAGGATTGCCAGGTTGTTTGT
Source organism: Varanus komodoensis (assembly GCF_004798865.1). NCBI lineage: Eukaryota > Metazoa > Chordata > Lepidosauria > Squamata > Varanidae > Varanus > Varanus komodoensis. Next base: position 50,748,953 of record NW_025335941.1, read on the forward strand.
GGAGAGGAACAACCCCTTTTCCCTTTTCCCCTTTCCTCAGTTACTGCGACCAGGTGCTGGTTTTAACATAAAAATATTACATGCCTTTGGACTACAATACCTGTCAGAGTAAAGGTAGTAGGTATTTGCCTGCATTTCCAGTTTCAGTTTGGGAGACTAGGGATACCTCTCTCTTTAGAGGAGACTGGTAAGAGATAAATAAATGACAGGGATCATGATTATGACAGCATTGGCCTTGGGTACTGATGGAAGAGGTTGGGCTAATCCCAAAAGTTAAGAATCTTAGAGTTGTCCCTGGGCATTCTAGAAATAGGAATTCATGGTAAGAATATTCTTTGCTGAGCCTCTAGGTGCTTGGGAAATGGAGAAGTGATACTCTCTCTATTACAGGAGTAGTTATGTTTGCCAGCCATCAAAGCTTGCTATTTCTTCTAAAATAGAGTTTTTGACAGGGCTGTGTTCATCCATAAGGCTACCTTAGCCATGCTGGTCATTCATCCCTTTTGTAATCTGCATCCTGATGTGTCCATCTTATGCAGACTATAAGAACACAATTTGGATAGCTCTGCCCTGTATTGTGAAAAACTTCCTGCACAGATGTTGCTAAACTAACAACTAGTAGGATATGTTAATTAAAATGAAATACAACAAAGTCTTTGTACATTTTACCTTATTGTGGCTGCATTTGTATCCTTTTTTCCTTCAAGAACCTCAAGGTGAAGTTAGAAAGGAATATCCACTGTATCATCACAGCCACCCTGCAAGGTTAAGCTTAGAGTTCATGCTCAAGGTCACTTGGTGAACCTTATGACTGAGCAAGTATATGATTTCTGACCTTCATGATTGAGTTCTTTATCTTCACTGGCTAAATCTTCTTTCTGCTTCAGTTTTCAGACAAAACTGATAGAGATTACTACACGCTGGATGACATGTTTGTTTCCAAAGCGGCAAAGGGTGAGCAGCGTGGAGAAGAGGAAAGGCAGAGGCAACAAGCAATCCGTGAGCACCAGCAACTTGCTGCATGCATGGAAAAGTGCCCTTACTGCTTTGGTAGCCCTGAACTTCCAAAGCATCTGATTATTGCAATTGGAAACAAGGTGAGGGAGCAAGATAGCTTGTTTTGACATGCAAAGAGGAAAAAAATAGAAAAAGACTGTTTTCTGTTTCACAATTTCATGATACTAATAGTAAGATTGCTTCTTGTGACATGATTTATTGTCTCTGAATGTTCCTGGCCCTTTCAGTTAAGAGGAACAGGCCACTTCCTCAAGGGTGCAGCAAGAATGACATGACTCTGTCTTGAATGATCCAGTTAATCTTCAGCACTTCTGATTTGCAGCAGTGACATTGTAGCAATGATATACAAGAATTGAATATTTAAGTTGTGTCATTGAGGGACCAGAGCTGAGTTCAGGAGTAAGTGGAAAAGGGTCATTGAAATTAGAAATGTAAAAGCAAATAAGATCCACAATATAAAGCAAGGTCATTCCATTTCCTTTTAAGACAAAGCGTTGATTTGTTGCCAAGAACAAAGGAAAATGTTTTACCTTAGACTGGAACTGAACAACTTATGGCCCTTCAGAGACTTTGGCCTACCACTCCCATCATTCCTTACCTTTGGCTTTGCTGTGTAGGGCTGTTGTAGTACAAAACTTTTGGAGGGCCACGCATTTGCCCGCCCATGCTTTAGCGCTCTCCCCCCTCCCCCATCAGCATGTTTCTGTAACAACATTATATAGAAAGGCGATAAAATTCTTTGCAACCTGTTTTATTGAAGAAAAATTACCCTGCCTTTCAGACTTTTGAAGTGACTTATAACTAACCTGAAATGTGTACACAATTCAACAAAGCATGTTTTCTTTTTGCAAAGAGAAAAAATAACCAAGCCCCAATGCACAGACCACAGGGAGCGTATTGAATTTGGCTCACCACTCAGAGAGTTTTGGCTGTTGAGCAGTACGGAAAAGAAAATAAGAAAGAACTTTAAATTACAATAATCTTTGACAGGTCTAACACATGCCACCAAAGAACAAAGGGAACAATGTGCCACCTTTTAGCTTTGTTTCTTTTGTTGCTTTCTATGTGTTCACTCCCACGTATCTTTTGGGTTCTTAAGGGGAGCCAAAGTATCTGGGATGGCCTTAGAAGCTGTTTCCTGAGCTTGTAGTACATGTCTGATGGATTTGGGAAGTCAGTGGCTGACGAATTTTTCAGCCATAGTTTTCTCATTTTTGAAGCTTGACAACAGTCCAGTATGGGAGTTCCTTACTCTGTGTAAGGGATTTTGCCTCTCCACCACCTGAAAGAAGAAGTGATTGTTTCTTTATGGATTCTATGGAGCATAAACTGGAGGACTTTTTGTACTACCTCAAGAACTTGATCTTGAGGTGGTACAAAATGGTTATGTGGCTAGTGGTGGAATGATTTGCAGAGATATAGCCACAAAACAAAAATAAGAAAATAGTGCATGACCAAATGTTATATGATGATTGCACAAAATAAGCAAGAGGAATGCATTTTTGTACAAGTGTTTTAACCAGACTGCAAGTGCTAACTAAGCAGCTCAGGAAAGACTATTATTTCCCTAAAAGTACCGTGCATTGCAGACAGCTTACTGTATGGATTTTTATTCCTATATTAGCATAACTGGTTTGGTATGCATTGCCTAGACAACATAAGATCTGAGATATCTAGGAAATACAGTGAATAATAATCTACATTGTGATGGGGTAGCAGAACTGGCTCTAAGCTAAGCCTTTTTATGGAAATATATTGTATGGTTCTGGAGAGAATAATATTTGATTAGCAGGCTGATATTCTGAAGAGAGGAACTGAACCATGTTCATATTTTTACCCTGGCAATAGTTTTGAATGCAATTAGAGTGTTATGTTGCTCTATGCAGTGTGTGTCAGAAAGAGGGTCAGGCATCCTCCCTGTGCCCAAGACATCACAGAATTATGAGTGCAGGCTAAAAAGCTTTGCCTCTGAAAAAGCTGCCATTTTGCTGAATCATCTAAGTGCCTTGGTTTTGACATTGGTATGGCAATATATTGCTATAGTATTCACAGCATTTCAAATTTACTTGAGGATACATTTTCATTGAAATCTATTGGAACTGGGACCTTGCAAAATGTGTTCATGTTTGGGGTAATGGTGATTTCTTAGAGAATGCCATGCACATTTTGTAAGGCCCAACTTGGTGGTGCAGGTGAAGGAGAAGAAAGAAAGTACACTTACAGCCATTCCTAATCAGCAGTGGTTTGGGGTGCACATTTCATTAAGGTATGGAATAAGGGGGACAGTAAACCAAAGGGCACTGATATTGGAAGAAAATGGAAGCAACAGATTTATTGGAACAAACGGGGAGAGACAGCAGAAGATTAAAAATAGGAGGATATGGCATTTATATTTTGGTTGGCAGAATATAAATATTTGAGGTGCATTAAAAAGAACTAGTGGAAACAAGGAAAACTTATGTGGAATGAACACAGGGAAATAAGTAGGATAAGAAAGAGCAAGATACTGGCTGAATTCACATGGCACGGCAAACCACCCTGGCAAAAATTGTCACCTGTCCAGGTAACCTTATAGCTAATGGGGCTGGGATAAAAGTTTAATAAATAAATAAGCCAGGGTGTGGTATTTGCTTTGCAAAGGACTCTTGATGATCCCAGCAGATGATCAGATTCATTCTGTCTGCTTCACTCCTCCCTGTCCCTTTCTTATTGCTCCTCCAGACAGTATCCCAAGGGACACTGCAAGGACCAACGGGTATCCTTTCTCTGGAAGTGGCAATTGCTCCAGGTGTTACAAAGACCGTGTAGCAATGTATTCACCTTACAGACTAAGATAGGCAGTGTGCAGTGGGCTGCCCACTGTGCCCTTGCAGCATGCATGTCCTTGCACATTGCCGTAAATTTGAACTCCTTGCACTTCCAGCAGGAGCCCTGTTCGTGTTGAGGAGACAAAGAAGAATTCTCATGTAAACCGAACTTGTACCGATTGAGCACTCACACCTCTTATTCCAGAGAGAGAAGGAAGCACGGATGCCTGGTCCGCTTGGTGGAGCAAGCTCAAATATGGAGCAGCACTGCAATATGGATTGTTGGCTCGCACTTCCTGCCTAACCTCTGTTGCAGGAGGCAGGGCTGCCCAGCCCACTCAGCAATGCTGCCCTGTCTGTGAGGTGACTGGATTGGGCAGCAACAGCTCTTTCTGCCTCTTGTCTGAAAGTAAACCTCTCAGACAGGAGGGGGCAAGAGTGCCCAATCCTCTCAGTGTTACTGCCTTGAGCCAGCCCCCACCTCCCCGGCAGCCTTGCCAGCAGCTTGAAAATAGACCTCTCCTGCTGCTGGCACTTAGTCCACTCGTCAAAGAGGAGTGGATCCCAGTTATCTTTGCCAGAGGCTGCTGAGGTCTACCCTTGAACCACCAATTGTGTGGACAGGGGAAAGCTTCTGACAGTAGCTCCAAGTTTCACTTGGCAAATTTGGAAGCTACTGCCAGTGGCACTCACCTGGCACTCTTCTCAAGGAGAACGGGGGATTTTTGCTGCCCTTGCCAACTGACCTCCTGGCTTTTGAGCTCATCCACCATGGGTTTGGAAAACATGACGACCCACCATGGAAGACAGTAATCCTGGAACCCGCCATCGAGATTGTGGGGTGGCTTGTTTGGGTGAAGCAGTTCCTATTTACACCCCATGACAACCCTCAGTGATAGAAAACCATCATGACCACATTTGCAAATTTAACCTGACCTTTAGACAAAAGTATGTTATGTACATAATATAATGACACTTGGAAATTAGTATTGGTAATGTTTGTTCATTTTTTTTTAGTCTTCTTGTGAAATGCCCTCAAATCCTTGTCAGAAAGATCCTCTCCCAGCATGTCACAATAGATTCTCACTGGTGTTAACACTAGATATGACTTCAGTGGTATTGAACACATATGCCCAGGACCTACTTTTTTGCCACTGTGATTATGCCTATAAATAATATCTGGTGGGTAATGCAGTTTTTTTTTTAATGCTACAGTCACTCTTCCTGAAGACCAGCTAGTGCTGATGTGAGAAGGAACTATATAGTTCACACTACCTGAGATAAACAAGGTGTTCTTTTGTAGGCCAGCATTATCAACTGATGAAAGAAGAAATTGTGTCACTCACCAGGGATATATTTTTATTCTTTATACCAATTTTTTCATTGGCTAGGTTTCAGCCATGGGCAAAAAATGTATAAAACTGTGCTCTTGATCTATGCAGTCATTTCTACCCTGTATCTATCACCTGAATAGGATACTCGGAGCAGCTTACAAACATCTGAAAATGTAATAATATAATAAAACTGTTCAATTGAACAATAAAACAATCCTGACAGTGTGAAAACAGCAAAACCTAGAAAAATAATATGCCATCGCAGTCAATAATGTAGAAAAGGGTATTCATATGAAAACAGTTTTCACTGGCCATTTGAGCACACTCAAGGGCAGGTAGAGTTAAAACTCCCAGAATGATGGCTTCCATAATCTGGGTGCTGAAGGAAAAGCCTCATCATGCCCCTCCGTCGTCATGTATGCGTCATGTGTCTCGTGGAACAGAGGAATTCTTTAATAATTCTCATAAAAATGCACAACATTCATAGTGGGTGATAGTGGTTTAGAATATAGATCAGTAGTCCCAAGCTGGTGGTCTCTGGATGTGTTGGACATTCATATCCAGCCAATATATGGAAGGTATAGGAGTTATAGCCCAGCACATCTGAAAGACACAGACTGGGCAAGTCCAGAATAAATAACTGGAAAATGATTTCCAGAAATGATACTAAGATGCTACTGTAACCATCAGTGTAACTAACAATTGTTTAGGGCAATGGGAAAAAGTAGCAATTTACTCCCAATGTACATCCAGCACATTTTGGCTGCAAATCATTTTTCCCATTGTACTCCCTAGTTATGTTGTGAAATCTTTGGTTTACAGTAGTACAGTGTCACTAGCACTACTGCTGGTGCATAGTTGGATGCTCCCTATAGATGGTCTGTCTGTCTTTTGTAAAATTTGTGGATAACCAAGAATATATATGTGTTATATCCTATAGAAAAGATTTATTTATTGCATTAAATTATGCCATCACTGTTGATATGTGCATTTATATCCTGCCTTTTTTCCCTCTTATGAGGTGTCCAAAGTGGCTTACATAGGGTAACTCTCGCAACAACTACCTTGTGAAGTAGTTTGAGCTGAAAGTGAGTGGTTGGCCCAAAGTAAGATTCATGGCCAAGTGGACACTAGAACTCAGATCTCCTACTCTTAACTATTACAACACACTGTAAAGTTGAGAACAAATATGGTTCTGAACTGCTATTCTTTCTAAACAGAGCATACTATTTTTAGATTGCAATAATTTGACAGCCCAGCAAATGCAAAAACATTCTTTCCTTTCTGTTTAATAAATAGAACTCCTTCATGATGCCAAGAACCAATCTAGCAGTGGCTCCAGCTGGTTGTGGTGGTGGCACACTGGTATTTAAATATTAGGTCTGCCCCAACTTCATATGAAATAGAGATGAAGAGGTCCAAGTTCGAGAGCAAAAGGGGAGCAGCACAAGTGAGAAGTGCTGAGCACTCCCTACTCTGTCTAATCCCCCTTGTTCCTTTTTTTCTGTCCAAGCCCTAGTCCTCAATTGGAGGGCAGCTGAGGGAAGACAAGCCATTGGTGGGGCATGGTTTAGAAGCCACATACCTGTCCATTTTGCTTTTATTATGTGGCTGGGCCTGACCCAGATTCAGAGAGTTGGATCTCCTGCTGTTCATGTCTAATTTGGCCATAACTTTCTTTTAAGGGTGGATGTGTATGGGGGTTGAACAAGACTGCCTTCATCTATGAAAACATCAGTCATGTTAAATAGACACTAACTAGAAGTTTAAATGTTTGTGCATTTTCCTCCCTTCTCTAGGTATACTTATCATTGCCAAACCACCAGTCACTCACGGAAGGCCATTGTGTGATAGCACCTATGCTGCACTGCACTGCAGCCACTCTTCTAGATGAAGACATCTGGGAAGAAATCCAGGTGAGGAGAGCCTTAGACCTGCCGTTTTGCTGTGAGGATTTCTCTAGTCTTACCTGTTCTCATAATGTTTAAAGTGCAGTAGGCACAACACAGCCAAAGCTAAGACCTTTCTTGGTTGATTTCAGTAGGAGAGAAATACACTATAATGTGAGTGATTTAGAAGAGACAATTGTATATAACAAGCTATTTGCATCCCAAGTATTCATTCATATATGTATTGAGTTTCTATATTGTCCGATAGCCAAAGCTATCTGAGTGGCAATTCATAGAAACATAGAAAGAAAGGGAGTCCAAAAGGGTCTCCTGGGCCTTCTAGTCTGACCCCTGGCTCCAGCTGGCCCCACTCATGTAATTCTCAACATGTGGTTGGCTAATCTTTCCTTGAACGCCCTCACTGATGGGGCTTCAACCACCTCCCTTGGAAGCCCATTCCATATCCTAGGATCCTAACCATCAAGAAGTATTTCCTGACATCCAACCTGAAAGCATGCTTATGTTGATATCGATATCAATATCAGTGTATTTCACTATACATAATTTATTATTTATTTTCATTTATTGCAAGCATTTATATCCCATCCTTCCGCACAAGCGTTCAGGACAGCTTACATAATAAAAAATTCCAAAATACAATAATAAACCTACAATTATTAAAACAGAATTAACTACTGTCTGTATAGGTATGTCAGCATAAAAAGTCCTGATACATCATTGGATGTCATTAAATGCCTTGGATAAAAGGCACTGAAAGGATAACAGTTCATGCCTGGCAGGTTTCAGAGGAGAGATGATTCCATAACTGGGGGGCTGCCACTGAGAAGGGCTTCTTCCTTGCTGCCTCTTTCTATACTTTCCTTGGAAGTGGCACTTTGAAGGTCTGAAATGCCAAGCATGGTGCGTGGGGTAGGTGTTCTGTCAGACACTGCACTATGGTAGTTTATGTTCAAAGATGAGTCATCCAATTCTCACCCCTGCCCTGCTTTCTACTGACTTCTGAGTGAATAATTAGTGCAAAGTTTTATGTATTCAACAGATAAACACTTACAGTAGCATATATAGATAGGGAGAGACAGAGAGAGAAGGAGAGAATAATTAAGGTAGCACAAATCAATATTTTGAACAAATGCTGTAAAGTATAAAAGTAATATCAAAGAGTTGTATATAGGTCAGCAACAACTAGCATGCTAGTTTATTTGCCCCAAATAACTTGGTTTGAAAATAGAAGCACTTTCAATAGCATTTGTTTAAATTAGCATAGTGCTTGTATACATTCATGCCAAGTACAAAACATTTTAATTGGTTACTAAATCTACAAATAAACATAAAAGCATTTGGGAGTATTTCATAATGGACAAACCGAGGCACTAGAACAATGTTATTTGAAGGAAGTACAACCAAGAAGGCTATTTTCTGTCTGGATTCATTTTTCGCCATGTGCTGAAATCTCCTGTGAAGATACTGAATAAATTCAAATGTTTTCTGCTTCTTTGAGTTGAAGATCTAAAAGAATGTTCTACTTTAAAAGTCTCTTCAGATTAATTGATATTATATGCCTCTGGTTGCATTGTTCCACATACTACTTGCTTAATGTAACATTTTTATATTCTAATGTGATAATGTGAATACTGGAGACTTACTGGATTTGTACCCCAGCTTTCTGCTAAGAAAAATGGTTCTCAAGATAGCATAGAGTAACAAATAAAACTTGATTAAAATAATAAGAGAAACAATTATATTTATATACAATTAAAACACAGCAACAGAATCAAACTTTATCCTACTCAGTAAGACACTTAGATGCCCAGGACTTGAATTAAACTTTGCTTACTGATCGAAGGACTACAGAGATAAAGAAAGACTTGCCTCCCTTGGCTGGGAGTTTCAAAACCTTTGAGAAAGCTCTGTTTTGGGTTCCACCAATTACACCTCTGAAGATGGGCATCTCATAACAAGGGCCTTTCCTGAAGATCTTAAAATTTGGGCAGGCTCGTTTAGGAGATAGTCTTTCAGACAGCCTGGTCCCAATCCTTATAGGGCTTTATTGGTCATAGCAATGCTTTGAATGCTGCCTGAAAACAGACTGATAGCTGTTACATCCTCCCTTTTGTAACAAGGAGGTCACATACTTTCTGTAACCATTCCCAATGAAAGGTTGCCCACAGCATTCTGGACCAACTGAAGATTCTGAACAATATTCAAAGGTGGTCCAATGTTGAATACTTTACATTAGTAAAAACTATGGAATATGAAGCTGTGGCCAAAGCTGACATCCCTAGGAATGGTCTGTAGAGAATGTCTTCTCCCCACTTCTGCCATCACCTGGAGGAAATCTGTTCCTTTGCTGGCTGGTTCCTCTTGTGCTTACATTTTTGGGTCTAAATATTGGACTTGACCTGATGTAGATAACCTGATTCAGTGAACTGCTTCACTGTAAGGCCATAATGTTGTTATGTGTTTTCTGCCTGTTTTATTCCTCTTAGTGTAAGGACATAATGTTCTTGTGTGTTATCATCCTGTTTTAATACACTTAGGCTGGTGGCATCTCAACTTGAAACAGTCTTTGATTTGCCTTTTAAAGACTCAGTTTTTGAATATTTTATCTTTACCATCAGTAGAGTGCTTAGGGTTTGCTAGAGCAGTGACCCATGGGTTTTTGTGCTGTTGAAGCTTTGGGTTTTTGTCCTTTATGCTCTTTGAATTTGTGACTACCTGGAAGCGATAAGTAAAGTGCACTGATTTCTTCAAAGAAAGAGCACGAAGAAGGGGAATAAATAAAAACGTAATACAGTATATTACATTTATGTCCTATTTATCTTCCAAGGAGCTTAAGGTGGTTTACATTCCCTCACCCCATTTTATACACTGACCTAAAGCTTAAGATGTTTTTGATTGGAGCTTTTCAGACTTCTGGCAAAAAAACAACCCCCTAATAAAACACACTGTTTGGAAGGTCTCGTTGGCATCACTGGATTTTAAACACTTCAAAACTTAAATCTTTTGGCTATAGGCCTTGGCAAAATAGCCAAAAATAATAATTCTGTTAATGATTATTTGTAACAAGCATGATTGTCAAACCAGGCATATTGTTTTTATTGAATTCAAATCTTTATGGTTTGCATTTGAGAGTAGTGTTTATTTGGGAGGATTGACTGAGTCAGCTAGAGGTCATTCAAGCCAAGAGCCTTCTAGGATTTGGTCTCATGTAGAGGCAACTAAGTTCAGTGAAGAACTAAAAATAACCTCTGGGAAATGAGAAAAAGGGAAACCTTTTATAATGGGAAAATGTAATTAAATATGCCTGGGAAGTTCTGCAAAAATACTTAGAAGATTCATTCATTCCACTGGCAGGATATCTTCAGAATGGATTGGCTAGTTATATACTCTCTGAATAAATAAAATTCCAATAGAACCTTTAAAACCACTGAGAAAATCCAGTGCTTTTTCTCTTTTCATGAACTCATTTTCTTTCATGCTTAGTTGAAATACTGTGGTGATATCTTTTCCTTGCAACATGTGTAGACTGTCATGCAGGAGTTGCTTCCATCCATATACACCATGGATTCATAAGTCTGGTTATGCATTGCCTTGTTATCCCAATTTGGACAAAGAGCGTAGAAATAAGCTTTGAAACCATTTTTCAGAGCAGCAGCTGTGTGAGCCTGTTGCAGCAAAATCAACAAAGAGGCTTATGGCACCCTTAACAATGCATTATTGCATCAGCTTTTGTGGAGTGTAGCCATCTGATTAAATGGGCGATCGTCCCCAAAAGCTTGTTATAATAAATCGGCTTGTCTTTAAGCTGCCATAAGACTCTGTTCTTCCAAAGCGAACAACAACTAATTTCAGCAATATCCTGTGAATCCTAAAGGTAGCAATACTGATACCAAGCCCAGCCTGGTCATCCTTAGCTGAAGCAGAGAGCATGCACAACTAAACTTTTTCATTAGTTTTACAGGAGTTCTCCATGTATGACGTCTGCATTCCTAAGGAAATACAGAAATCCATTAATATTCCCGAAAGAATATTAGTTAGCCTGAAGACTTTGGAGAGTATCTGGAGATTGTCATTTCATATAGAACAATAGGGTATCTTCTTTACTCATGTGGGTACAGCCTATACACAGATAGATTCCACATAACATAACAGAATGTCAGGATCTGGGCAGTTTCAGGGCTCTCCATCTGCTGGACAAGCACCGGCATAATAACCCTGGTAGTTGCTGGCTTGGTCCTGGACTCAGCTGTGGCTGCCAGGATTTTGATGAGCACTGCCTGGGAGTCCTGGGAAGGATGTATAAGAGCTGGCTCTTCTCTCCAGAAGCTGCTTCATCAACACAACTCCCCTGGGTGCTGTAGTCTGTTCCTGCTCTTGCATTTTGTCAGACCTTTGCCTGATCCTGTTCCTTGTTCTAACATCTTGCCAGTTCTTGCCTGTTGTGACTGCATCTTACTTTGTTCCACGATGTATTCCTGGTTCCTGACCTTGGGCTGCTCTCTGACCACGATTTGGACTTGTTACTGGACTTTGCTATTGGGCTTGAGTAGCCTTGGGTCCCAATCACTGGGAATTGGTGGGATATATATATATATATATATATTTTTGTCAAATATGGACATCATCCATGTGATCACCTGCGCACACCTGCTGCTTCCCTTGTTCCCTTGGCCAATGAGCAGCCAAATGTCTTTCAAGAAGCCCAGGCCAAGCTCCTCTGTCACCTGGAAAAGCAGTATAGAAGGGGGAGACAGATTGCAAGCAGCAGGAGGTGCCCCAGTTACAGTTTCCCATTTTCTCCATGGAAAATTACCATTCACAGCCCCTCAGCTAAGTTAGATTCCAATTCCAGGTCCTTTTTCAGGTACTCCAACAAACAAAACCAGTGATGCATAAATTGGACCTGCTACACCATCTGAAACTGCATCCACTATTTCATATTTCTCAGTTGAAGCAATACAAAGACAGCACTTTTTCTGAACTGCAAAGCCTCCAGCTGTCCAGATCCAGGGTCATGAGAAGTATATTGTAGCCAAGATCCTGGACTCCAAGCAGCTTCGAGGCAAGATTTACTTTTTGATGGCCTGGGAAGGATATAGTCCTGACGCTCACTACTTTTTGAATTATGAAACATGAAAGTTTCTTTTCATGTTAAAAACAAACTTGTCTCAAGATGTTCTATGCTATTTCTTGCTTACTAAATGAGGCTAGCACAGTTTACAGAGTGTAAAATGAAATGTGAATTCTATAATATATGGATCTAACACTTTACAAATGGCCAGCAACTTAAGATGCCTCAAACTTGTGGTTTCCAGCTAGTAATTTTAAAGGAGCTCGATTTGAAGGAAGCACCTGCCTCCTCTCTGTTGGATAGTATCATGGCATTTCAAGTTTGGGGACCAAAATCATTTCTCATTTATTGGAAATCTAGACTGTGATTTCCACCTTATCTGTTTGTGTTTTAAAAATGCCAGTTTCCATGCACCACTCCAGATGCAAACTGATCCACTCCGTAATTGGTTGTGACATTCCATCCAATGGAGGAGAATGAGTGAGTGTGAATACAGGTCAAGTCTGTTACAGTAACAGGTTGGGTAAACTTCTGCACAATGGAGATGAAAGAGCTAAGATTGCTTTTCTTTAAGGGAATATTAGTATCTGACTTAAAGGTCAATCACGCCTGATGAAAATGTCACTTTTTGATAAATTGTGTAATTGGAAGGCAGAGTAGGGGAATTGTGGCATTTGGAGTCAATACAAGACAAGGTATTAACTTTTGTGGAAATGAAACTCTGAGACCTCCTGTTGTTTCTGGCTCCATTTATGGTGCCCTCAAAATTTTTGAACTTTAGTATGCCTTTCATTTGACTGATAAGAGGACACCTGGTGTTGTCAATATGCATATAGTATAAATATTTAACATTACCCATCATGTTCCATTGGTAAGTTCATTATAACTTACTTTGAATGCAGCATAATGTTAGCCTATGAAAATAGAAAGTTTCTAATTAATACGAGAGACTTACACAACTGTGTTATCTAATTTTATTGTTGGGAAATATTGCTTTCCTGACTCTTTTCTTCCTGACCCCATCCCTTTTACAGGTATTCAGAAAAACTTTGGTAAAGATGTTTGAAGCAGAAGAGCTGGATTGTGTTTTTCTTGAGACAAACCTAAGTACAAAGAAGAAGTATCACATGGTATATGAATGTATCCCCCTCCCAAAGGAAGTGGGGGATATGGCTCCCATCTACTTCAAGGTTATTTGTTTATTGCCTAGTTTTCACCATTTTAGTTTTGGAGCACTCAGCTTAAATTTAAAAGCTAAATAAAAGCAAGTCATATGAAATGCAAAAATATAAGTTCTTACAAAATCTTATGATCATTCTCTGCCTAGCCTACCTCACAGGGTGGTTGTTGTGAAGATAAAATGGAGTGGAGGACATCTATGTAAGCTGCCTTGGCTTCCTCCCAAGAGGGAAAAAGGATATATATGCAATGTAACGGTGGTGGTGATATTCTTTCCCTCTCTCAATGAAACTCTTAACATACAGTTTCCTAAAGAAACTTGGAAGCACAAGAGTTGGGCAAACAGCACCTGGAAAAAGGCTCTCTTCTCTATTATAGCACGAGCCGTGTCTTGCTTCTTAGGTTGTGCAGCATGACATGCAAGTCTGGATGACTGGATAATTTAGGGATAAAACAATCCGAGCATTTATCCATTGTTTGTTGTTAACTGCTGAGTTACTTGGTCTCAAAACAATCCAGTTGCCTTGGTTCACATGTCATGCAGCACAGGCTATGAAAGGGTTGATTGTGCAGGAAACCGGAAGGGGTAGGCACATTATGTGGTGGCCCCAGCAACTGATCTGATTTTTAAACCAATGGGTTGTCACATATGAACAGCCTGATAGTCTCAGCCATGTATATTTCTTCCTTTCACTTCAAGCATTAAGGTGAAAATTGAGTTCCTTGATGGTTGGTCTACAGATTGTATGAATACTTGAGCCTTCGTAAGAATATGGTTTGGAGGCAATAATGACTGAAGTACTGGTATTATAGATTTTAATCACAAGAGAAACATGGCATTATAAATCTTTACCTGGAATTTCCCCCACTCCCTTATGTACAGAAAGGCTGATGGAACCTAATTAATTCTGAGTTCTTAAAAGATCTGTGGCCTTTTTAATTCTATAAAGTTTTAATTTCAATGTAATTTGTAAGATTGCAACTAAAGTTAGCGTGTAGTTCTGAAATTATAAAAATATAAAGGGAAAGATAGTGAATAAAATTAGTATGAGATCACTTCATTATGCATTAATCTATGTAAATTGAATTCTTCAAATCACAGAAATGTCTCCAAATTAATTCCTTACATTATAAAATTAATATGCATTATTGAAGTGGCAGTCTTCTCTCTCTCTCTCTCTTTCTCTCTCTCTTTAATTTCAAATGAAGTTCTACTTTTGTGGCATAGACTCGTAGTCTAAGAGTGTTTCATATGTTATTGCAATATTTTTTCAGAAAGCTATAATGGAGTCTGATGAAGAATGGTCCATGAACAAAAAGTTGATTGATCTGTCTTCAAAAGATGTCCGCAAGTCGGTATGTATTAAAGCTTGCACATGTAAGACAACACCTGTACTTTCTATGTGAACTGTTTTTTGAGTATGACCTATATTTCAAAAGATGCAATTCTGGCAATGGAAGAAGAAACAGTGGATGGAAAGTATGAGAGATGGATTTCAGTTCCAAACATAGTTATAGAGAAAGTACCTTCTGCTGGAGTTCTGACATAGTTAAACTTGATACATTTATGCTGAGAGGCCTGCTTTTTAAGCTGAACTGTGACTTTTTAGAAATGCTAGCCTGTATGGCAAAGGGCTTCTTCTTTTTGCTTATTTATCCAAATATTTAAGACTGCAATCAAAAACACACTTATGAGGAAGCAAGTCCCATTGAGGTCAGTACTTCTGAGGAAACATGTCTAGGGTTGCATTGCATGACCAGCTCTTATGTGGAAGTGGAGTCCTCCCTGCGTATCACTGCAGCCTCCTTTTCATCTAGCAAGACCATTTGCTTGTACGGCAAAGGGGCAGAGTTCTGAATTTTACAGGTGTCCCGTCATATACATAGCAGCCAAATATGGCCTCCTGTGCAGGATTGCTGGCAGTGCTAGTCACTCGTTATCTTGCTCTTGCTCCTGAGTGTCGCCCATTTCGGGCCTCTCATTCAAGGCCACTGATTATTCAGTACCTTCCAAAATCCATCTAAAATTTGTTTGCTTTTATTTAAATAGCCTCCTTTTTATTTGGCTTTCTACAGTAGAACTAAACAGTTGTCTTTATCTAGAGGGTTGTTTCACATTGTTTTCATACGCTTAAATAATGAAACCATGGGAAATGTTAGCATTATGGAGAGCATTGTTTAAGAGATAAGAGCATTATTTCTCTGTGTTTAATTAACATACCAAAACATTATTTCAGGGCCTTGCTGCTAACATAAAATAATGTTCTATGCCTCTCCATACTTTGGTGGCCCCATTTTTGTCTGATTATTCCCTGCTCTTGTATCTGCAGCACTAAAATAGTTATCAGAGTATGGTACCAAAACGAATTTTGCAAAGCAAATTCAAACTCAAAGTTTGAAGGGGAAAAATCAAGAAAGCAATATTGGCTTGCCTAGCTAGCCTATCTGTGCCTAAACTTCTGATGAATGAGCACAAATTCTTGATTTGCACATCAGTAGTGAAAATGTGCTTAGAGATATTGCTAAATTATTTTTAGACTGTCTCCTAGACTTAATGGATTAAGCACAGCTGTGATGCTTGCACCATTTGAGGGCACAGAACACATTTGGAACAATTTCTGGAGACAAACAGAATATTGAACGGGACAGTCCTTTACACTTTTAACTTCATAGCTTCCTTAGAAGATTACACATTTACTGGGTAAATATTTAGAAAAAACCCAGGATTTTACATCTGAGTGATTGCAAAGAAAATACTAGAGCTCCACTGTTTCTTATTTACATATTCCATGGGTACATAAGTCTTTCATTTTGCTGAATATGTACTGTGTGAACTCCAAGGCACACATCACGGCTTACAATCTAGGAGTCTCCAGCTCAGGTCCACAAGAGTTTAATAGAGGCATTTTTGTGCTTCACACTTTAGTTGTTACAAGTACAGTAGCCCTATTAAAGCTGCAGAAAATTGTGTTTTCATAGTATAAAGTAACTTTAATGTGCAGGTCTGGGAAAACTATAGCATTTTGAAGCTACTTTCTCTGCTGCATCTTCTAAGTCATGTAAGGCAATCTCAGACCTCTGTGAAGGTAAATCTTCACTAGCTCTTTTTTGGTTTTGCATCATGCGTTCCCAGACATACTGAGTTGGATCTGAACTTTGCTTTTTTATCCATTTGAGAAAGATTTCTGCAAGCACAAGAAGCTATAGGAAGGAGTGGCCAAAGATGGAGCAAAGTCTGGATCCAAGTCACTATATACATAGTTTGCATCTCCTTAAAACTTCTAATTCTCATTATTTGTTGTTAAATTACAAACATACATAAATATACACACACCCTCCTCCTCCTCCTCCTCAATTGCAAGTTCTGCAGTTACGCAGTTTACATGTTCTTATAAATGTACTACTTTGAGATTTATTTGCACAAAAGTTAATATTTCATGAAATAGGCATGTGACCTCTCTGTAATGCCCCTTGTGAATTTTGGACAAACACCCAGAATTCCCCTTATCCTGCTACTCTTCTTCCACTGTGAGAGGTGTTTTTTGTTCTAGTTTTGCATGTCTAACTTGGTATAATCCTGGCTGCTAGGTTTTCCCATAGGCAAGATCAACAAATCTGGTCTTTCAGGCCCATATTGAGATGGGGAGGATGGAGTGCTGTTTATACAATCACTAGGGACTAATCTAACCCTCACCTGTACTAAAAACAGTGGGTTTTAGTTCTGAGCAAAACCTCATGCACTCTCCTCTCCCCCTACCTAGAATTCCCCTTATCCTGCTACTCTTCTTCCACTGTGAGAAGTGTTTTTTGTTTTAGTTTTGCATGTCTAACTCGGTACAATCCTGGCTGCTAGGTTTTCCCATAGGCAAGTCTCAAGTGGCATAAAATATTTAAAATAAAAATACAGCAAAATAGTTAAAACAAAATGCAGTAAAGACACACTGATGAAACCATCTGCGTTTCAGTTTAAATCACCAGAGACACAAAGAAAGATGCTCTTGGTAGTTTCCCAGCACACCTCCCACAGCCTGGTTATACAATTTTTTCAGATTGTGACTTACCAAAATCAGCCTGAGTGCCTTTGGAGGCTTTGAAATGCCTAGCTATGTGGGCCTGTCTTTGAGTGCTTGTTTATTTCTACGTTACATGTTTTGCAAGCTATATATCTAAATAAAGATATATAGCTAAGTGTTTGAAATGTGTTTCCTTGAAAAAATAATATATAATTTTATGTTTAGGTTCCAAAAGGTTTGCCCTACTTCTGTGTAAACTTTGGTCTCCAAGAAGGCTTTGCTCACATCATTGAAGATCAACACAAGTTCCCTTATTATTTTGGAAAGGTATTAAGATGTCCAGCTTCTGTTTGATGGAAGATGTTCCCTATGCATTGTGCTGAGAAGATAACTATATATATTAGCAAAGGTGACTAGGCTATAGGAGTACTATTGCTGTGTGCTTAGAACGTTGTGAGGGAGTGAGGTGTGTAATGAAGCCTTTCAACTTTATGCTGATATCTCACTGTGCAAAGTGAAAGTTGCAAAAAAGGTTTGCTTTAAGGTAAAGCAGGTTAATTTTCTATTAGCAGAAGCACTATTGTGACTCTGAAAAATAGTCAGTAGAGAGTAATTTTCTCTCTCTGCTCCTGTAAATAAAATCAGAAACTTTGTGTGTAGATTTGCAGGGAAAAAGAAGTAAGAAGCAACTAGTGGATATTGCTGAAACATTTGTTTAGAAACAGCATTAGCTCTGAAGCAATTAGCTCAGTTAGATAATCCCTTATTAAAGAGATGTTGCAGTGCCTAGTCAACATGAAACAAACGTTTTTACAGAATAAAAAGTACTTTAAGGTTTATAGATAGGAACTGGTAGATGCCAGAACACTGGATCTGCTTAGGCAGTTTTTTAAATTCTTGTATGAGAAGGAAGGACTCACTGAAGATCCTGATGCTGGGAACAATTGACAGTAAAAGAAGAAGGGGATGGCAAAGAATGAGGTGGCTAGATGGAATCACTGAAGCAGTCTGAGCTTAAGTGGACTCCGGGGGATGGTGGAGGACAGGAAGGCCTGGAGCAATGTTGTACATGGGGTTGTGATGGGTTGGACGTGACTTTGCAACTAACAACAACAACAATGTATTCACAGATCCCAAAAGTTGAGGATCCTTGCTATAGGTTAATCAGGATTCAAACACGTTAGAGTTAACCAAAAGGCACATTGTAGATTAACTGTATATTAATGATTTCGATTTTTATTATATAGATTTATATACCACTTGCAATATTTAAGAAAGAGCAATTTGTAGAAGTATTAAAATAATTAAATAGAATATACTATAAAAATACAATTAAAATATATAATAATTTCTGAAACATTGATAGAAACATGCACAACTCACACAACTTCATAATTAACAACCCAGAGAGGACATTCACACAGAGAAAACCTGAGTGAAGAGATGAGCCTTGAATTGGCACCTAAAGCGTGCTACAGCTCCCAAATACCAGCGCAGAAATCATTCCGTAAGGTCTATGCTGCATTTTGTACCAGGTGCAACTTCTAGACCCAACTACAGAGGCAGCTCCACATCAAATGGTTTGCAGAAATTGAAATAAGAGGTCACCAGTGCATGGAGTACAGAAGGCCAGGGTATCCCTATCCATGAGAATGTGTCATTGACACACCAACCTGTGAATTAGCCCAACATTGGCTGCCATTATGTGTGAACTGGGTCCCTCTATTTTGAGGGGATGAGTTTGAATAGTACATATTGGTGTTAGCCAAGTGGATAAATGTAGAGCTAGAATAATTCTTCCCACTACTTTGTTTTAAAAAGGATTAGGCAGTTCCCAGATCAATGAAGGGAACAATGATCAATATTCTTCTCTATTTGTTCTACTTTGAAAGGAAGTAATTGGTGGCATGCTGGATCTGGAGCCCAGGCTTTGGAGAAAAGGATTGCGAGAAAACTTTGAGGACCAGAGGAAAAAGGTGTTGCATTTTGCTCAGAGGTGGAAACCGTATGACTTCACCAAAAGCAAAGAGTAAAGATACATGCAGTAGCTGGATTATAAGAAACAAACAAGAGCCAGCCCTGAAGTTCCTCCTTCTTACACAGGAATACTATGTGGAAGTCTTCTTTATTTGGAATGAACACATTCAGGGAAGGGAGGGAGGGAAATTCATGGATTTAAAATGGAGATACCAGAGTTATCTACAAGTCAAATGAATTTCAGTGGTTTAATATGTACATACATACTTAGTCAAGTGTTAAGTCCTTAAATGATGGATGAGATGTGTTGTATAAGCCTTCCACCTTTCAATATTTATTTGCATTCTGTGGAAAACTAGTTGCTTTTCTTAGATTATAATGTAGTGAGTTTTTCATTTAAGATGGTGTAATTTCTTTTTTAAAAATGTGTTAAATTGGCTGTTCAAGTTGTAAGAATTTAAAGATCTTTTTTGATACAAGGATAATTTTGAATTATGATTGTTTTGAGGGAGAGTCTGTCAAGTGCATGGTGTTCCACTTAAAAAGAAAGTTGGACTAGGATGAAATCTTGTACCAACTTACCTTGAAATAAGCCACATGGAACTTGATGGTACTTACTTCTGAGTAGATATATATTGATCTTTAGACATAACAAGGATAAAGTATTATAAGACTGTCTAAATAGCATTTTAAAAGCAAATATTGTTAGTGAATGGCTTTATTAACTGCCTTGTGAAGATGGCTTATCAGTTTGATAAGAGTATGAGGAGGCAGAGATAAATTGGGCTTGACAGGAATTTGAAACCTCACCATTTTATAGACCAAATAAAATTATTACATTTCATGTATGTACAGGATTTTATTCTGCATTTCAGAATTAAAAAAGTTTTTCAAAGTGGCATATAAATGTAAAAACTGCAACTAATATAAAACATCCTGCATTAAAGACCCTGTAAAATATAGTAACTAGAAGAGCAGTGTAATACCCACAAACAAACTGAAACAAAATGTACCTAGGCTTCATCGGAAAGAAAACAAAGTCTGGGCAAATGTACTCTCCACAGCAGGAATTCTGTAAATGGGGAGGTGCCATGAAAATGGTGTCCCCAGTGAAATGGGTCCAAGAACAAAAGAATGTAGCACTCTAGACTAGAGTTGCAACTTACTGGGTATGTGTGTCAGGTCGTAAATAAAGGAAATTCAGATCATGTGTGCACACACCATTATATGGGCTGTTTGAAGTAGGATGGAAATAATGGTAGTTGTATTAAATTGATTAAAGATCAACACATCTGGTCTTTCAGGCCCATATTGAGATGGGGAGGATGGAGTGCTGTTTATACAATCACTAGGGACTAATCTAACCCTCACCTGTACTAAAAACAGTGGGTTTTAGTTCTGAGTAAAACCTCATGCACTCTCCTCTCCCCCTACCCACATTTATCAACAAACATAACAGCACTGGACAGAGACTTCAAGGTGCTATTTTACTGTTCCTGGTCCCTGGACAAGGTGAGGAAACAGAAAGCCAATGTCCAAGGTGGGTCCTCATCTTATTCCAGAAACTTTATTTTGGTGGCTTCTGTGATTCTAGAATACTTTAAAAAAATTGAGGAGGGGGGTCTAATTTTTGGAAGCCCTAAAATCTGCACTGTATGTTTAGGATCACACATTGGTTGTGTTCACATGTGATGTTAAGCCATGCCATGTGGTTTCTTACCTGGGGGAAGCTGTCAAATGATCACATGGTTTCATCCTCCTATATAACTCTTTTCACTGGCAGCTTATGTCCAATGAGCCTTAGTGGCTGAAATTAAATCCCAGGGTGCACTTCTCCTGCCTCTTCCTCATTGGTCTACACAGAGGTTGGCTGGCTAGACTGGCTCCTGCAATTGCTGCTTTTGTCACTGGACTCTATGGTGGCTGCATGAAAACCCCAAGTCTGGATTCAAATGGCCAAATAAGCCAGAGTGAAGCACAAAAACTATACAATAGGTTGTCTCTCTCTCTGTGGTGTCCTGGAAACCAAAAGTGGACATATTTTCCTGTGTTGGGAACCACCATGGCTTCTTGTCATGTTTGCACCCAGCCACTATGTTTGATGTAATGCTGAGTGGGTTTCCCTGCTCACAGACCTTTCTATAGTCCCAGTTATTTCCCTGCCCAGCATAGCTTCCTATACTATTTCAGCTACCTCTTCATACATCCTAGGTCCCTACTGCTTTGTCTAGAGCAAGCCCTAAGACATCTTGCTGGCCGAGGCAGAGCAGCAAATGGTGCCTTTCCTACTCATTCCCAAGGTGCAAAGTAGCATTTGAAGCCAGTAGTTTTGGTCTCTGAGACAGAAAATCTTGTGACCAGCTTTCCCCTTCCTTAACAGGGCAACTACAGTAATAATTATTAATTTTTCATGATGTCTGAACCAGCTGCCTGAGTTTGCCTCTGGCTTTAAAGTGTATGTGATGCACACATGCATTCTCTATTTGCAAAAGGGGTGCATTAATGGGAGGAAGGCATTTGATTTCCGGGTTGGGGGGCCTTAGAACGATTCACAGAAGGCAGCAGAAATGAATGCACATATGGTTAAAAAGCCAGCTAATCTAGGATTATTAGATGCCTCAGAGAGATAATTGGGACCCCGTAGAAGTTTTTCTCCAGTTACATGAAAAGCAGCATCTTTCAGGCTAACTTTCTGTATGCTGAACTGTCCATGAAATCTAATTATGCCGCAATAAATCCAAGTGTCTCTAAGGCAGCTAGTCATTGTGGCTTTTGAACACAAAAGAGCAAGAAAACCTTATTCCATCTCACTGTTGATTCTGCTGGCTAGGGCTAATCATAGTTATAGCCAAAACATCAGAAGAACTTCAAGTTGTCCACCCCTGGATTAGACCTGGACAACAACCTTCTTGTCTCTCACTGGCCAGAACACCAATGACACCAGTAGCTCCATATTCCATTCATATCCGGCTAAGGTCAGTAACTAATAAAATGTAGTTACCTTGCAATTGAAGGGAAATGGGGTGTAACAGATTCACTAGAAGACCTTGCTTAGGTGAAGGTGGGACCCTCCTGGAGGAATGTGAGATCCAGATACCAAGCCAAAACCTTTTCCAGGTTTTGCAAACTTGTTCCAGATATATCTTATTAGGCATGTGAGAGGAATCCAACAGAGGACTATAAGTCCAATGGATTCCAGTTTGTTAGGTCTGCGCTGACATTGATTCGCACTGGTGTGAGTTGAGTTAGCTGAGATTTTCATGTCTAAGGAGAATTTCAATTTCAATGTGCAAATTCTGGACCATCTTATAGATGTTAGCCTACACCCATCACCCTGCCTGTCAATGCAGCTTACTTCCTAGAATAAGATTGGAATTGGGAAGGAAATCTGTCTTTCTCCAAGTTTCCCTGTTTTAGTGTATCCCTGCATTTTACACATCATGTAGTCCCTTAGAGATCTGTTTCCTTTTCAGAACAAGACAAACTGATTTTTGCAAATATTGTATTGCTCCCCTTCCTCCACTGAATCCAAATTGTGGGGTTGCTTTGATGTAAGAATGTTTTCTCCTTGTTTTTTTTCTGCCTTAAATTTTCAACTGAGTTTAAATAGTGTACATACATTTTTCTACATTAATTTTACTCACTATGTATTGGCTGAGTTCTTGCTTTCTGATGGCTCACTGCATGCTTGCAAATGTCAAAAGAGACAGCAATATTTTTAATACCTCCCCTTTGTTTATTTTGTTTATACAAAGTGTACTGCTCAATATGAAGAAGGCTTGGGTGCAGTTAAGACTAGGATTAATCGGAGGGTGCCTCAAAGTGTTCCGCCAAAGCAAGCAGAAATTTTCAAGGAGATGAACACTCTGTGTGATCCTGGGAATGACTCAGCCCTAACTGAGCATTGGGATGGGGGAGGCAGGAATTTCCAGCACTGAAAAACAGATGCATTCAGAGCAGTCCTTTGGGAGGCTTTGGGATTTTTTCTTCTTTGTTTTGATGAGGATCAACAATCAAAAATGCGCGTGGGGGACATTCTAGCAAATACTTGTGCTATTCACCAGGGGGGAAATTCAATACAAGTCCCCAAGGCTACATGTCTCAGCTGCTTCTGCATTGCCCTACAGGTGAGGAACATTTCATTCCTATTCGTGTGGCTCTAAGAAGTTCCTGCAGAGTGTCATTGAGAGACAGCATGCAATCTACTTCAAGGCTTACAGAACAACTCTCCACTGCTGGAGTAAGCAACATATAGCCCAGGTGTAGGGACCCTGTCTTTGTGCGGTGTGGTGGCAGCACATTTGCAGTTTGCCCATTTGTTTTAAAATCTGCTCTTTTTAAAGCTGTTCTGTTCAACTGCTTTGCAACATGCTGGTCACCGTCTTTGGTTGTAACCCTCCGGATTCCACCACACCGTCTACAAAGCCAGTCCGACTGGAGAGCCCATGCTAGAAATTTGGTTCTTCCACTGAACCCATACTGGTGATTGCAGGGAGAGGAGCCTTGTGTACCTTGCCCTTCTGGACAGAACAGTAGTCATGGGATGGACAAGTTCAGGTTGTGTTTGATACAAAATTGTTAGGTTGTACCTAAGGTACTGCTCCTAAAAAGCCATTTTTTAAGAAGAATACTCTGCCCACACCATATTCTGCACTTTCTCCTTTGTTTTTATGTGAAACTACAGCCAGTGGCGAGTTAGGTCTTTTTAGATCCTGGACTTAATGATCTTACCCACTGCCCACTCCCACTTTATGTAGTATATTATTTCAGATATGAAGCACAAAGTCAACATTTCTTTCCCTCCACCCAGTATTACATGGCTTACAACTGCTCCTTTATATTTGCTCCCAATATATTAAAGCAACACACACACAAACACACACAGTGTTATATGGTGTAAAAATAGCACATGTCAAATATAAATCTATATTTTAACTATTTTGTTTTTATGTGCCATCAAGTTCACTTCAACTTAGGGTGATCCTATGACTGAATGTCCTGTCCTTCACAGTCCTGCTCAGCTCTTGTAAACGCAAGGCTGTGGCTTTCCTTCCTTTTCCAATTTCTTGGCTGCTTGACCTGATGTCTGAGCCAAAATCTGGCAAAATCTTTCACAATGTCAATTGCATCATTGTTGACCTTAAAGTTGTGTCATTCTTCTGTTAGCATGATATTTGTTAATGTTCAGCTACAGCCCTGTCTTTGCACTTTCTTCTTTCACTTTCATCAGGGGCTGTTTCTATTCATTGCCGCTTTTCCCCAGTAATATGGTATCATTTGCATATCTTAAATTATTCATAGATTTTCTCCCAATGTTCACCTCTTCCTTTGATCCTAACTGAATTTTCCTTATGAAGTGTTCTACATACAGATGGGAGATATAGGGAGATAAAATACACCCGTGTCTGACACTATTGCCTGTAAGAAACCATGCTGTTTCTCCGTATTTTGCCTTAATGGTACCTTCCTGTCCACCGTACAGGTTAAGCACCAGGATGATCAAGTGCTGAGGCACTCCTATTAATCTTTCAGGACTCTCCATAGCTTCTCTTGATCCTCACAAGCGCTTTGCTGTAGACTAATAATCGTAGACTGATCTTCTTCTGAAATTATTTGGTGCACTCCACTAGCCAATGTATATTTGTGGTATGATCTCTAGTGCCTCTTTTCAGAATCCCATTTGAACGTCAGGAATTTCTGGATCCACGTAGGGTAAAATTCTTTGTTGCAACACCTTGGGCATCACTTTGCTTCCATGGGAAATCAGTGCAATGGTCCTATGGTTGCTGCACTCTTTTGCATCTCATTTCCTGGGGATTAGAGTCTATATTGAACATTTCCAGTCTGTGGGCCAGTGCTTTATTTTTTATTTTTTTAGAATATGCTATTTGTTGGCATATTCTTGTTAGGATTGGACTCATTCAGTCTCTATCTTAAAACTGTTCTTTTGGTCCCCCATCTACTCTAACTGCTTTATTCTTCCCAAGAGTTTTCAGAGCAGCTTCTCTTCATTTTCCAATATTGCAGGTTCATTCTCATAGGATTCCTCTTTGAAAGATTCTGTCATCTTTCCATGTCCTATGTATAATTCTTTGGTATGTCTCCTCCACCCCCTTTATTTTATCTTGCTCAACATGTTCCCCTCAGCATGCCTAATCTAGGTTTGAATTTTCACTGTGATTTCTTGGATGTTCTGGAAGAAATATCCTGGTTTTCCTCTTTTGCCGTTCTATTTCTATGCACTAGATGTTGTAATAGTTCTTTTTGTTTCTGTGTGATAGTCACTGAGAAGTTGCATTTAGGAGTCTGACCCGATTTCTGTCACCTTTTCCTTTTGCTTCCCGCCTGTCCTTAGCAGTGATGAGTGTCTCTTCTGTCATCCACCTAGGCTTTTTCTTTCTTGTTGCTACAGGAATTGTCTTTTGGCATTCTTCCCTAATAATCTCTCTGGTTTCAGTCCATGGTTCTCTGGCTCACCATCTATTAAGATGAGTAATGCAAATCTGTGCTTTATGTGGATTTTAAATTCTTCAGAAAATGTTACTTAAGCTTTATTTTGGCACTGTGCTTCTGTTAGTGATCTTTTTCAGCTCTGATTTTTGACAGTAAGAGTTCATGGTCATTACCACAATCAGCTGCTGGTCTTGTTTTGGCAGTGAGAATATAGATTTGCCATGCCTTACTTCCAATTATGTAATCTTCTTGATTTCTATATTGGCCATCAGATGATGTCCATATATATAGTTGTCTGTTTGGTTGTCTGAGGCAATAAACACATTGTTGACCTCACAGAATTCTATGAATTGTTCTGTTGCTTTGTTTCTTACCCCTAGGCCAAATTCTCCCATAAAATTTGCTTCTGCTTTATATCTTACTTTTGCTTTCCACTCACCTATAATTATCAGTATATCTTGTTTGATGTGTTATCCATCTTTCCTTGCACACCCGTGTAAAAAGTTTTCATTTCTTCTTTAGCATCTGCTGTTGGTGTGCACACTTGAATGCTGGTTATGTGATAGCTTTCAGTAGTGTAGTGACAAATTTAGACATGGGGGATCCCTTCATGATAATTAGAGCCACACCTCAAAGCCATGTCCCCTTAAAGTCACACCCCCAAGCCACAGTTGCTTCCAAGACTGTGCTGCCTATGATTATAAAATAAAAATGAGCTTTGTCACTTTGTTTGAATTTCTGTTGAGTAATGAATGCAAGATGAGGGTATTTCTTCTTGAAATGAAACAACGACAGCTCCTAGAAGTTATTTCTTATTACCTTATTTATTATGAATGGATTATATTTTACTACATTCATACCCTGCCCTCCAGCCAAAAAGCTCCCAGAGTGGCTCATGCGAAATTAATAAGGCAGTTCCTGTCCACAGGCTTAGTATCTAAACACATGACATGCAGAGGCAGACCAGGAGAGAAAGTGGCACAGAAGACACATGTGCACGCCTGGCAGGAACTCTTGGGAACTGTCAAAAATATCCCTGTTCTTAATTCAGAACTCCTGCACAGTGGCAGCTGCCACCTCAAACCAGCAGCATTAAGAGGCAACTGGGGAGAAACAGTAATCCCAGCTTCAGGAATCCAGCAAGCCTCCCTGAGTCCTCGCTCCAAAATAAGTGGGGGCATTCTGACCCCCAAGGGCCCCCTCCACTACATGCTTGATAGGTTTTCCATGAATTAATTAATATGATTTGGTCAGACTTTGCATTAGAGCCCCCTCCTACCTGTGCTGCATCCTGCGTCATCATTATTGCCACTCAATTTCTTGTGAGCTTGTCATTTACAGAGTAAAACTCTTGGGTTTGCCTGACTGAAAATGTCCCATTCACTGCACTTCAGTTTGCTCACACCAAGTACTGTGATATTTATCCATTCTGTTTCTTGCTTTTTGGTTTCCAGTTAGCCTTGATTCATACTTCTCATGTTCCATATTCCAACTGTATGTGTCTTGCAGCACTGGCCTTTCCTTTCACCTCTGTGCAGCCAACAGACTTCATTTCAACTTTGATCTAGCTGTGTCATTAGCAACAGAACTATTTGTATTTCTTCTGACGCAATCTTTTTTTTCATGTTGGATTGTTTCATCATAGGGCATTCAAGGTAAGAAAATGGTTTACCATTGTCTTTTTCTCCAAAGCACTAGCCAGACTTAGCTTGAGCATCACTGCCAAGGTTTGTTTAAGATCATTCAACTGCCAGGAGTTTCTCTGCCCCTGTCACCATTAGAGATATCCATTCTCTTCTGCAGATGTGACCGTTACTCCCGAAGAGTGGATGCTGCTCAGTTTGGTGTCTCTGCATTGGCTATTCTGCCTTGGATAACCCTCCTAGAAGACCAGTCTGGCAAGAGTCTGGCCTTCTGGTGGCATTGATCTCAGCTTCTCTGACCTTCTCAAACCCTTCGCCACATTGAGGTGTATCCAATAGGAGGATCATGGATAATATATTTTAAAAGTAAGAATGGTAACCAGTGTATGTAACCAGCGTGCACAGCCACTTTACTGACCATAAATGGTTTTAGAAATAAAAGGTTGCTTTGGCAACCATTGTTTTCCCTGGAGAGTTGCAAGGTGTTCACACTGACCCAAGTTCCGATGTTAAACCTGTCTAACTTTGCCCCCATCATCTGACACTCTCTTGGGATTCATTTAGAGGCATCCCTAGACTTTACCTTTACCCACTCTTAGTTGTACAATAGACTACAATGCAGCCAGCCTTGGTTCTAGTCAGTATTTCTAGGAATTACTAGAGAAAACAAACTCAGTTCCTACAATTTAGGAATCACCATTTATGCAAAAATAATATGTATTATTATTTTGATTTTTATGCCACTACAATAGCCCATATCTGAGCTCTCTGTATTGCTCATAATATATACTCACTATACACACTGGCCTTGGAGTAAATCTCACTGAATTCTGGGGGGCTTACTTCTGAATAGTTGTATGTCTGTGCATGCCTATGTATGCAATGCAAATATCTGGAAACTCTCACAGTGTGATCTAAATTTGCTTTTTTGAATAGTAGCATCCTTGGCTTCCTTTTAATTTTTTTTCTTATAAGGACAAAGTAATGGGATATGGATTACACCCTTTTTGGTAGCAGAATTCTCATTTTCTGAGTTGTTTTCAAGAGCTTTCTGATCTTTAGCCCTTTCTTTAGATCTTTTATTTCTCAAGGGAGCTGTATTTTTTACAGAATTGAAGTAACAGATCATAAGGTTGTCACCCAACACCTGTACGGATAAATAGCCCTTGACCTTGGTTGCAACTGGCAGCTGAGTTGTATGGGAAAAGCAAATGTTCCCTGTTCCCATTAAAAAATTAAAAGCTAAAAGTAGATTTTAATACTTGGAGGACTTGTAATGGCAAAATGTAAATGGCTGTAAAATGGAGTGTTTGAGTAAGCAGTATTTTTACAAGCAATAAAATATTGAATACAGTCTGCCCTTGTTGGCCAAACAGTAGCCGAGTCCTTGAGTGGGCAACTTCCACTTTTGCCTTGATAGTATAATATCAATAGCTATCAATGGCTGCTGGTCATGATGATTATATTTTGCTTCCAGTGTCAGAGATAGTATGCCTCTGAATATCAAGTTCTGGGAATCATGAGTAGGATAATGTTGCACTCGTGTCCATCTCTTTGATTACATCTGCCTCCATGAATTACTTTTCCTGCTACCAATTCTTTTCCATAAGCAGTTGTCTTGCCAGTTTCATTGTGGAAGTCAAGTGCAGCACTTATTCAAAGGAGATCTGGTGCATCCAAGCCGAAGTCCTAAAATGGACGGAAATGGTACTTTCTAGAAGGAGGCAGGTCAATGGAGCTCCTTATTTGAGCACTGCTCACCTGCCTTCCAGAAACAAGCATTTCTACTCATGTGGGTTTCATGATTGAAACCATTTCATGATTCCCATTGAAGTCCAGGCCCAATTCAAGGTTTTGGTTATCACCTATAAAGCCCTCAACAGCTTGGGACCTGGTTATCTAAAGAAGCGCTTGCGTCCATATATGCCCTCCCGCCCCCTGAGATCGGCAGAGGAGGCCCTTCTCCGGGAGCCCTCTGTGAAAGATATTAGGAGGGTGAGTACCCAGAGGAGGGCCTTCTCTGTGGTGGCGCCCCACCTATGGAATGCGCTCCCCCGAGAGGTCCACCTGGTGCAGTCATTTGTTTTTCGGCGCCAGGCCAAGACCTTTTTATTTAAAAGTTATTTTAATTGTTAATTATTGCTTGTATTTATTGGGTTTTTATACTTGTGCCAAGATGTTTTTAAGGTTAATTATATTATTGTTTATATATTTTGTAAGCCGCCCCGAGGCTTTTTGCGAATGGGGTAGCATAGAAATGTTCTAAACAAATAAATAAATGATTGCCTGCACAATGGAATTGGTGAGGCAGAAGAGAATTAGAGGAAGTGGAAACGTTCTGTTGTATTCTGCCCTGCATGAGAAAGCATTATTTTAATGGGTGACTTCAATACCCATAGATTGGATAAATGCATTGGTCAAGATAAAGCGGTCCTAGATCTTTGACCAGTGGTGCTTTAGAAATGTGAACCATGCAACTGAAGGGAAGGCATCCTAGGCTTAATTCTACAGGAAGGAAGTGAAGAGGGTGATAGTTTTTTCTCTTATAACAGTAGAAGCTGCGGCCACCTAATGAAGCTGCATGGTGGGAGATTCAGGACAGGCAGAAGAAAAAGGAAGTATCAATTTACACAGCACATGGCCTCCACCAAGTGCAGTTTTGGCCACAACTTGGGCAGAGAATTAGACAAAAGTCACAGAGAAAAAGGGCTTTGATGAACTAGCCATGATGAACACATTCTACCTCAGGATCAGAGCCTGTATGTCTCAGAAAATGGGCTATTGGGAAATATCAGCAGGAGGGTATGAATGCATTCACAGTTTGCATCAGGGGAACTTAATGTTGGACTAGGGAGCCCTTTGTTCTGATACAGCAGGTCCCTTAGTATTGATTCTTTAAAGTGCTGTATCCCACCCTTTATTACACAAGGATCCCAGGCTGCAGAGAGCTCCATGTGAATGAATGTGATATAAAACCCTAAATAAAATAAATAAATAATCCACAGTAGATCGTTAAAATCAATAAAAGCACACAACAACCAGCCAGTATCACAGATTCCATCTAAAGCATCTATCAAACATCTTGGTCTAGTACTTAGGTCTCAATGTCGAAACAAAAGACCTGCCAGAAAAGGATTGTTTCCATCTGGCACTGAACACTGGCTAGTGCCAGTCCAGCACCCAGGGGAGAGCATTCCACTCCTTCCGCCAAGAAGGCCGTGTAACTAGTCCTACTCGTAGATGTCCAGAGTTAGGTGATGGTATTCCCGATAGGGCATCCACAGTGGTGGTCTTGGCGCCCAGCAAACCACTGGGCAGGTGAACAAGAGAAGAGGACGATGGATGATGATGATGATAGGGAACAGCTGCTGCTAACCCAGGTTTGCTACTTGACAGAGGAGAGTCCTCTACTTGAAGATCTTTTCTCTTTGATTGGCTGTCTAGCTGAAGCCTGGTTTAGAGTCAGGCAGCCACCAGGAGGTGAGCAGTTGGAGCCTTCAGGCGGTCCATCAACCAGTTACCGGGTCAGTCTTCTGGGCTCTGGTGAGCTCTATTTATATAAAAGTTACAGTTCATGTAGTTAAATTATACTTAACAGATTACAATCTATATATTTGCATCCATAGTAATATATATAGGCAAATAGGTACATTGTCTGTCTGTCTGTCTGTCTGTCTGTCTAGGCTGGCAATGTGTTTTACCTGTACCCTACGGGCTAAATGGAGAGAGATAATCAAGTAGGACAAGGCACTGTTCTTTGTCATGTTGCCCCTTGCCAGCTTGTCAGCCAGTAGCTTGGGGGGCAAGCTCCTGGCAATGTCAGTGAGGAGCAGCGCTGGGGTCTCCTGGGAATAGTGAGCCCTTCCAGAAGGCAAGTGACCTTGGTATCTGCTGGTGAATGCCAGACCCTGACACCAGCCCTGTTCTGTAGCGTTTGGACTGGTGATGCTAGGAAACTGCTCTTAGCCGCAGCTGGGGCTTCTCTGGCTATATTTATGGTTGTATCAACTGTGTCTGTTTTTGATTGTGTGGTTCCATCCAGGTCGCTCATGGAAGTCTGCCCTTCCTTCCCCTTGTATGGGATGCTTTGCCACGAGCAAACCTGCATCATTGCCTGCTGTGAGGGCTGTCAGTGCCATTCTGGTTACAGAGAAGAAGAGGATCCGCCATACAGTTGGTTTGGTGGCATGACCTAGATGCAGTTTGTTGCCATTCATCTCTGCCTCAGAAAATTACGTCTCATTTAGATGACTTACTTCGTGAAATGCTTGCATTCACAACAAAATAACTAATTATTCCATTAGTGTAGAGTTCCCATTTGCATTTTCTGCAGACAACGGGGCCTTTTGAAGCTGGAGGTCTGATAACATTGTGCCACTTCTCCTATTTCTAGTCCAGTAACTTTTCGGCATGGCTAAAATAAAAAATGCCCACGTGATGCTAAAAGCATAACTGTGGAATCAGCCAATTGCTGACCTTGCTGAGCAGCATCTGAGCACTGTGCCTCGATGGAGAAAATTTCCATCACTGTGGATCATCTAAATTTAAAAATAAGTACTGTACATTTAGAAAGATTATCCATCACAAAGTTTCTGAGAAGGTAATAGAATCTTAAGTAAGATGCATAAAAAGGAGTATAACATACCAAATTAAAACAACTGACATGATGAATGATGAAATTGTCAGTCCTGTGGCAGCAAGAACTGCTTCTGTAAAGCCAATCCAAACTAAAATTGCTGGTGCAGCTTCACTCAGTGTGCACTCCTGAGGCCTCTTGATGTTGTCTGGGGAGCCTGCAGAATATCCAGAGTGCCTTGCAGCCTGTGCAGAAAGAGCAAAGTCACCCACATCCCCCCTGGAGGGGAGAAAAAGTGGCATGCCAGGGGGCCAGGGTCGTACATGATGGCCACTGGTGTCTCAGGCTCCTTCCTTCTCTCTCCCTGGTACTTCAGCTTGAAGGATGGAAATGACTGTCAAGAAGGCAGAGAGACGCGCACCTTATATCCTGAAAGAAGAGAACATCACTGGACTTGCTTCGGGTGTGGGATGCACAGAACCCTCCAAGCTAGGAGACTTAAAAGCACTGATGATGGCAGAGTGGTGGGGAGTGGATAGAAATGCACCCTTAGGTGGCCAACATGCATGTTTTAAACGTTTTCCCCGGCATATGCTGGCAACACCTGTTTCCTTCCTTTCTGCCCCTGGAATGCCCATAACACCTTTTTCTGCTCTTGCAGCCTTGGAGTTGCAGCTGCAAAGGTGGAGTGGGTGTGCTCCATATTTATAGAGCCAGATCTGAACTGGAAGTAGGTTTCTTAGATTGGAATTGGGGCTGTGTCTGACGTCTAGAGTTTGTTCAGCTAGACTTTGTCTGGCAGCCATAAGATTGCATCTGAAGGGTTTTCTTTTCCCCCAAAACAGCTTATCATGCCAATGTTCTATCATGTTGCTAAAATGTTCCCACACTGAATTGGGCTAGGTTTAAGATTAAGCCTTAACTTAATGTTACAACCAAGAGTCTTAGACTTGTGCACTTTACCCTTCCTGCTCTAGCAAAGCTGTGAAGTGGATTTTGGAAGCTTTATCTTCCATGAAGATAAACCTCATGTCAACATATCTTCTAAACCAGGAAAACTAATTAATCTGAACTTTAATTTGAAACAAACCAGATCCAAAACAAGGGTTATAAAGCTGGATTGTTTGAATAAACAACTGCTAAGGTTATCTAGAGGTTATGGTTTGAACACAAAGCTAAATTGTGGTTAATTGAAATAGCAAGTCAAACTAACCTTGCAGCTTCATAGGAGGGTACAGGGGAAAAGAAGTTTGTGAGCCCAAGGCATGCTGGACCTGAACATGCCTGGGATTAAATCTGGGACCTTTTCTATGCAAAACTGCTGCTCTACCACTAAACAGGCCTTTCCCCAAAACAGCAACTGCCCTGAGAAAAAAAGGAAACATGCATGTGGAATGAAGTCAGAAAGCACATGTTAAGATGAAAATACCCACAAATGAAATGGCTGAAAAGAGCATGCTAATGCCATTAGGACTGTTATGTTAATACACTCTGAGTGTGAACCAGTGGTATGGTGATATGAGTATTGGTTTGGGTTAGTGTTGGTAGAGCCAAGTTCTAGTTCCCACTTGGCCATAGAGCTCACTGGGTAACTTTGGGCCAGTTACTCCCTTTCCCAGACAAATCTACCTCACAGAGTTGTTGTTGTGAGGATAAGGTGGAGTTACATAATTTGCCTTGGGTTCTTTGCAAGAGGAAGAAAGGTAGGATATAAATGCAATGGAATAATACTAAGGGGTCAGATGAATCATTTTTCATTTTAGACATGAGAATGAAAACCAAGTAATGGATTGTGAAATTATATTGGTCAATCTTTATTTATTTGTATACTTTTTCTACTCTGCCCAAGCGATGAAGTTACTGGTGGGTGTATCCGAGCAGAGAGATCCTGGAATGAATAATCAAAGGCATTGTGCAGCTGTTTCATCTGTCCTTCTGTGTTAAGTAAACAGACAGAAGTAATAATGGGAAAACACAGGAAAGTTGTAAGTTGAAGACATCCGGATTCCCCCATCAGCTTCCATGAATGAGACAGCACATAAAAACCTTGTCTTGAAGCACCCACTATTTTGGTATTTTGTTTGTCTCCTAGGAATGTGAGGAAGATTGTATTTATTGTTTAAACACTTTTCATAACACATAAAGTAAAAAAAACTAGAGAGAGTTCTCTTGGTGGATCCTTAAGTGTTCAGTGGGTTTTACCAAAGGAGAGGAGTTCTGCTATATGTACCGTATTTTTCACTCTATAAGACACACTTTTCTGCCCTCAGAAGTAAGGGGAAATGTCTGTGCGTCTTATAGAGCGAATGTGTGTGTGCCCAACGCCCGGGACGCTGCCGGCCAGGCTGCACCACGTGGCACCACCTGGCCAGCACACGCTCGGCACGCCCTGCTCCGCCCCCCCCCCTCCGGCGCAGGTGAGAACTGTGCTGCTTGGGGGGAGTGGTGCAGAGGAGGAGGAGCTGCGGGCTTTAACCCGCGGGCCGCACGGAGAGACGGACTGCTCACCCCCACCACCTGAGAAGACCTGCCACCGCTGCCCCGCCGCCCAGAAGACCACCGCCGGCACACTGCCAGCCCGGCTGCACCACACCTGGCCGGCACGCGCTCGGCACGCCCTGCTCTGCCCCCCCCCCCGGCGCAGGTGAGAGCTGTTAATCACAGGTCGGTGTGTGTTTTCAAATGGCAACCCGTCTTTTAATGAAGCCCATGGGGAAGTGATGGCGAATGTGCCTGTGATTATCAGGAAGCTTTCCATGGATCCCTCCTCTAAAAACTAGGTGTGTCTTATGGTCAGGTGCGTCTTATAGAGCGAAAAATACGGTAGCCCAAAAAGAGCCAAGATATCTATTCTTTGCTAATGTTTTGTGTGTAGAATCTTTGACCGAGTATGCCTTCAAGAGAAAGCAGACCTTCCACACCTAGATCAGAAAAGAACAGGGAGTATAAGCTAGGCAGACAATTTGTCTGATCAAGTTGGGTTTAAAGTTTGTTTGATTCTTTGTAAGTCTTTGCTTTTATGTTTCTCAGAAGCAAAGTTGTAGCCCACACAATGCCTGCTTATCCTGTACAAGTTTAAATAAACAAGTCATGGTAAGACAATGATACTCTACTACAGGCCCAGCCTGAGATGTTTGCTGCTGCATGAATGGAAAGGAAAATAGTGCTGCACATTTCCTCTTACCATTTAAAGATGCCTCTGTCACAGGATCTCCTGCATGATCTTTTTCCTGGCAGCAACAATGCAATAAGCACATATCAAGGGAATGTTCCTATGGTCTCTGGGCATCTCTGAAGGACACAGAATAGGTTGGATTCCTGGCTCTCAGACTGGAAATGGTACTTCCCTGCATTGCTCCCTTACAGCTGATGTGAAAAGAATTGCACTGTCTGTGAATCAAGGTCAGAAAATTGTCTTCTGAGAGGGGTTAAGGGGGGTATTTTAAGGAGGCAGAGAGGAGAGGAGACTGGAGCTTCCAGAATATGTGATATCCCTCCATCCCACTCTGGAACACCATTGGTGGAGGATTGAAAACAGAACAGGAGCAAAAATGCAGCATGGGAGGAGGAAAGAAGGGCAGTTTACTTCTACCGGATGGGCATAAGCTGCTGACTTGGAGGCTTGTGCTCATTTCCACAGGACTGTGTCCTAAATACCAAACAATTGGCTGCCTTTTCATGCTAAACCAGCTGCCTGAGGCAACAACTTTACTCTGCCTGTGGTAAGGCCAGCTCTAGACTTTTCCAAGAGAAAA
Organism: Varanus komodoensis; assembly: GCF_004798865.1. Taxonomy (NCBI): domain Eukaryota; kingdom Metazoa; phylum Chordata; class Lepidosauria; order Squamata; family Varanidae; genus Varanus; species Varanus komodoensis. Next base: position 50,784,688 of record NW_025335941.1, read on the forward strand.
TGGAATTGAAGGATGCAAGGGATCTGGACTTAGCATGCTTTTCTCAATTAAGTGCAACAAGAATGAGAGGAGCAAAACGAAGTTTTGTCTCAAGAACAGGTTCAATTGCAGCAAAATGGCAATTGAAACAGAGCACATGGAGGAGTCCCCTTTGATACCTTCACTGACAAGGTAGCAGTGACAAATGCCCATTGGACTGAAATTCCTGCTGTGAGCACTAATTGGCACCTTTGGATACAGGTGGTTCTCGCATTTACCTGGGAGGGTGGGCTACCTGGGGGTTGGAATGGGAGCTCTGGCAGGAGAAATCTCAATTCCTGGCCAAGTGGAATGCTCTGATTTACATTGATGCTGCTTGGGGACCTGACCTGCCTGCCCAGGCTTACTGCTGGCCAGACAGGTATGTCCTACAGAATTGTATCACCTGCTAGTTGGGGAATGAAAAGCATGCAGCAATATTTCCTGAACTGTACCACTGCAGTCTATTTCTGGTCTTTACCAGTGCTATGGATGCTGCTTCCATTAGGGATTTCAAGCTGCCACCAAAGCAGTTTTTCAGACTCTTCCAGAAGTTGAGAGCGTACACCAAAAGCATTCCAATTTCCTTGCAAACTCCTCTCCTTGCCAGTCATTTGGGGAATTACCTTGTAAATATTCTGGGGAAATGACTTCCACAAGGAAAAGGCTGTAAAGTGAGCGCTGTGATAATGGCATCAATTTAGGTAAAGGATCTGTAGAAGCAGTGAGATGACACACAGGTAATTCTGGGGCCAATTACCATATTACAAATGACAGAACTGCATTTAAGTAAATCTGTAGAAAAGAGACAAGCAACATTTAGAAAAGTCAGGAAGTCAGGCTTCTAGACAATAGGTTTTTTCTTTTAACAAGAAGTTGGGCGGGGTATAAAAACATAACATGGGCTTTAAAAGATACAAAGTGAGGCATATAGATTTCTTTTTTAAAAAAAGGAATAAAAATCAAAAATAAAAATGTGGCACTATAACATTGGTAGACAACTGGTGGCTCTTCAGACTGCAAATCTCATCATCCCTCTCTGTTCTTGATGGTAGCTGGGGATGATGGAAACTGTAGGCCAAAACTTCTGGAAACATTCAGGTTTCCCACCCAAGCTGCACCCCTTCAGATAGGTTGAATTATAAAGGCTGTGTGAGAAGGGCATCCATGGCGATATGGGTTTCCACCTGATAGAAACATAGAAACCGAGCGAGTCGGAAGGGGCCTCCCGGGCCATCTAGTCTGACCTCCGGCACCAGCCGGCTCCGCTCACGACATGCCCACCATGTGCACGTCCAGCCTATCCTTGAACACCCGCACCGATGGGGCCTCAACCACCTCCCGGGGAAGCCCGTTCCACGCCCTCGGGCTCCTGACTGTCAGGAAGGGCTTCCTGGCATCCAAATGGAACCCTGATGTTTCCTGCAAGGTCCTTATTGCTTTACAACCATTGTGGGAAATGCAGGCTTTCCGTGGGTGCAGCTATCCTGAAAAATAAAGTGGAATCACTGCACTAGTTGGACTTCCACTTATGTTAAAGAGGTAGCAGCTCTACTGGGGGGAAAAGATAGAAACACCCAGAGATGATGCTTTGTGTCATGAAGTAATTGACCCTTCATGAATGGTCAAGTTCATTGCTACAACAGAAGTCATCATCATCATCATCATGATCCAGGAACTGTGCATAATAAATCCGCATAGGACCTATAATGTCGAAGTTATGATTTTTACATTTTCATAACACTGCCATTCAAGTTAGAATTGGGTGCATTTCCATCTAGATTGCTTTGGAGTGGAATATTAACAGTTCCATTTACTGTTATGCTTATGTGTTTTGACCATGCATGCTAAGCATCAGTGAGCTGTCCTGAATAGTATCAGCTGCCAGTAAGATTCTGCTCCAAATTAGTATGTGAAAGAAAACGCTGCCATTCTGCATTTACAGTTTTTCCCAGTGATCATCAGGAATCCTCCATTTATTAATAGGTTTACACAATCCAGATCTAGCAATGCTGTGCCAAAGAATTGGTTGAGATTAGACACTCCAAGCCTAACTGATTTTCTTTTGCGCTATTCAGCACATTCATCAGTTCAACAGTTGGGTTTTAATGGGATGATCCAGATACAATTGCTGATACAAAAAGTATCAGACCTTAAGCTGTGATTATTTCTGTTGTTAAAATAACTTTCCACTATTTGAAAAGATGGACATGTTATTAATTACTATCATGTCCTCCCCTCCCCTCCTTGTTTGCTTTGTATTAGCATTTCATGGGGGAGGGGACAAGATCATGCACTGAAGGAGCCATTGACTTGCATGATCACTGTAACCCATCGTGCCATTTTCGTACATGTTGTTATATGTGCTGGAAAGTTGTCATACGTGCTGGTGGCAATTTTGAATATTCATTTCCTGGAAGGGGCTTGCCAATGTTTGTTCTGTCATTTGCACTCAGGCAGTAAGGGTTGTTTGAGGGCTGATCAACCCTTCGATAACCCAGGGTCTGTTATGTGAACCTCAAACAACCTTTGCTGCCCATGTTTGGATAACATGACAAACGGTGGCACCATCTGCCCAAGTCAGGGGTGAAATGTTCAAAATGGTCACCAGCACACACCATGACCCATTGTAGGCTACAAAAGTAGTTTTTTGGTGCCAGGTGAAGCCTTTTTTATACTCCCAAGCATTTTAGTCTTTCTGTTTTTTGCTTTAAATGTGTTTAAAGGAATCTCCAAACTTCTGATCTGTACATGACTGTGAGTCATTACTTTGGTTTTAAGCTGTGCCTTTACATGTTTTCACCGTTTTATACTGTGTTTGCTCAGGATGTGTTATGTTATGGTTTTATCCGTTGTGAACTGCCCCTAGAACTTCAGTTATGGAGAGGCACCGGAATGTAGGTTAAATGAGGGGCAGCATGGCGAAAGGGAGGTTTTGACAGCAGGTGGGTGTAACTGCGGCAGAGTTGCCTGCCCCTTGTCATCCACAGCCCCTTGTATAGGAATTCCCAAACTTCAGGGGCTTGTGGACACATTTTGACTTTTTAAAATGTTATTGTGACACCAAAATAGTAGCTGTGGGGTAAAGAGAAACCTCAAATAGTGCAATGTGGAACCTGTTGGTCTCTCTCTCTCTCTCTCTCTCTCTCTCTCTCTCTCTCTCTCTCTCTCTCTGTGTGTGTGTGTGTGTGTGTGTGTGTGTGTGTGTGAACAAAGACCAGTGTCTTCTACTTTTACCCTGGCTTGGATTTTGGATGTCATGGAGTTAAATCTATTTTTTAAATTTTTGTGTGTAGGCTGGTCAACACCAGGCAAAAGGACAAGAGCTTATCTTATGTTAATGGATCTGGGCTAAGGAAGCCAAAGGCTGGCAGATGCCTGATTTTCTATGTGCTGGATATGTATATCTGCTCAGAGAAAGCCCCTTTTCCATTATTTCAATTCTTGATTGAAACCTTGTGCTCTCTTTTCCCTTCAGGGTTGCCATTCCATGTATAAAAACCACCCATATGTTGCCTACCAGAGACAGGAGACCTAGGAATTTTTATGGCTGGTTTGGGTGGAGATAGCCAGAGAGAGAGAAAACCTTTTCATTGGGAGGCAGCAGAGAAATCATTGGATGGGAAGGGCCCCAAAGGGTGGAGATCTCTGCCTGGTGTTACTTCTTCTCTCAGTGTGACCTCCCCCCCCCCCAAAACACACAGACACGAAGAGATAGAGAACAAGAAAGGCTGACATGCAGACAACACATAGGCTTGGGCCCCTTGCTGGGCTGTTCCTCCAAAAGGGACCTTCAAGGCCTCTCAGGATCTCCATGGAGTTCATCTGCAAGTCACCTCATGTCTTGGTTATTGCAACATGATCATCCTGGGGCTTTCCTTGAAGACTGTTTGGAAGCTTCAGTTGGAGGCATGAGGTGGGATGCAGAGTCATATCAGCCCCTTTTCTAGCAACAGTGTTGGCTGCCTGTTGCTTTCGGAGTACAATTTGAAGAGCTGGGTTTGACCTATGAAGTGCTAAATGAATTGGGACCAGTTACCACCTCCTTCCACAGCTGCTTGAGAAGAATAACTTTCACAAAGGCAGTTTATGCTGACCTTTGAGGTATTCATAAGGTAACAACACCTGAACGTTGCCTCTCCCCACATCTGGAACCTGCTTTTCTAGGAAAACTCTTCATTGCTTGCATGCAGTGGGGCAGCTAATACTGCACATTTTAATCTTGCTTTGGAGACTTCCCCAATATTTTGGCAGCTGTGATTTTGGCTGCTTTTTATCATTTGTTTATACATTACATTATTTTTAGTGTATAGCACTCTGACCTCCTTAGGGAAAAAGAGTGGGATATGAATGCTTTTCAATGAATAATAAATGCTGCAAACCCTAATCAGAGCCTCCTCTTTCACTTTTCCTGAGAGAAATGGGTCACACGGTCCTCCCAGTTTCTGGGCCAGAGAACAGACAGAGTTGATCTCAACACGGAAGAGAGGCGCAGTTTCTCTTCTGTTGGGTTGCCATAGGAGGCTTAATAAGCACTTTCCCACAATCCCCTCCAGAGCAGAAGATTGCCGGAGAAGCAGGAGTTAACAAAAACAGCTGGCAGCTGGTGCTTTAATATGATACATGAATTGCTAATGTCATCACCACTTCCATTTCTAATGCCATAGCAAAGCGAATGTTAACTGTGACACTTAATTGCAGTGTTGATAGCATTTCCTGCCAGTTTCACGATTTGTCCCAGGAAACTGATGAAGCTGGTCCTTCTGGGTTAGCATTGGGGCACATGGCAGAGAGTGCAGATCCCTTTTTATTTTACAAGTACACCAGGGGAGACTTTGCAGTGTGGATCGTTCCCTCTGCTGGAGTAACACATGAGCCCCAGAAGTGATTGCAACTCACAGATTTTTTGGTGTTATAAACTTCTGTATCTTCAGGACCCATGAACCGTTCCAAGGAAACCCACAATAAAAGATCACCAGTAAAACAATAAAAATCCTCTTGAGGAGGTCTGGAGAAGCTATGGTCCTTCTGATGTTATGTGATCACCTCTTCTACTCTGATTGACCACTGTCAATATTGGCTGAAGGTTTATGGAAGTTGGAGCCTAACAATATCTGGAGGGCCACCAATTTGGAATACCTGCAGTAGAGAGGAGATGTCCTACGTCTTACTCAGAATGACATTCAGTGTCCCCATCCCCTATGAAGCTCCCTTATATAAGGAGCAATTAAAGCCTTCAAGCAAAAGACAGAGGTTTGGATTCAGATGTTCTCATACCTAAACCAGACTCATTCAAATCAAATCAATAGGACCCAAATTAGTTATGACAAAGTCCTATTGATTTCAATAGTCAGTTGAAAGAATGACTAAGTCTGTATCAAACCCAATATCATTTCATAGGAAAATATTGTTCAATTGCAAATATTTTAATGGACATATTGACTTTCTTTAAAGTGGCGTCTTTATGCTCTATTGAAGGAGTATCTGGATTCACGGGATCATATAAATGCTCTGTTTTAGGGCTTTGTATTTGGGGAGGAATTTAGGTTGTCAACTGAGAAGATGCCAGAAGTTATCAGCACAAGCTCAGACTGGTATTTGGTATTTCAGACTGCATTTGGTATTTCATAAAGAATAATTTAGTTTGCTTCACTCCTCAAAAAACTCTTCACTGCCCTGTCCTTTTCCTTATCCCTGTCCAATGTCCAACCCTGCTCCTTTGCCCTTCCCCTGCTTTACAATGCACATAACAGTCCAACTGCATAAATGGCACAGAAAGTCACTGAGAGGTTCAGCAGAAGCAAAAAGGATATGCACCTTCCCCACTGAGTCGTCCAACAAGGCCCTATTAGTCAAAAGGCTATGGTATGGATCCAGATAACCGAAATAGTCCAGAAATCCCTGGAGTTGAGTTCCAACATTCACTGCAATGCCTTGCTCCAAAATGATATATTGGAGGCTGACCAATATATCAGCCTCCAGTATATCTGCCCTGTCCTTTTCCGTATCCATGTCCAATGTCCAACCCTCCAATATATGATATTTTGGAGGCTGACCAAAGGCATTCTTGTGCTTTAACAAAGGGTTCTTTAATGATGATTGCAGCACATCTTGCTTTAAGCTCACAGAAAGAGCAGATTTTCAATCAGGTCAGCCAAGCAACCCTGGGCACCTGAAGAAGTCAAGAATGCCAATGGGTGAGTGACTGGTTCTTCAGAAATCCATGCGTTTTCAGGCAAGGAGGACATGTCCCTATTTCCATGCATTCAAATAAAGGCAGATCCCTCCAGACACTTTTCATCCTTGAATACATTGTTTAAATACCTGCAAAGAGTGGATCCGCCTCTTGCTCGTTACAGACTTTTCCAATGGAGTCATCTGATTCCAAGGAGGCAGAGGATGACCAAGCAGGGGTTGAGGACTTCAGTGAAGTTTCTCAGGCAGAGTGTGAGAACTGCCCTGCTTTGGAGGGCAAGAGGGTTTTCAGGATGGAAGGTGAAGCATATGCAGGCCTTGACTCAGTAAGGAGGTGATGGGAGAAATGAGCTACCCATTTAAAGGTTCTTTGCTGTGCCCACCATCTTGCCACGGGCAACGAGAGCCATCCTGTTGGTGCAGTCAGAATCTTTACTGAAAGGGAGGGACAGAGGGGAAGATTCCAGTTTGGATCCAGCTCTTTACATGGGAAGATGCTTCTCCTGCAACTTTGGTAGAAGGCTATTCAGAGTCTATATTGTTGTTGTTAGTTGTGAAGTCGTGTTTGACTCATCGCTACCCCATGGATGACATTCCTCCAGGCCTTCCTGTCCTCCACCATCCCCCAGAGTCCACACAAGCTCACACTGACTGCTTCAGTGACTCCCTCTAGCCACCTCATCCTCTGCTGTCCCTTTCTTCTTTTGCTGTCAATTGTTCTCAGCATTAGGCTCTTCTCTAGTGAGTCCTTCCTTCTCATTGGGTGGCCTAAGTATTTGAGTTTCATCTTCAGTATCTGGCCTTCTAAAGAGCAGCCAGAGTTGATCTCCTCTAGGACTAACTGGTCTGATCATCTTGCAGTCCAAGGGACTTGCAGGAGTCTCCTCCAGCACCACAATTCAAAGGCCTCAATTCTTCAGCACTCAGCCTTCCTTATGGTCCAACTTTCACAGCCATACATTACAACTGGGAAAACCATAGCCTCGACTATATGCACTTTTATTGGCAGGGTGATGTCTCTGCTTTTTAGTATGCTGTCTAGATTTGCCATAGCTTTCCTCCCCAGGAGCAAGCGTCTTTTAATTTCTTGGCTGCAGTCCCCGTCTGCAGTGATCTTGGAGCCCAGGAAAATAAAATCTGTCACTACCTCCATTTGTTCCCCATCCATTTGCCAGGAAGTGATAGGACCGGATACCATGATCTTAGTTTTCTTGATTTTGAGTTTCAAGCCAACTTTTGCGCTCTCCTCCTTCACCTGCATCAAGAGGCTCTTTGATTCCTTTTCATTTAGAGTTTATAGTGTTCTGTAATATGTTAAGTTTCAATAAAAGAAGTGCACTTCAAAGGAGTGTCTTGAATTTGACAACCAGAAGGAAAGAGGGAAGACACCAGCTCAAGATAATACCCCCCTGAACTTGAGCAAATAATCAGCAAATAAATTATAGCCTTTTCCTGTCCAAGGAGAGCAAGTAATCAGGACTGAATGAGTGTTATAAGCAACCCTAAGTGTAGGTTTGTGTTTCAGCCAGGCATGGCCACCCCACCGGGAACTGAGCTCCAAAAGGCAAGTCTTCTTGTTCCTTTCCCACTACAGGCTGGAATTTATCAGGATTAAACAGTCAGACAGATCCACCTAAGCAACAAAATTGTATTTCCCTCATCTCATTCTTGGTTTTTCAACCAAGTCATTTTTCTTTTTTCTATACTCCCCCTCATTTATTTTACCTCGTATTATCAGCTGCAGCAGTCTATATCTTTTATTTCTCATGATATGTCCCAACAGTTCTAGCTTTCTGCATTTTTGTGTTTTATAGTATCTTGATCTTTCTTTCTTTCTTTCTTTCTTTCTTTCTTTCTTTCTTTCTTTCTTTCAACTATCTAAAGCTTTTATAGACCGTCCCATTACTAGCATATCAGGATGGTCTTTTTCTTTAATATTTCTTTGTTGGTCACCCCTTGGTCCATGACATCTGTAATAAATCCACAGTAGGAACGTTTCTATCTTGTTTATGATTCTGGGTTAAAGTTCAGGTTTCTGTGTTATGTAAGACAACTGAAAATACATAATAACATGCATTATTGAGGCTAATTTTAAATTCATGTTACTGCTTTCTTCCTCTTAGGAGAAACTACTCCAAGCCATCTACATTGTAACTTTTGTTCATGGCCACGCTTTCTCTTGACCTTATAGTGAAATTGTATACACGGCTGCTCAGATATAAGCTCCACGGAGTTCCACAGGCTTGACGTCCAGGTGTGTGCGTGCGTAGGACGGCATCCTTACTCCCTTTCCTTTGTTGCTACTGCTACTATTTTGCAATCATGGTTTCCTGGGTGATTTTCTCTTCATTTTTAAGCATCTTTTTGTTGGACTGGCAATCCTTTCTGTTTTGCCTTTTAAAAAGCCTTGCCTGGCTGGCAATGATCTGTTGATTGCTCTAAGAAAGCTGCTGGGGGTTGCTCTGCTTGCTGGCAAGACTATTGTGTTCCCATGTTTCCTTAAATGTCTCTCTCTCTCTCTCTCTCACACACACACACACTTCCCCCCTATAGCATGACTATGGTCTGGACTGCTGCATAATTCGCCTCCACCCCTGGGGCTTCGTAAGTATGGCTTTAGAACTGAAAACCAAAGCCTAATCATAGAAAGAATAAAGAATGTGCCTTTTCCCCAATACAGGTTGCCTTGGGTTGTTGATTTCTGAATTGCTTTTTGTTCTAGCTTGATTTTAGGTTCACGCTTTGTATTTCTGGAGGGCTAATATTTTTAAAAACCCTCACTCAAATGTCACTTTTCAGTATACTGCTGATCTTTACTTTGATGTGCATTTCCTGGCTTCCCTTTCTTGTGTAGCAGATCGTAGGGAAATTGTTGTATGGTACATTGCCATGGTTGAGAAGGGTTGCATGTGTCTTGCTTGGTACCTCCCCAGGCTGGGAGCACCCATCTGTTTTGGTTAGGAGTTTGTCCCAAGTCTTCAAATGAAGCTTCCGACCAAAAGGGAAATAGTATTATTAAAATTATTGCTATTAGGTTCAGACTAGCATAGCCAGCATCATAAGACCATACTCTCTCCTCACATCTCTCTAATCCATTGCACAAGGAAAGGAAACCGAGTTATGTCCATCAACACAGAGATCAGGAGTATACTGCAAAACCACCTTTTGTGAGGGGTGTTTTAAAATGTTAGCCATAAAATGTCAAAGCTTGAACCTGAAAACAACCTATAAGAAAAAGTAGTTAAGAAGTCACTTGTTCAGTTATTTATTATATAACCAAAGCTCTCTTGGAAGTTCTTAACAATTACAACCATAAAATACAACGTAAGGCACACTATAAAAGTTTAAAACCATAGTATAAAATAGAAGTGAAAAACAAATAGCAGCCAAAACCTAACAACGGTGCAAAGATTTAAAACATGGTAAGTGTGGCCTGACCTCCTGCCTTTGCCCAGGGGGCCACAGGATAGGTCCGAGTGCAACCTGGCATCTCCAGGTATTTTTCTGGAGTCATGACAGGGACTTGCGTTCTTTCAGTGCCAGCTAGGCTCTGAAGGCAGAAGACCATTTTCAGAGCCAGAGAATGAGGGGGAATTCTGGGGGAAAGGAAGGGGAGGAGCAAGCTCCGCTCTCCCCCAAGGAAACCTGGGGATGCTTCAGCCTCTCCTCCCTGTAAGCATGGGGAAAAAGTAGATCACCCAAAATCTCTGTTTCAATGTGTTGCAAAGCAAGGAGGACACAGAGGCCCTCCTAGGTAGGGATATGTGAGGAATCCACTGAGTTCCCTGGACTCTGGGTAACAACATGGAAGGTTGTTCACATGGCACATGCAAGGAGTGGAGACCCATGTGCAGTAGGCTTTGTTTGTGGTGCTGCACAAGACGTGGAGAAAGTTGCTGTTTGTGAAACCTTCATTCTGTGAGCATTTCCAAGACAGGGCCAAGCACAAGAGGAGGTCTGTGAATGCTAGAAGGGTTTTGACACATTCCTCATCTTACCCTCTACATCCCTCCTATCCTCCACTGAATTCTGTAACCTTCCATGTTTGGTAGGATTCAGACAGCCATTTTGCATGGTACCCGAACATATGTTTTAAAAACAAACACTGAAAGACTGAGATGCCTGGGAGAATAGGAACATCTTGCTCTGATACAGGAGGCTGCCAGGTTAGACTCTCTGGGTAACTCATTCTGCAACCAGGGTATTACTACAGAAAAAACCAATGCAAGAGACCCCAGTAGGTCAGTTATTCTCAAGGAAGTGAACTGCTTGGGGACGGAGAAGACTGAATTTGCTTTGCTCTTGGTGGTGGCAGTCAGTACCAGTAGCTCAGCTTTGTGCCCATAGCCATGGTGCCTGTTGGGTCATTCCAAAACTGGGAAGCACCAAATTCTTGTAAGCTGTCCTGAGGCTGCTGTAATAGAATGGCATATACATGTTTTAAATAAATAAATATTGAAGTTTGCTCCCTTATTTTGACCTTTGGAAGTTTCCTTGGAAGAGGCTTTTTGATGATGAGCATATTAAACCAGAAGATCCTTACCAGGAGAGGCATTCCACCAGGTATTTCAATCCTGAGTTCATAAGGATTTGTAGGTCAAAACCAGGGCTTCAGCTGGGCTCAGAAACATACAGGAAATGCACATAAGTCTCCAAATTTGGAAGCTTGCAAACATCGAATGGCAAGGCAATCTCCACTCTACCATAACTCATAATCTTCATTTTCTCTAAATGACCTTTTTTGGTCATGTAGATTTAGTGCCAGGAAGTGGGGAGACTGGGCTGCCAGTGAGAATCAGGATCATTCCATAGTCCTAGCTTCTTCCCCTTCCTGTCCTTGTCACACACACCCTTTTTTCCCTCTGAGACCAGGTAGTGTCCTGGGTTAGTAGCTGGCACAGCTCCTCCACTGTCAATGGTGATGGGATTGGGGAGCTTGGCCTTGAATCTCAGAGTTGGGACTCCAAAAAATCCTATGTCATCCCAGATGCCAAGAGGCCAGAGGAATGAGCCATAACTCTGTTAATCTCCTTATAACAAAAAACTGTGTATTTTATACCCCATAACTGCCCAGAATGTGGGATAGAAGTCCCACTTAAGAAACCATGTCTCAGTGTCCTTGATCCTCTGATTGATGAGCATGAGAGCAATAAGTGCACATAGAATTAGAAGCTTTAGAAAATATATATGACACCATTTCAGAATTTCAGATCAGGCATATGATTTATTGAATATCTTCTTCTACATAGAGAGCTTCCCTCCCACTCAGGGAGATAACCCCAGAGTTTTCCTAGGTAAATGAGACTGAACTCTTTCTACCTGAGAGTTAAACCCAGAGATCCAAACTGGAATGTCAAAAAGATACTCAGCTGCTAAGCTTGAATAGCAGAAGGTATGAAATAATCACCTTGAGCCAAACCTGGAGATGGCTAAGATGGGTTGACTTAATTGTTCGCTTCCTTTGTGCAGCCCAGGACCAAGTGCTCTACATTTGCATATCTTGATACCTTATAAAGTAATCTGTGGTATGTTGTTGCTTTTTAAGGTCCATTTAGATCTCTTTCATGCTTTGGTGAACACCCAAACCTTGAATTTCTTCAAGTTGGGGATTAAACTATTCCTGGAGTATTAATTACCCCAAACCAGCTAATAAATGATTTAAATCTATTCTAGACTATGAACTCAACAATGCATCACTAGTCTTCAGCAAAAGGTGAGTTTCTACAACAGAGGGTATAAAAGTGTGAGACTCAGACAAATAAGATGAGTAGGTAGATCAGTTTGAAAATGGTTGAAAAGGGGCACAAAATATATAACTCTAACACCCCCAGTAACAGAAATTGGGTTTCAGACTTGTTTCTGCTGTCCACATCTTACTTGGCTGGATGTCTGATGGTATAATCATTTAATAAGAAGTAGTAGACATTTGTCTATGGAGGTTTAATGGAACTGGGACATTTGCTTGGTTGAAAGCTGACTTAAGGTCAATAAAGGAGAAAAAAGCTTCCCACCTTTCTGCCCTGTGAGCTAATATACAGTAGTGATCTCAATGGAGGGACCTGTTCTATGTGCAATCTATTTTCTCTCCCATTATATCATTATCACTAATCTGAAACAAGAACTTGCTGTTTAGAAACATTGCACAAATTTTTCCAAGTAGATGTAAGCAGGCTGCAAGGATGTTCACTTGCTGGATTTGCTTTCTCTCCTTCTTTGAACCCAGGGACTATATCTGCTTTGTCCCAAATATGCAAATTTACAGTCCTGTTAATAAAAGAGAATGGAAGCTCATCATTGAGCATTAGTTTTTAATGGATCAGGGCATCTGGAGTCAGGACTGGGTGCTTTTCCATATTTAATCTTGGCAACCAAATCAAACATTTCACCAGATTTTAGAGGTGCCATTCTGGAGCATTAAAAGTTAGTCGAGAATTAGAAGAAATGTCCTGGGACATGAAAAATACCAGAGAAATAATTTTCTCAATCATGTGGGAGGATACTACAAGCAAGGGATTCCTGATGATACCTCAAAGTTCCTTCTAGGCAGAAGGATATTTAAAAAAACACATTTGCATCAGTCCAATTTGTTCCTTTATTCTTCTAGCACAAGAGACCAAGAATGGGTCAAGCAATGATGATTCCAGAAGCATCAAACAAATCTTTGACGAACAAATCTTTGATGAAAAATTAACCTATGTAACTAATGTGTAAGTACCACTACCCTTGTAATAATCAATATAAATTTTTGGGGCCTTCTCTGCAAGTGACTGTGAGTTTGAAACCAATCTACAACACTTCTTCCTAACAAAGAGCTAAAAGTAAACTTTCCCATCATTTCACCAGGAGTACTTCCATTTAGGATAACTTAATAATGGTGACTAGCTAAAAGAGACAAGCTTATGCCAACAGAGTTCATGATACTATCCTTAGAATGTTTTATATAGGAGGACTGCCCTATAATATGATCAATTCCTCAAAGTTATTTAAATTTTACTAAGGAGATATGAAATGTGAAAGCTGGACAGCGAAGACAAGTGACAGAAAAAAGATGCATTTGAAACTTGGTGCTGAAGAAGAGCTTTGTGAATACCTTAGACTGACAGAAAGATGAAGAAGTGGGTCTTAGATGAGATTTAGACAGAACTGTCCCTTGAGATAAAAATGACAAAATTGAGGCTATCACATTTTAGGCACAACTTAAGAAGGCAAGACTTATTGCATGATTGAAAGTTGAAAGCAGAAGAGGGGGAAGTGAGATGTATTGATTCCGTAAAGGAAGCCACAGGCTTTAGTTTACAAGAGCTGAGTGGGACATATTGGAGGGCATTCATTCATATGGTCACCATAAGTCAGAGATAAATTGATGGTACATAACAGCAATGAGAGATCATTGTAGCTCAATCTGGCATTAGATCCTCAGCCAGAAAAATATGTTCAATTTGGAGCATTGCATCAACACAGATAATATATAGTTATGACTTCTCTCACTCAGGTTGCTTCTATGAAGAGCACTGAGATGAAGGAAGATGAATGTTAAAGAACAATAACTGGAGACAGCTATTCTTTATCAGAATTGTTACAGCAGTAGTTCCACAACTGGAAGTGCAGTTACTTTCACATTAAAAGTTGTTAGCATCAGGCAAAGCAGTCCAGCATTAGGCATCCCTCTATCTATCTGGTGAGTCGCTGCTAAAAAAGGGACAGTATTTCCATCAACTGAGATACCTTCACAACCCAGGTCCTTTGTAACAGAAGAATATCAAAAAACAAACACGGTTAACAAATATTTTGTCTCCAGTTTTCACCCTGCGTTCCATTCTGTTGCATAATAAACACCTGATCAGGGGCAGAGAGTTATATATCAGTCAGTGATATACAATGTCTTTTTTCTCTGCTCCTGGTCAAAGAGGACACAACACTTTTAAGAGGAACCATTTATTTAATGGGTTGTGCATGGCAAGTGAAAGAAAAGGGATTGCTAAAAATGAAAATACTTTGCCGTCCTTTAAAATTCCTTGTATAAAACAAACAACGGATAGCTGAACACATATTAATCCAGGTGCAGTTGGTCAAGAAGAGCCAGGCTGCAAGGCAGTAAATTCTTGGATTTCTCCCGTAAGATTTTGCTCCCAACCGTAAGTTTGCAAAGGCTTACTATTCTAGGATTCTGCTCCCTTTGCCAGGCTTTTGTCTTGGCTTCAGCTGATAATATATGGGTTTTTAATGATTACCTTGGCCATGTAAAAAATTAGCAGCAAACAAATAACACATACCTTCTTCTTACGCAAACTCTTAACTCACTTGTGTGCCACTTGCAATCCTAAAACAGTCTTTGGTTGGTGGACTTGTTGAAAACGTTTCTTGCATAACAAGAAACGTTTTGTTATGTGTGAACTAGGCCACTGTGCAGACTCAGTAATGCTGGGAAAGTCAGGAGTTTTCTTTTGTTTTTGCCATACAGTAGCTCTGTGCTAGCTCACAGGTCATTTCTGGAGCTGACTCAAAGTGCTGAGTTTGGCCTATACAGCCCGCCATGACTTGGCACCTTAGAACCTCTGGTTTGTATCTTCCCATATGTTGATACCAGCCACAAAAACCCTTCAAGAGTCCTGTCATTCCAGGATAGAGAGTTCTGGGTTGTGGCATCCCAGCCCTGGAATGCTCTCCCAACAGAAAATTTCCTTGTTATCTTTTATGTTATCTTTTTGGTTATCCCAAAAAGATAACATTATATTTAAAAAATATTTTGCTCATGCTTGTTTTAAGGTCTATTATTTTAGCTCTTAATTTTTAAAACCTTCATACCATTACTTTATGTTACTTCAATTTTGTGCTCACATTATCTTCTATGCTGTATTTGCACATATTTTAGCTTTACATTTAGTCGCATATTTATATTACACTTTAAAGTACACAACACTTAGACAATTGTACATATGGCAGACTGGATCCAGATTTAGGCATGTGTAACTAAATCTGGGCTGGTGGAAAGAAACCTCTCCTCCCACATGACAATCCTCCAGTCATGAGTACATGCTACATAGACAGTCAGGGGACTCTAGGGTGTGGGTGAGTTTTGGTGCAGTGGGAAGGCACATCCCCAAAATGTGGGTGGAGGCTTCTTCATGAGCAGAGTCCTGTCAAGAGGAAGATGATCCTAGTTTCAAGTTAATGTGCCTAATGAAATAGATAGAATCATAGAATAGTAGAGTTGGAAGGGCCCAGAAGCCCATCACGTCCAAGCTCCTGATATTGCAGGACACCAAGATGCACCATCCCTCTCAGATTATTGTCCTGATGCTTTTTGAATGCCTCTGGTGAGGGAGAGCCCACAATTTCCTGAGGTAATAGGTTCCCAAAATAGCCTCCCAAAGATAATACAAGGCCAAAAGCTACCTCATTATTTGCCAAGATGCATCCCAGTTGGGTGGTATCATGCGCAACCAGTTGAAATATGACATTCTAGAATAAATGCCATGAAAACAGTCTATATGGGACATGCTATGATTTTTACAGGAAACGTTTATTCTCACAACCTGCAGTGCACAGATACTCTTTCTTCTAACCAGAAATTGGGAACTACACCTCTGGGTTTGACATAATGCCATTCATTGTGTCCAGGCAGCTGGATTTACAGAGAGGATCAGGAAGCAAAGACTGTTGAGGAGCAATGCTATGGGGAAAACTCTGTGTGCTGGGCAGTCAACCCAAGAAGGAGTGAGTGATGACTGGACAGAAAAAAACTCCTTTAGAAAACAAAATATTATGCTACTGAAATACAAGGAAGATGGGGAGAGAGATTTCTCAAGAACAGGAACTGCAATAGGCTCTTTTGGTAGTTGAACTGCAGTCTTACTTGTTTTCCAAATGTGGCCCTTCATTCTGATTGGTTGCAGCAGCCATTGGGCCAAGCTAGTTAGCATTATATAAGGAAGCAAGCTCAGGAGGAAACCAGCTGCCCAAGTAAGTGGAGCACAAGTCACCAAGTGTCTTAGCTTGAATGACGACGTGTCAGCACACAAGTGAGTTAAGAGCTTGTGTAAGAAGAAGGTATGTGCTATTTACTTGCTACTAATTTATTTATTACATGGCCCAAGGTAATCATTAAAAACTCATAATTGTCAGCTGAAGCCAAGACAAAGGCCTGGCAAAAAGAGCAGAATCCTAGAATAGTAAGCCTTTGCAAACTTGCGGTTGGGAGCAAAATCCCAAGGGAGAAATCCAAGAAATCCAGTCTTGCAGCCTGGCTCTAACAGTGATGGCTGAGTTGTTGAAGAGAACTTTAAGCATATATTTTAGCTAAGCTAGGATAAACTAAACTAAAATTTAGAAATGGGCAACAAGAGCAACATGAACAGCACAAAGCCCTGGCTTGAGAAGCATCAGTGTGCAGACCTTGCTAGTGGAAGAATCTGCTTATTAACAAAAAAGTGAAGCTACACTCAGTGTAGGTTCAGTGTAAACTTGACTTTTCAGGGCTTATAGAGCAGCTCAGAATTATCTCCAAGTGTTCAGCTTATCCTTTACTTCACACACACACACACGCAATATCACCCTTGCAAACCACATCTCTTCCTAAATTAGATACCCAAGGGGAGGCTGAAGAACATCCTTTTCCAAATCACCTATACCAATCCCTCAAAATTGTCCAAACCCCTTGAAAACTACCCAACACTTTCCCCCCTGAATAGAACATCTCCTCTCCCCATGAACTCATTTCCACTCTCTTTTCAAATTGAGCCCTGTAATCAGATTTGCTGCAGTCATCCCTGGCTCAGTGTAGAGAGAGGTAGATAAGGAGGCAGGCTTGGGAAGCAGCTGGTTCTCTGAGTATGAGGAGCCCGGTGATTAATCATTTCAGCTGCAGTTGAAGCGTCAGCACACAAATGATTTAAGTCTCCATGCAAGTTTAGGAACAGGACAAGGGGCCAGGGCAATTAATTCTTTCCTCCATCCTCCCATTCTCAACAAATGGTTATAAATACCAATAAAATCTACATAAATGGCTGACCTTTCCTACTGAACAGCTTAATTCCCAGGTAAACAAACCTAATAATGAGGAAAAACAACACCGAAGGTAAAAAATTCACTAGCAGGGTGGGAGTATCCGGTGTATCACACTGAATGCCAGATGTATGACTATTTACCAGCTAGACAGAGGTCACGTGTGTGTCTTTGGTGTAATGATTGTATGGTCCTCAGGGAACAAATTTGTTCCCTTGAAACTAAGTTTCCCTGACCTGGAAAAACTAAGAGAGGAAGAGAGGCTGGTGGATGAGACCTTGGAGGCCCTAATCCCTAGATAATAGCCCCTCTGCCATTATGGAGAAGATGGGTCTTGAGGAAGGAGTTTCATTCTGAGAAAGGGAGAAATTATCCCTTAGAAGGCCAGTCCTTGGACGCTCTCAATGGGGCTACTAAACTCATCGTGTATTTTTGTGCAGAGATGCATATTTTTAGCATATCATGTGATTTTGCCTCCCTTTCTGTTCCTTCTGTTTTTCTTGAACAAGTTTTATCCTTCAATGACTTAATTCCAGTCATGGGAATCATCCCACCAAAGTTCAGGTATTATTTGCCCTCTTGTTTTAAGACCATCACTTACTTGATTGGTTGATTAATTGATTTCAGGGTCTACTGAGACATAATGTGCATTTAGGGCAAATCTACCTACTTGTATTGTGCAAGCTTTCACAGAGTTCTAAAAGCATTTTATGGTATCCAAATGCAACCCAACTGATATTTCTGGGCTATAAATTCCGAAGACTGTAGCTGTATGTTTCTGCATCTAGTTTCAGAGCAGTTTGCTTCTCATGGACTTCTCCATTAGTTCTGTGTTCTTCCTGATCATCTCTCACTATGCCTGGGATGTAGAAGGACAACGTTATAATACTACTTTCATCACAGTGCCCAATGGAGGGCGATGGGGTACTTGGGGGCCTGTTCAGTTTTGTCCCCGACCCCGAGGATATGCTCATGGTTTCTCATTGAAGGTAAGTGTTTCCCACCCTTACACTTTCCTCACACCCTTTCTCCTCTCTTACCCTCAAAGTAAGTCTCAGAATTCAAACCAAAAAGTTGGGAAAGAGTCAGGCAAGGTTATGCCTTTAGTTCTATCAGTCCTTTATGAAGAGTGAGAACAATGAAAGGGAATGGTGTGATAGATATGTGTTAGTTTAGGTTGCCAAGTGAAAGAAAAAGTCACTGAAAAAAGAAGAAACGAAGAGTTGCTGCTGCACTATGTGATGGTTGGTCAAATTCCAAGTTTGTATCAGAAAGGGTTAATATTTTCAGTTCATAGTCAGTGGACAGAATCCACTGGTTCATTTTTGCTGTGACTACTTAACTTCTGCTCCACTGACTGTGTTGTGCAAGCAGGTCCCATCACTTGTGTAATGGCACTTTAGCTCTTCTAGAGCAACCTGACAGAAGTGGAAAACTAAGGGAAGTTCAGCAGATCTCCCTCCAGAGATCTGCCCCAAACTTACAGAAACAAGCATTTCTGACTCCTTACAGAAATGAGCATTTCCAGTCATTCTGATGTTTCCTTAGGAGGCACTACATCTTCCTTGCAGAAGTATTGGGTGCTAACTGTACAACACAGTTGGCTGGATCTACTGCTTGTGCAACAGAATTAGTGGGGCAGAAAATAATTAGTGGGAGCATAGGGGCCCTGTTGCATACAATGTTTGTATTCATCTTTTTTAACTGAGCACAAAATACCCTTTATAATTGTGCAAGTTTATTCTCCAGCTTCATTGCTTTGCAATGATGCAATGTTTATTCTGTTTGTAGCAGATGTTAAGCTTGTTAGCCTACTGGCATGATTGCCAGGTGGATCTTATCCCAGACTGAGATTCATGGCAAGCTCATGCAATGATGAAAAAGAAGATAGTACCTTTGAAATAATTTGGTGGTTGGGGTATAAGAAGAGAGAAGGAGATGGAGCGCAGTTATGGAAAATCCTTTGCATGGCCAAGAACCCATGTTCAATGGATAGTATTATTTTCTCAGGAAAGACTGTCCTGAGATGTTAGTGAGCTCATTTGCCCATATATTCCACCTTGCCTTCTAAGGTCCTCTGGGGATAAACTTCTGATGTCTGCTTCCATAAGATTAATGTCAACTACACAAAGGACTTTTTTCGTGGTTTCCCATAAACTATGGAATGTTCTGTTGAAAGAGATGCATTAGATATACCAGTTTACTACCTTCAGAAATGAGTTAAAGATGTATCTCTTCCAACAGGCCATCCCTGATTAGTTCCCAAATTAGTTTTATTTAATAATCTCATTTTTTAATTTAATGTTGAGTTGTTATTGGTTTTAATCTCTTGTAGACCCTGCAGAGCTTATGGAAATGGAGTGGAATATAAAAATAAATAAATGCATGAGCAGGCAGAACTGGGCAAGATGGGCAAATGGTTTGAGTCAGTGAAAGACAGCTTCACACATTCCATTAAATTTAGCCCACTCGAAGTGCTGATATCCTTCCTTTTGATGTCAGTAATAGGGAAAATTGGATTTGGGATCTTATCCTTTGTTAGATTGGTTCCTTTCCTTTCACAGAAAACATCAGAATCCCATGTAACTTTTTTGTGGTATTTCAAAAGAAAAGAAGGTCAAAGATAAGAAGGAAAAGTTGTGGTGTATAATTAGCATCAGAGTGCAGAGTTCACAGGTTTAAAGCATGCTAGATTACTATGCCAGGAGTGCAATATTTTAAACAACCAGCTCAAGATTAGCATATTGGGCATATTGGGTTATGTTTGATGCATTGCTGCAGGCTCCCCGCACCCACCAAGAAACAAACAAACTCAAAGTCACCAAGACAGCTCCATTCAGAATATATACGACAACAAGCCAGTGGAGGGTCCTTGTAAATTTGACTAGCTGCATCCCAGTGGACTGGCTGGAGGCACATTTGATGTGGCTGGCAATGCAGATGCACAGCCAGCATTTGAATCACATGTAAAGAACTCACATCCATTCTTACTCTAGCTGGTATATTATACTACTTATCAACTGAGGCTGTACATCTGAGTGCCTGGGTGATTCCCCGTAGTACATGCTGGCTGGATTCAGGCCAGATTAGTTGTCCTGCAATTAGTAATGGCTCACTTGTGTTCAATGGGATTGAGAGTTATGCTCCCAGGTGTCCTGCCACCACTGGAGTCACCTTCAGAAGAGGATCAGAACTTCAAAATCAGTGGGCCCTCGGAGGCCCTGGCAGTGGCCAAGATGGCCTGGAGCCAACAATGATGATGCTTTCAAATCTACCTCCTGAAGGTCAGTGCCTGCGCTAAAGAGCATGCTGGCATGCCAGGATCCATGAAAGGATGGTGTCCAGGTGAAGCAGTGCTCACCTTACTGAAGTGAGATGGGCCGCCTGTGTGAGGAGAACATCCACAATCCTCTACTGTGTTGCAGCCAATCACTGAGTAGGGCTCAGGTACCTTTAGATATCTCAGCTTCCACTTGTAACTGGAGAGCAGCTGGAAACATTGCTATTGCAACCTGAGCTTGGCTTTGCTTGATGCTACCTTTTCAAGTTCTGAGCATATATGACCGATATCCCATGTGTTCAACCTTGGTTATGTCCCTGACTTCTCTCTGGCAAATCTGTTTGACCAGTAAACCATGGCTACTTTTTAGTTTGCTTTGACTTGTCAATTGCAACGGACTTGGTATTTGCATGACAAGGAACATCACTTAGACCTGGAAAATGAAATGTGAATAACTTGACCTGGATCTAGCCCTATTGTCTGTTACTGATGTAGACATGCAAGCAATTTTTCCATCTTAGATTCAGCCATGGCTTTAGAAGAATCTTCTTCTCCCACCAGATACAGACATTCTTAGGTCCTGGAACCAGGTTTGATGATACAGCAATGAATGGAATTCGGCTGTACTGTGAGAATGGGGCAGTCATTGAGTCTGCAGTTGCTCCGTGAGTAGAGTGCTTTTGCTTTCTCTGTTTCTTGGGCTTTAGCATATCCATATGGTGGGAGGAACCATGTTTAAACGTTTATGCAAGCTACCATACAAAGATACCATTCATTGTTATGAATTCTCAATATCATTTTCTGGTCTTTGACACAACTTTACAATATCCATATCTTCCTGGCAGTACCAGAATTGACAGAAAGCATGATGCTACTGGGCAGCTTTTAAAGAAATCTGACAACAACAACAACAACAAAAAACAAATACAAATACCAGATCAATAAGCCCCATTGCATGAGAATCATCTTGACAGTGAAAAATGGCCACATTGGCACCGAACAGCCCTTCCCTCGAGAGCATTCCATCATTAAGGCGCTCCCACCCAGAGGGCCCTGTCCCTTGCTGCCATCCTCTGAACCACTCTTGGAGAAGTGCTTCAGACAGCAGCCATGACTCGTACCGCAGCTGATCTGGTCAGCTGATCATGCCATCTGGTCTAGCTGCTCTTCCCCTTGCAGTTGTTGCTTGTCCATTAGTGTCGCAGGACACCTACGCAGGAAAAGAAGCATAGAGAAGGAGCAGCCATCTTGTTCTTGACAGCCAGATGCTTTGGTCTGAGAGGAGAAGGCAAGTGAACAGGCAACGATGAAACTAGTCCTACTACTAATTTGGAGTGTACTAGGCCAGTGAGACAGACTGGGGACCCTATAATCCATCAGTCTCTACACGAGCTGACAGAGGTAGTCTCAGTTGTGAAGTTGAAGGTCAGCCAGACAGTAGGATGTCATCAGCCCAACACATGTTGTTTGGCATTGTCTGGTCATAGTCTTCTTGGTCAGATAGAAGAATGGTGCTCTGGACGTAGGGGACTTAGCCCTTTGTCAATCATCAAATCACCACCTGCTGAGGTTTAGATGGATTGTGGCTTGTTCCCTCTGTAAGGATGAGGGACCTATCCAGATTGCCCACCCTTGGAGGTCAATGGATCTGGATGACTTCCAAGGGGTCTGGGGAGCTTTTCCAGCTGATATGTCTGCCATTCCTGTCAAACCCCCAACCAAACACAGAAATCACTCCTCAGTGCCCTTTCTGTATTTCTTCTGCAGTGTTGTTCTCACTGCATGTTTTTAATTGTAGTTTTATAAGATTTTGCAGCTTTTTATTGTATTTTATTACTTTGTTTATATGTACTGTTGCAAACTGCCCAGGGAGCTTTAGCTAACAGGCAGTATAGAAAGGAAATACATAAATCACCACCACCACCTATGGGGAGCCCTTATCAAAAGCATGATGCTGAAAATGCCCAAGCATTGAAGCTACTACCACTGTCTTATGGAAAGCAAAAAGAACAAATTCCACACATGTAGAACCTCCGTCTGCTATACCATGACATGTTTGACCACTCCTACCAAAGACTACACATCCTGTATTATATGTCAGGATCCTCTCTCTCTCTCTCTCTCTCTCTCTCTCTCTCTCTCTCTCTCTCTCATATATATATATATATATATATATATATATATATATATATATATTCTCTCTGTGTGTAGAACTGGAGTCTGGTGTAGGTGCTGTGACTGCACAGCAGCACTGGAGGATCTGTATCCTGAAAGTATTTCTTTGATAAATACAGAGAAAGAGGCCTGCCAGGGAAGAGTGACGCTAATGGGGAACAGGCATAAGAGTCCAGCGTGCAGTCTTCATTGCAAGACAGTGCTCTTCCAGCTATTGGATGCTGCTGCTGGGGATTAACTGTGGGAGATTTCAATCACAGTAATGTTAAGCTGCTGCATATCACTGAGCCTGCACAATGCTTGCTCAAAAAGCCAAACTGGGTGTTCCTTTGCTTTCAACACAATAGAACAGCATACCTGCTTTTAAAACTAACTACTTACACTGGAATCTGCATCTTTTTCATGCATTCTTGGGAGTTCATTCCATCTGGTTTAACACAAGGCAAATGGGTTAGCTCCCAAATAAGGCTCAGAGATGTAAATGTTGACTAAAGATTTGTACTTTGCTCCATTTGGGAGAGAGCAAGACATCTCTCTACAGCAGCCTTCCCAAAAATGGTGTCCTCCAGATGCATTGGGTGCCAGCTCACAAAATGTCTGACCAGCAGAGTCCATGTCCTTGGGAACAGGGGAGGCTGGTGACTCCTCATCCACTGCAGCTTTTATTTTGTGCTTTAGAAGATCCATCTATGGTACTCCATGGTAGTTAACGCATTTTTGGGGGTGGACTTCAGCTGTGATTAATGGTGGTATAGAAATGAAATGAAATAATTAAATAATGAACTACATGGACATAGGCAACTTTCCTGCTCAGGAATATCCGTGGAAGTTCACCAGGCTGGGGAAGGCTGATTTAGAGGGATGGATGCATTTAACAGGTTGGCCGCATTATGGAAGTTGTGAGTACTCAGTCGGGGAGTTGAGAAACACAGGCATCTCCCCACTGAATCCTTGTAAACAGACTGTGGCAACTGAATCTCTGCTTAGGTCAATTTCACCCACACCTGTAAACTGTTCCCACTTGTCTTTCCAAGGCAGAAGATGCTCCACATTCTAGAGGAACACCATTTTCTCAGTGCAAGTAGACTGAGAAATTTCAGCTAATCTCATAGCCAAATTAAACAATATAAATCCTTCATCTTTCTCTGGGACAAAAATGACACTCAGCATGATGGTGCCTTTCTTTGGGCACCTGTAGGACTTGCCCCCTGCCATCTAGGGCTGCCAACAACAGAAGATTAAGGGAGTTCTTCCTTACTGATAAGAGTCTCCAGGAATTGCTTCTCCATCATTGCAATCTTCTTGTTCACCACCTTTCACACAACGGTGGGGGTGAGGAACAGGAGCCATCGATGGCACTGCCTACTGCCTGCCAAACAAGCAAGCAAGGAGTCAGGAGGAGGAGGAAGA
Source organism: Varanus komodoensis (assembly GCF_004798865.1). Taxonomy (NCBI): domain Eukaryota; kingdom Metazoa; phylum Chordata; class Lepidosauria; order Squamata; family Varanidae; genus Varanus; species Varanus komodoensis. Next base: position 50,808,770 of record NW_025335941.1, read on the forward strand.
TCTATGGTAGGCGGTGGGACAGTTGGTGAGGAGGTAAACTCACTGAGGAAAGATGCACTGAGTGAGAACATCCTACCCAGGGGTCCTCAAACTTTTTCAATAGGGGGCCAGTTGAAAGGCAGCGGTGACTGGCTGGTGAGGCAGGGGTGCCGGGGTGCATGGGCCAGTGAGGCGGCGTCGGATGCGCATGATGGCAGCTCGCTCGCTTGCTTGGATATCTCCCGGTGAGTCCAAAACCATCTCCAAGTAAGCAAGCAAGCCACCACCTCCCCGTGCGCACTGGTGGTGGGCGGTGGCGCGGGCCAGATAGATGGGCATGGTGGGCTGGATCTGTCCCGGGGGCCGTAGTTTGAGGACCCACGATCTTACCCAACAACCCTAAAACACCTGGAGCTGCCCCCACACAAGTGTGCTCTTTGGCTGGAAAAGAAAGTCTGCTGGAACCAGGGGGAACCGCCACCACCTTCATCTAGTGCAAATAGAGGAGAGAGGGGCAAAGGTGGGCATTTGAAAGACAGTATAAGTGAAGCCCTCAAGATATTGTCCCCAGAATCAGAATCCGCTTGAATGCTAAACAAGGCTTGAACTCTTTTTAGTGAGCATAATGGTATACATTCATTTTTAAAATTTTTCTTCTTTGGCAGGTGGGGATTATGGACAAAGCCAAAGTTTTGCCATAAAGGTTATGGCCCTCTGAGAGCTTTCTCTATGAGGGTAGAACCAGACCAAGGAAGTGGTGATGATACAGCCGTCAACGATGTCCAGTTCATTTGTGGAGAGAAACATAAATTGTTCGGCGGAGGCCTTAACTGGGGTACTTTTGACAAGTGGAGCAAAGCCTGCCCAGATGGCTATGTGTGTGGATTACAAACAAAAGTGCAGGAAGATCAAGGTGAGGGTGACAACACAGGACTGAATGATATTAAGCTCTTCTGCTGTAGTGGTTGAACCGCAAGTGTTGTTTTCCCATGATACTGAAAATAATAAAGTGGTTGCCATTGCCGACTAGCAACTGATATCTTTCTCCTCTATTCAGTTGCGTTTGCCCTCTCCTAATTTCAGACGAGTGTGCAATTTTCATTGTGTTGTATGCTCACATTTTGTGAAGAAATAAGAACTTTTCATTGTGGGCCCACTGGAATCCCAAGCTTTGTAATTTTGCTACCACATTTTTTCCAAAAAGCTGATCTGTGGTAACTTCCTTTGACTTAAAACTGGAGAAAGTAACCAGGTTTGCATGGGTTGGAAAGGCCCTTAGACAATACAGCAAAGTCTTGCCTGTCCCAGCTGAGTGAAGCTCTCACCTCTGGAACCCTTACCAGTGGCCTCTGCTCTTGGGCGTCCAGTGGAGGAGGGCCTTGTCCTCTCCTCCTGAGAGGGGTCCTGCACAGTGAGGCGCAACTCTTTCCTTCAGCGTAGCTTCTCCAAAAGCCAGGCTGCATCAATTGCAAAACTATGTGCTAGTTACCACTGAGGGATTGAAGATAGTGCTGCACACTTGAAATGCATATGTAAATGAGCGCATGGGGCAACAGTTGCATACCCTAAATATTAAAGTATAGCAAAGTTAACGAACATAATTTGCAAACATTTTTTGTTCTAATAGAAGTAGTACTACATCCAGATGTTTAAAGCAGGTTGCCAAAATCTGCTGAATCACTTTTGATCTATCTCTGTGAAATAAAACATGGCGCAGTGTACCAGTCGGTTCAAATCACAAGGGCAGAGTCTTAAAGCTGTGTGTGTTCCCCCACAACAGCCCTCTAACTCTTGAAACTACATCATATTCAACCTCAACAAATGTGAGAGCAACACATAATTTGGGGTAGTAAGTTTCCATAAATAATAAATGCTTTGCAACATGCTAGGAAAGGTCAGTTACAGAACTAAAGATAAATTATTACGGTTGGCTTATGCCAGCTGGTACTGCCTGTCCTTATCCTCAATTTTGTCTAAGGATAGAGTTTATAATCGATACCCTTCAAGTGCAAATGTTGATGAAGAATCAAGCATATGATGCTACCACCTAGATCAGAACTTAAGGAAAGCCATGTTCGGTCAAAATGATGGTCCATGAAGCCCAGCATGCTGATCACACAGTTGCCAACCAGCTGCCTGTAGGAATCCACAGGCAAAATGTACATGCAACACTACCCCTCCACCCATGCTCCCCAACAGCTGTTGTACACAGGCACACCACCTCTGATATAGAGATAGCATATAGCTTTCTCCCCCGTGAACTTTTCACTCCCCTCTTAAAGCCAAATCAGTGGTCATCGCTTGCCTTTGCAGAGCTGTGTTGATTCTTCATCAGCAGGCACCTTCCTTCTATATGCTTTCTTATTTCTATCTTTAATAATACTTCCACTGAATTTGCCTTAAGCTCACTGGCATTTAATTTACAGATCCCCCAGAGCCCTTTTAAAAATTAGGTGTCCAACTGGTAATTCTCCAGTCCTTTCGTACAGAGGCTGATCTTAGGGCACAGGCTACATATCTGTTTTGTATATTTTGCTCTGAAAACAGGTGAAAAGAATATTTTCAGTTTCTCTGCAATCTCCTCTTTTTAGTCCCCCTTACCTATGTTATCCTCCAATGGTCCAGCCACTCTCTGACTGGTTTTTGCTTCAGCTATATTTCAATAACTCTTTATTGTTGGCTTTGCTACTATGAGTGATATGCTCCTTAAAAAGATTTCTTGCATCTCTTTTCATCTGATTGCATCTCCTTGTGCAAGCTTCTGTTCCCTATTGCTTCTTCATTTGGGTAAGACTTCCATTTTCTGAAGGAAGTAATCTTTTCTCTAATAGCTTCCTTGACACTACTTACTAACCATGATGGTCACTTCTTGGACTTTGTGATATTGTTCCTAGCATTTGATATAGATAAAATATGAACTTATGAGTAATCTTGATGTGTATTGAAGAAATTTAACTCCCTGGGTGCCCCCTTTCAATTTCCTTTTTACTAGTTCACTGCTTCCAATTGGTTCAATAACATTTACATCCCATACAGGTGCTGGGCAACTCCCCCTAGGATTAAATCCACGGTTGCCTCCTCTCTAGTCAGTTCTAGGCTGAGGTCATTTAGGGCATTGAGAAATCGTGACTTTTTGCCAGGATTGGAATATACATTTATCCAGTCAATACTGAGTTATTTATTGGTTTTAATTTCTTGTAAACCACTCAGAACCTATGGGAATGGGGCAATATATAAATATTAAGATAAAATAAATAAAAAAGATAGCTGAACTTACCCACTTCCTTGTTACCCACTTTCTATAGCATTTTCTTGTTTTGAGGCCTCCCTGATTTCATTTTCCATCTCAAGAATGAACTGAGCATTCTGGTCTCATGGCGCATATCATGTTCTTAGGACTAAATCCATTTTGCAGCCAGGAATTGTTAACCACAGTGCTTCTGTGGAGGAGTCTGCATCTTTTTAATTTTCACTTTTGTTGGACTCCACGGCATCCTCGATATGCCAAGCAACATTGTCAGGATCTGAGGCAGCTTTAGGACTACATCTGCTGGCTGGGCACTGGGATAGAAGCCCTGGTAGTTGCGGGATTATTCCCTCAAGCTCCTGCAGCTGCCAGGGCCCTCATGAGCACCACCTGGGAGGCTTGTGGGGAAGAGCTGTATAAGAACGGGCTGTTTCCTCCCAAAGCTGTCTCAACAATGAAGAGTCCTTGCCTTGCCTCAGTGCTTCTCACCTCCCAGTTGTTGTTACTGGTATCCCTGGACCTTGCTCCTGTTCCTGGCTCTTATTTTTGTTTCAGCGCCCAGGTATCCCCTCTGGTTTGTGTGGCTTCACCAGTCACCGACTTCTGGGTTGCCTTGACCATGTTATTATTTAGTGGACTGTGCTTTGCCTTGTGTCTCTATTATTCCTGGCTCTGACTTTGGCTTGTTGGCCTTGGCTAGGATTAATGTTTGGGCACTTGGTGATCAGGCCAGTTATTCTAACACCCACATCCTGGACTCTGACAAACTTCCTCTAGTATGCCCTTCCCTGTCCTTCCTGTAGAATTTGTCTCCATAAGTAGCTCATGAGTGTAACATGTTCCCCAGCAACTGGTGCATGTAGGCATAAACCTCCAATAGTAGGATGCATCATGTTCCCATCAGCATTAATAGCCATCAATAACCCGATCCTTATGAATTGTCCAGTTCCCCTTTAAAGCCATCATTAAACCTGATAGTTTAACTACATGTTCTGGGAAGAAGCATTTCTTTTGACCTGTCCCTGGTTCAGATAGTAAGCTTCATGGGGTGACCCCATCGGATTCTAGTATCATGAGAAAGGGAGAAAAATGCCTCTCCATCTTTTCTCCATACCATGCATATTTTTTTCTTTCGGCAGCTAATTGTTTTTCATTTCTGTTTCAGATATAGTAAGCCAGAAGTAAGGACTTAACTTCTTCCATTGCAGAAATATGTGTTATTGGCTAATGTGGTTTTTGGGCAAATCACAATGATAAGCAAACCAGCCCTTGCTTCTTTTGCTGGAAAAGACCAGTTTCCCCCTAAGACTTTCTGGATATTAGAAATGTATTATTTCAATGGTATAGGGGTTTTCTCCATCTGAGGGGACTGCAGTGTTTGGATACAGCTGAGGACAGGCAGAAGAATATAAAAAAGAAGTCACTTTCCCTTCAGTCCTACTTACACATTTCATTTTTCTGACACAAGATACAAGGAAAAATCCAGCAGTGAATGTCCTAAAGGCAGATGAATCTTTGAAGAAATAGTATTTTATAGATGAAACTAACGGGTAATGGAAATTGTCCTTACAACTGTCAATATGAAATGCTGGGGGCTTCCTTTTAAGTGATTGAGACCAAAACATAATTTACAACACTGCTTCCATACAAAGAGTTAAAAGTAAACTATTCTCACATTTCACTTGGAATATGTCCATTTAAGGTAATTTTATGTCAGCAAATTTGGTAATGCCATTTTTAGAATACCTTATAAAGAAAGACTGCCCCATAATATGATCAATTCCCTGGAAAATAGTCCATAAATGTTTTGACCCCAGCTTTGTCCTTCCATGGAAAGTTAAAGGACTTAGGGTTTTTGAAGTGGGATTTAATTTCTCTATTGCTTATGCCTGGTCAAAGAAGACAAAACTGCTTTTCAGAGGTGCAATTTGTTCATTGTGGGGCTCAAACGAAGGACTGGAAATGGCAGATGATCCCCAGTAATGAGATCCCCAAGCCTGAAATCCTGATCAGTCTTAAATCATGAACATCTAAAAATGCTTTAATGAGTTTAAACTCAAGCGCAGCATTGTCTCATACACTCCAACAGTCTTGAGGAACAATGAACCTAAAAAGCAAGTGTTTGCCTTCCAGATATCTTGATACATTCAGGATGCTTTGTGCACACACAAAAGGAAAGCGTATTGAGTAGAAGACAAAGAGCAGGCACAAGCTTTTAACCCAATGTTGTCTAGGCAGCAAATATTCCTATTGTACCCTAGTCTTACTCTATGTTTTCAAAGAGGTGGGGGGCTCCTGCTGAATAGCCTTATAGGGAGAAGCTAACAGAAAAAGATGAGATCCAAACCTACTACCTGTCTGTCAGTTGTGTCGTGAGCCAAGGTTCCTCCCTTTGAAAGAATGTAAGCCACACTTCTGTGTAAAACACTCCTTGTGCTTCTGAATACAAATCTCCCAGAACAGACCACGGAGCATGCATAAAGCAGTTTGTTAAACCCAAACTAGGGATTACCTCCTGAAACTCAGCTCTCCACTCATCCAATTAGGCTTCTCACCTCTGCTGGCATCCTGCCATGGGATCCAACTCAGAGGGGAGTGGCTGATCTACATCGGAGAGTTCTCATCCCCAGTAACCTTTCCCTCTGGCTGGGTTACCCAGGCCTTTCCCAGAAACAGTCTGGCTCAGTGAAGCAGCCCACCTTGAGACAATTGTTCCCTCTTCCTGTTCCTGTTGCATTCCAGGCCCTTGAGTTGACACAGACCCTGCAATCTCACTGAGACATCCCTCATCTTCCAAGGACTCTGAATCAACATCTGTGGCATGGATGGCATCCAACTCCAGTCCGCCATCCCTCATGCTCCCAACAGGTTGTCTTGCACAGTAGACCTCTGACAGTACACCCTTGTGTGGACAGGAAGTGTGCAATATTCCGGGTTGCACACTCCCTGTCTCTAGCTCTGTGTTCAGAGCTTGCCCACTTCCATTTTCTAAGTTCCTGGTTCTTGTACTCTTTTCCTCATGTTGGCTTCTATGGGAGTGGGGGCTTCCCATTGTTTCTTGCTTGATGGGTGCTTCATTGCTCTTGATGACCTTAGCTATTGCCTTATCACTGTCTGCTATGTGTCCATGTTTGTTTTTTTAAGGGTAAAAAGGAGTGTTTGTTTGATATCTGTTATTGGTGGAGTAATTTTTAGGGGTCAGGAGTCCCTTCCTTCACCTCTTCATGACTTACTATGTTCACTCAAGACAATGCTAGAAGTCCCTGCATGGTTGTTTTGCTAATCTCTTTAAGGGAATTTTTTTGAAGTTATGCATGGCTTTTTCTCTGTGAGAGTGCATTCATGATTCATGAATTCTTTATCTCATTCATAATGGCTAGCCCAGGTCACTGCTCTTGAAGTGCAGCTTACCCAATGTGGCTCACGGCTTGTGAGTATATTTTTATGGCCCCGGGACGACAACCATTGTAAATATTACTTATATATACATGATACAGAATCTTCCTGAGGAAAAAGATCAGCAGTTTGCAGCATCCCAAGCTATTCCAATTCCTTTATTCTGCCATCTTGAGAAAGTACTTTAGTGCTCACAGGGGAAGGGAAATCTGTCTCACAAGGCTTACTCAGTTGATGTGGATTGTAGAAGGCTACGTGTGAAAGTCAGCGAAGCTACAAATAACCCATGGAAGTGTGGAATGAACAAAGAGCCTCTATGCTCCTACCCTGTTCTTCTGTACTTTGATGGCTGATTATGGCTTTCTAAATGTGGCGCTTTAGGGAGATGTCACCACATTGGATTTTGGCAGTGCTGTTCTCCTCCTCTTCCTCCATGCTGGCTGTGGAGAGAATAGAGGATCCAAGTTCAGTCCCTAACTGTGAATTTGGAGTGAACTTCCAGCAATCAGAGCAATCCCATGTTCACCTAGACATGGTCTAGCAGTCATAGGATTGTTTTGTAATAAGTTAAGTTTCTAATTTGATCATTTCTTCAATAATGTTTAACTGCGTCTCCTGTGAGAGCTGGGAGAAGAAAGCTAGAATCCTATTTTTTTCTGGCACCCCATTTGATTGAGGGCGTTTTAGATAGTTTTACCTTAGGAGATCCTAAATATTGGATTTCAGAAGGCAGACATCCTAAATCATGCCATCTAATATGGACTATTGGTTATTTCAGATGAAATAGGTCATATTGTATTTTATTCACTGAATAGAAAAAATCCAAATTATCATATTTAAGCCATTTGTCACATTTATTAGCTACACTGCCTCAAGGAATACCTTGGTCACAAAGATGATTATCATTTCCTCCCTGCTCAATTCCCCTCTATTAATGCTAATACCAATATCAGAACCCTTTGCTGTAATTTGCATAACAAGTGTGTGAGAGAAATCCTTAAATATTTGCATAGGAAAGTACCAAAAGAATTAAGAATTAATCTTTTGCTTATTAAAAAATGACAGCAACAACAGGAATGTCTCATATTAAAACTAAGAACCCTTGCATAACAGGGTGGTAATAATGATAGTTCCCTTGCCTTCAGTTCAATGAATTTGACCCCAAGGAACTGCCTTAGATGATATTTGGCCTTGATATCGAGTCTCAACAAAGTCTATTAATGGTGGGGAGGGATATATTATGCAACCTAATATGCTTCTAAAATCAGTATTGCCAGTTAATTGACTCTTATAGTGTTTAGTGATAAAACTTTACAGATGGTGATCTGAAGGGAAAACTTATTCTATTGCTTGATCCAAAAACTGTTCATGGGTACTCTGATTCTCCAAGGCTAAGGTTTTATTAATGACAAGAAAAGCTAGATAGTTCAACTAAATCACCAAGTTGAATATATTTCTTATATGCATTAATTGACTTAGACCAGGGGTCTCAAACTCAAAGTACCTGGGGGCCGCTGGAAGTAGAGTCTGGGTGAGGCTGGGCCGCATCAAGTATTCCACCATCGCGGTGGTGGTGGGCCGCTCATCCCGTGGCCGGCCAGGGCGCTGCCAGCGCTTTGAAGGCCACAGGGCCCCTCCCCCGGGCCCCGCTCATCCCGGCAATTGGCCTGTGGGCCGCGAGTTTGAGACCCCTGACTTAGACTATATGTCTACTGCTCCATATTCAAGAAGATTCTGGAGTACAAAATTAAATTAAATTAAGGAATAAATGCTGCATATTAAATTATTATAAAGCTGGTAACATTAAACTGCTGCTGTTAGCAAGAAAGGCTTTCCAAATCAAGGAATTCTTTACCAGGCACATTTAATTCCCTATCTGATGTCAGTGTGGCCACCTAAAGGCACTGTTGTCCATGATGCCTACAAAGAGGTATCAGAGAGGATAGGTCCAGAACAGCTGGGAGGGAAAAGGTGAGAGGGTAATAAAGGTAAGATTCAGCCTTAACTACTGACTCATTATTAGCAAGGGCTGAGAATCTATTTGCCACTAGGATTGCAAACACTAATCCATCCTGCTGTGCTGTTTCATAGGAAACAGAACCATCAAGATCTCGGTGCTTAGCATGTGGGTGAGAACCTAAATCCGTAGAAGAGCCAGGTCTTTTATTACTTCTCATCAACATAGTCAGAACAACAATAAACTAAAAATAGATTAATTGACATGCCTGAAAACCTAAAAGTGACTTGAAAGGGATTTCTCAGAAAGAAAAGCGAAGGTAGCTGCTCATTAGCCTTCCTCCAACAGAACGAATGTGAGATAGCCAAACAAAATCATTTCTCTGTGTACCACCAAGTGCCTTGGAAGCACACCAAGGCCCTGCGTTGAGCGAGCCTGGCTTCATACAGATACTGCTGATCAAAAAGAGTTCATTTTAGCTCGCTTGGCTCCAGGGAGAAAAACAACAGAATCATGGTCCCAGCAAGAAACCTTTTCACCAGCTCCACCGGAAAAGTTCTTTTTAGGTTGCAGGTGGCTTCTTAATTACCCCAACAATGCTCCCTTGCTGGGTTAAAATGTAAGAAGAAGCTAAAACTCTCCCATTGTGCAGCCCAAATAGCCAAAATGGTAGCACACACCATGAAGAGAAACGTCACAGGGAAAGTCAACTGGAGTGATTTCCAGTTACAAGCAACCAGGCCACACTAATACTGGGAAAGTAAGGGTTTCTTCTTTTGGGTGGTGGTGGGGCATAAGCACTGCTATACAGTACAGCATTCATTTCTACCTTTTCCCAATTCATTTCCAAGCCCAATTCAAAGTGCCAGTTTTGATCTATAATGCTGTATATGATTTGGGACTTTCCATACATTCCTACCCATGCTTTATGGTCATTTTTTCTCATCCCAAGGCTTAGAAGGTGGCAACAAGAATGAGAACTTTTGGGGGTGGTCATTTTGCAGCTTTGACATGCTCTCCAAAGGGAAGATCTTACGACATCCATTTTGTTGTCTTTTCTGTTCCATCCTAAGATTTTTGCTTGTTATTCCAGGTCTCTAAGTATTTTAGTAATTTTAATATTTCACATCTTTGATTTTGCTCCCTGCAATTCAGTTTTAACCTTATGTCATGACAACATAAAGCACAATGTGAATACAATAATCAAATTGATCTGCAGACATATGTCTTGGTTTGGTATTGTTGATTGTTTTGTGATTTTATTTATATTTTTGTATTATGTTTAAAATTGTACAATGCCTAGAGGAATATATTTGTGAGGGATACAGATTAACTTGTGTCCACAGGCTGGCAAAGGCGGACATCCTCCATAGTCATCTGAAAATGCTGCACAGAAGGTTGGGAGACCCTGCTGGATGGGCAAGCTGAGATATAAGAAAGAGGGCATCCCCAAGATTTGGTGAAGGAAATGAAAATGAAGTTCAGAAAATACTTAAGGAATCCGCTTAAGGAAAATAAGGAGACTGCAAAGAATTCGAATCATTTCAAGTTTCTTTACTGCATAATATTTAGGGCAAACACCTGTACTTGAATTGAAGCTTCTAAGAAGGGAATCTGAGAAATTGGAGCAACAGTGATGGCAAAAGATGAAGCTATCCACTTTATTGACACATGGATAATTAACCACCAGATTAGAGCTCTTAAAGAACTCACATACACAGTTATTAATCTTCTGACAAAATATGTAACATTTCCTTAAGATCAGCTTCTGTTCCAGAGAGCAAGAGAACAGCCAATTTAGCAACAATTTTTGAAAAGGGATCCAGGGGACATCTGGGAAATTTCAGGCCAGTTAATTTAACATGTGTTCTGGGTAAATTGTTTGAAAGCAGCATTAAAAAGAAAATTAATAAGCACATAGAAGGACAAGCCTTATTGAAAACAGAAGCAATTTAGTGTCCACAAAGTAACTCCTGTCAATCTTTTAGAATGCTCTTAGAGCATCCATAAACATGTGAACAGTGGTCATCAGGTCAACAGTCTGTACCTGGACTTCCAAAAGGCTTTTGATAAAATCCTCATCAAAAACTCTTTAGGAAACTTAGCATGCAAGCACTAAAAAGAAAGGTCCTCTTATAAATCAGTAACTGGTGAAGAAACAGAAAGCAAAGAGGATTAAACAGAAAATTCTCCCAGTGGAGGGGACCCACAGGGATCTGCATTAGGTCCAACTTATTCATAAATTATCTGGAATTAGGAGTGAACAGTGATATGGTTAATTTTGCTGATGATGCCAAATTATGCAGGGTTGTTAAAACAAAACTGGATTGTGAGGAACTCTCAAAAGATCTATCCAAACTGGAAAAATGGGTATTATAATAAAAAGTGCAGTTCAATGTAAGCAAGTATAAAGTGATGCACACTTGATCAAAAACAAAACACCTGGCCTCAATATAAGCTGATGGGACCTGAGCCGTTCCAGTGGAATTATCGCCTAGAGTTCAGCTGCTGTAAAAACTGGCAACAGAAAACTTGCAGGAGAGCAATACAATGAGATGGAGTCCTATACAGGGGGGTCAGGCTCTGACATGGTTCCCCTGGTGAAAAGTAGCATGGATCACCCTGCAAGTGCTTGCAGGACCAGGACAATATACGTCGGTACATGCAAGAACTGGAGCTGGTGCAATCATGTAGCACACATGGGAGTACCACATTAAGGTTCAGTTGCTGGTCTGGCCAGCTTACGTATACATAATGAGCAAGGTAGAACTTGTCCTTGCTTTAGGCATCTTGGCAGCTCCTGAGATAACCTTCAGATGAAATCATCATACTCGTATATGTTCCAAACTATCTGCTTTGGAACAGTGTTACAGGACTTGGTAATGCCATCCGGAACATGCAGGTTCATATGCCTCCGAACCTTCCAAAGTGATATAGGCCATCGTTTGCCAGGAATGCTCTGATGCATTCTGCACTGGATGAACAGGCTCTTGTCCGTGCAAAATATTAAGCAGCTGCAGAACTCAAATAAGGAACAGCAGTGTACAAACATTAGTGGAGAACATTTCCGCCTCCAAGGACAGTGTCACTGACCTTAAAATGGCAATTAATGAATTTCAAAGATGGGTACCCATGAGAAATTATCTAAGCTCATTTGATCAAGAGATGCAGCTCCCCCCCCCCCCCCCGCTCCCATGCTGGGAATGCCTACCTTAAAGTCTTTGACAGAGTATCCTGAAAGGCTGAAATGTTTCTGCATTGGTTTCTGAAGACTGCCAAATGCACACTTCTCCAACCTAAACATGAATTGGATTGCAGTTTGCTATTAAAATCTGTATATTCCTGAACTTTGCAGTGCTGTTTGGAAAAAAAGCATACAAAAATATGCAGTTATGAAAATGCACACCAAAATGTTTTATCCATTGGGAAATCACTTGAAACAGTGTATTTGTTTGAAATGTATATTTTAAAATGGTGTTTTGATTGCATATGGAAAGATTTTGTATTTTAATGCAGAGTCTAGCAAACTTCTAGGATACATCCAATGAGATGACTCCAAGACAGTGTTTCCTCCCCTCACTGTTTCCATCTGGATTTAAACCATTGGTGAACAGAAGGTAGTTCTCCAAATATTTGGAACTCAAAACCCAGAATATTTGGCCAGCAAGGTCAATGATCAGGAATACTGGGACTCAAAGTCCAAAACATCTGGAGATCTACTTTCTGTCCATTTCTGGTTTAAAGCATGTTGCCAACACCTAAGCTTCACAGAATGCATCCTCCTTATGTTTGAAATTCTTACTGTAACCATTTCGTGGGAGACAAATAGCAATGCATCGAAGTGCATATAGTGGTCAGGTTCAGAATGTCACTAAGACACAGTAAAAAGCCTGGCAGTAGCCAAGATGGTTTGGAACCATCAGTGATGATGCTGTTGAATCTGTCTCCTGGAGAGGGAGAGAACTCATTTCATGATGTAATAGGGGATGCTGGGTTACCAGCCCCTGAGAATGCTGGTACTTAAGGTCCATGATAAGATGGTGCTCATGAGATAGGCTGTCCAGATGGGGAGGATGTTCACAGGGATCTAATATGTTGCAGCAGAACAGAGAGTGGGACTCTGGCACCTTAGCTATGCCGGGTCTTCTTCATAACTGGAGAGCTGCTAGAAACAATGCCAGTGCTGCAAGTCCGGCAACTTTTACGTTATTGATTTTTGGGGTTCTGCCATGATGCTGCAATTTGGGACTTGGATTATACATGACAGATATCTCACATGTTTAACCCTGGCTGCGTCTCTGCCTTCTCTTTGGTAAATTCATGTTTCTCTTTGAAGTGTGCTGTTCTTCTAGTGTGCTTAAGTTCTTAATTGCAATTGTCTTTTTGTTTGTGTAACTGGAACTGAACTAAGTAAGAGGGAGTCACTAAGTATGGCTCACTTGCTCTGGATCCAGCCCAGTGCCTCTTATTTTTGTAGGACAGTTTTGCCATCTTATATTTAGCTGCAGCTTTAGCAGAGTCTTTTTCTCCTACCAGATGCAGCCATTTCAAGGAGCTGGAAGTGGTCCCAAAGATTCAGCCATGAATGGAATCCACCTGCACTGTCGTAATGGTGCAATGAGTGGCCTGCAAGTAGCTTTTTCTTCTGCTCCTATTCTTTGACTTCATTGTTTACATTAATAAGGTGGGAGAATCTGAGTGAAAAGGTCTGTGCTACGCTGGACTGACACCAACCGGAGGTAATGCCAGATTTTATCTGGCTTCTTATGAATACCCAGTAGGTACCACAGCTGGGGTTTTTCTGGTTTTGACATAACCCAGCAATATCTGTACTGTCATGGCAGGACCAGTCAAGGCCTTGACCTCCCAGAGGATCCCCAGAGCCATCGACTTTCTTGCTGCTCCCTCCTGCTGCTGTCCTTTGTCCGCTTACTCTCTTGGAGCACCTGAGTGGTATAAGCAGCAAGAGGGAGAAACAACCACCTTTGTTCTGGGTGGCAGGTGGCCCTGGCGTCAAAGAAGGCAAATTTATGGGGTTCTGTTGGAAGCATATTGCCCAGGTTTCTCCCAAAACCTGGAGCTGGCATTGCCATAGGGAAATGAAGAGAGAAAAACACTCCAAGTATGTTCAAGAGAGCCTTCTCCACAGCAACCTCCCCCATCTTAATACAGAAGCCCTTCTCACACCTTTCGCTGGAAAATGGGTGTTATACTTTCTGTAGTGACTTCACACCTCCAGATTGTGCTTTCCAAAGTGTAAGAGACATTCCATTCTTCCAGACCTGGATAGTCTCACTTCCGCACTATGCAAAATATCTGGTAGTTATGAAAATCAAGCAATTATTTGGGAAAAAGCTAACTTTCACATGCTAATTTTGTATTCCAAAGCACCAGTTGCCTTTTAAAGAGGAAACAAAAAGTTGCGCTCCCTTACATTCTTCTTATGTTAACAATGTATTATGATTGTGATTATTATGCATGAATTTGAACTTAAAAAGGGGAAATATAATTTGATAAAATCACCTGCTGTAAGATATTTAAAGCTGCGATCTCATGCACAATTTCCTGGAAGTTAGCCCTTTTGAACAGAATGAGTCTGAGTTCTGAGTGAACATGTGCTGGCCTGGAATGCTAATCAAGTTCACTTACAAAGGCCGTAGGGCTTGGGGTTTGGGGAGAGGGAAAGCGAACGGGATCATGAGTGAGAAGGAGGGAGATGGAAAGTGTGAGGGGATAAGAGCATAAGCAGAGGCACAGTAGATCAAGCCAAAGCCTTGCCGAGTTCAGTATTTTGTTCAGGCAATGGCTGACCAACACCACCAAGTGCCAGGTCTGGAATGCAGGTGGCAGGCAGCTACAGACGGGATGCTGGGACCAGGCTACAGGTGCAAGGCAGTGCTTTGCACAATGTCCACAGGGCTAGATGCAAAAGGCGAGCCTTCAAGCCTTCTAAAATCAGAAACTGCACAAGGCAACAGGTTCAGGCAGAAGCAAGCCCAATAAAAGGCCCAGGTTCAGAGAGAGAAACACAGCCAGGAGCAGGCAAGGTCAGGAAGAATGGGTTGCAGGTACCCGGCAGGGCAGGGATAGGCTGGGGCAAGGATGAAGGTGGGAAGAGGTTAGCGCTTGGCAGGAGTCGGGCTGGGCTGGGCTGGAAACCAGAGCGCAGAGTAGCCACCGTAATTGTTCCTGTTGCTCTGGCAAAATTGAGGGAAGCCTTTTGTGGAAGTTTTGAGGGCTTCCAGCTGCACTGCAAGACTTCCACTCGCCTGTTTCTTGCAAGCACCTTTCAAGTGTCTTCCTGGATCTGCAGGCACTTGCAAGAAGAATCAGGCTCTGATCCTGACAGCAAATGAAAGCCTAGAAGTATGCTATGATCTCAATAGGGCCTTCCCACTGCTGTTCTCCAGCAACTGTTATGCAGAGGCAAATGGTCTCTGGGCATAAACTCCCAGAAGGGAGCCAAGCATCTTCTAACTCCCACTGAAAGCCTTTGCCAAGGGACGAAGCTCTGTATTTTTAGGAGCTTACCTTGATATCATTTTGAATAGTGTGCAGGGGTGAAATGACTGCTGAGCTTTGACAAGAATGATGCAACTTTAGCCCCAAGGAAGGCAGAACGACATGCTGGGCATGTACGTGAAACAAAGGTCAGATGCTGGTGGTGTCTACTCCAGTGATTACAAAAGCCTGAGCAATTTGGGGTGAACAGAGAGATGCATATTCATTTTTTAAATTAACACTATGCTCTTTGGCAGGTCAGAGACTTGGACAAAGCCCCAGTTTTGTCCCAGAGGTGGCCTTCTGAACTCTGAGAATGGAGTTATACAGAGGGCTCAGTGATGACACAGCTGCGAATAACATCCAGCTCACCTGCAGAGATGATGACAGACTGATTGGCAGAGGTCTTAGGTGGGGTAGTTTTGGTCCATGGAGTGCATACTGCCCAAATAGCAACATATGTGGAATCCAACAAAGGTTCAGGAGCCCCAAGGGAAGGATAATGGCACAACACTCAACAATGTGAAATTCTTCTGCTGTGGCTGAATCACAAGCATCTCATCCTCCGACAATATGCCTGGTAGTTTGTTCATGCTACTGGAACTAATAAAGTAGCCATCATAACTATTAGCCTCTCACATCCATATCCTTTTTTCATTTTAGTCTGCAAGTTCCATCTTTCTCTTTACTCCCATTTGATGAAGAAATACAGCTACTTTATTGCTGGCATTCCAAACCTTTTCTATTTTGTTCTCACATTCTGCTCTTCTCTTCCATTTGTTCTGACTTATTTGTATTTAAAACTAGTGGAAGGAACCAGTTTTGCACAGGTTAGATCTTAGTTTATAGAGCAAAGCTTTCAAGTAACCAACTGAAACTGCCAGAGTTGCCTCAACCTACTTTGAGATAGCAAATTTCTGTAAATAATAAGTGCTTTGCAACTTGCTACATAATGTCAGCTAATGATCTAAAGGTGAACTGTCACAGCCAGCCAGCTGGTACCATTACCTTAAATTCTGTGTAAAGTTCAGATTTGTAATTGATCCATGAGAAGCATAAATTGTGGTGAAAAGCCAGGCATGTGCAGTAACTGAAACGTATATGTTACCACTGAAATTCATAAGAATTTATTGTTCTGTAGCACTAAAAAGGACTATATTCATGAGCTCTTCAAGTGTTACATTAAATGAGGCATGCTGCATTAGAAAGAGGGTCCATCTAATCCAACAATTTGTTCCCACAGTGCCAACCAGCAACCGGTGTAATAAACATACTGCCTATGAAACTGGAGGCAACATACAGCCATTAGGAGTAATAGCCATTGCTAGCCTGGCCTTCATGAATTTGTTCGATCCTCTTTCAAAGCTGTCCAAGTTGGTGACCATTATGGCATTTTGTGGAAGTGAATTCAATAGTTTAACTGCATGGTCTGTTCTTCCTTTGATCTGTCCCAAATTCCATCAAGCAGCATCATGGGATGTCCATATTGGGTTCTATTATCATGAAAGAGGGAAGAAAATGTCTCCCCACCCACTTTCTCCATACCACATCATTTTGGATCTCAGTGACATATAATGGAAGACAGTGTGTAGTGTCTGTGTATATAATCTCAGCATTAGTTTTATGCACACCATCTTTGCATTTCCAGGCTATCTGCTATGTACTTCTTCAATAATTTGTCTCTGCTTCCACTTCTTATATGTTATATGTTCTTAAAGTATACAAAAAGGTGAACTAGTTGCAAAACTAGAAAATAAAAAGATGACCCTATGCATGCAGTATATACTAATTCCAAGCTTTGGTTTAGACCTCAGTTTGCTGATTTGGAGTTTGCCTGATTAATCTCAGGGCATGAACCTAAATCTGAAAATCTGAAGCTTCCGATGAAAACCTGGATTGAACTTTTTTGCTGCTTCGTCAAACCAGATTAAATATGTAGGCTTGTGAGAGGACAAATCCTGTCATATTTCAAACACATAAGTACATGGGTTGCTGTCCTAGCAATTTTTACATACAGAGAATAACATTTCAGTGGCACATTTGGTCAGAAAATGGGACTGAGGCTGCTTTGGTTGCTTTGGTATAGGATATTGTAGGTTCTCCTGGATAGCTTGTTTCAATAACATTCATGATAGTATCCTTCTGGACCACCTGGTTGGCCCGGGCCTTTGTAGTGTGGTTATGCAATTGTGTTGTTATGCATCTTTTCTGCTGGATTGTGTAGAGCAGGTGATGCCAAGGATTACAATATGACTCTAAGGCCAGTGTTTTCCCACCAGCTTCTGCCTTCTTCCCCATGAAATCTAATATTGACCCCAGTCGCTGGGACAGGTCACTGAGAGCTTTGAAGTTAGGTGGCCCAACTATGCTGAAGAACACAGCTCTATTGGTCTTTGTCACTTAACTCCACAGAAGCATTTCGTCTTCCTTGAACATTATTTGGCTTCAGGAAAGATCTGGATGTAGGTGAACAAGCAGAACAAGCAGGACCATAGGAGGATGTTGTTGGTCAGCAGAAAGCTTTACTGAAGGAACGGTTCCCAATCTGGAAGGGAGTGTACTTCCATAAGGATCAGGTCCACAACTTGAGAGCATCCCTTGATCTTACACTGTCCCTTGATCTTCAGGTGGCAATTAATACTTTTCCACAATTCTGGTCTGTGCGCCATCGGATATCCTTCCTGAATTGATCTGATTGGCAACAACTATCTGTATATCAATGCACTCAAGTGTGTCTGGAAGCATCATTAGTGCAAAATGAAGTAACTATGCCTTTTACTTTTTAATTGCAGAACTCCATTGCAAAATGAAATTCTAATGGATAACTGAGTTTTGGTTCGCTAACATTCATCCCATGCATAAAGTGTTGAAGTGTTGTCTTCATTAGGCAGGTCACACACAGAAACAAGTGGGAAAATTATAAAAGGTAGGATTATTAAATTTAAAAAGGCCAAAAGTACAGATTTGGCCATTCAAACTGAGTGTAAAAGTATGCCCCCAAAGCACAACAACTATGCACAAGATCATATTGTTGTTAGTGCTATCGTCTTAGCATTGGAAAGCATTGGAAACCTTTAGTGGGGCAGGAAAACATTACCATCTTTTTGCACATTAAAAAAATGGCACATAGTTCTCTGTTTCAGTATAAAATAAACAGATTCCTTTTCATCCAAAATAATTACTCTGATCTGTGAAAACGTAATCATAGGACAGGGAATAAAATTTTAGTATTGGGGGTTTGTCATGTATTCTATTTATATACCCATTGATGCCAGTGGAAAGACTTGCTGTTAATGTCCTGTTCTTTGACCGGCAAATTTAATTAACATGCAGACCAATAATGTCCCTTCCTCTTTCCCTGCTCCCCTGGCAGGCCTAAGCTGTCTAATAGCACAGCTGGAGACCCAGCGAACGAAGAAGCCTCCTAGCCAACAGCAGCAAGGAATATGCACCGGCCAAGCAATAGACTTCAAATGAGTTGATGAAACATGAAAATGAATCCCATATGAAGAAGCAGAAGCTGTGCTGTGCTCCATAAGTGAACCAAATTGTTTGGTCTAAGCTAGGGAAAAACAGGATTGACATAGGATGGAATGAGATGGAAGGGGAGGGAAAAATACGCCAGCACATCATTTCAGGACTGGTATAGGCAGCCTGGAGTGGCCCACTGAACCAAACCACACTGAGCTCCTCTGCTAGGTCTAAGAAAAATCAGGGACAGATTTCTGCCAAAGGCCAGGCTATCTGGATACTAGATTGCCGTGCAGATGCCTTGGCTTGCAAGCTGCAAAGGTCCATTTATTTGGCTCCTGATACAATAAATACACTTGTGGATGGAGATTCAATAGTTTATTAATAAAGCCAAGTATCACAGTACTTGTCAGTTTAGCTACAAGGAGGCAGAAAGGATATATAACGTAACTCTCTTCCAGCACTGGACCCCAGAAGCCCAGCCACGGAGAGACCCGGGCAGCCAGCCCACAGCCCCTCTATGGTTAAGGTCTGCGCTGAGGTTCATCACCCTGCGGCATATTCAGGTCTTATATACATGCATTTCAAGATGGCCACACAATCATGGCTGGCTTCCAAGGTCTGCTTGTCATTCTGATAGACATTAATGACCATCAGCTCATGCTGTACTGCCTTGTATTGTAAGACAAGGTGAGTGGACAGCAGCTGGCCTCATCTACATGGGGTATCCCCTGCATTCCAACATAATATGTTCCTTTGCCAAACTTAAGTTTGATAGCAACACCTGTGCCTCATCTAGATCTTCTGTTAGAAGCCATTCAGCTAGAGATGCAGCACTGGGAAGAACAGTTGGTGTCACTTCAACCATCTCCTTGAGGGACAGTTGGTCTTGCAATGCCGTTTCCCATGCATGCCCTACCTGAAGTCACCTCAAGGCCAAGCACCTCCACTTAGCACGTCCATTGAATAATAAACAGCCCAGGGGTCTAAACAAGGAAGAATCTTCTACAACCCCTATAAAAGCTGGGAACTAGCAATTATCAGACAGTCATCAAGTGAAAACCAAGAGATTCTTCTGGAGAGACCAAATGAGTTATACTCTATTGAGAAAGTGATGATACATAAGCCAACAACATCCAGTTCAGCTGTGATGGGCAAGTGATATGAATGAAGGACTTTTGGTGAATGGAGCAAGTGCTGTCCTGCTGGTGTCTCCATCCACAAACGTGTTTATTGTATCAAGAGGCACATAAAAGAAACTCTTGCAACCTGCTAATCAGGGCATCTAGAGAGCTAGACAAAGGTGGAGAGCAGCAAGGCAGTGCAGACAAGGCAAGACTTAAAGATGCACAATTGTTCTCCTTCAAGGGAACTGCATCTCCCTCACCCTGCAGGAACACAGCTTTCTGTGTTCCATTTGGGCTTCCTGACATGAATCTTACCCATAACAGCATCTTAAACCAGTAGTGGCATGCACCAAGTTTAGAGGTCAGCAAAAAGATTAAAGAAAGAAAAAAAATAAGGCAAGGATTAATGCACACGGAGATGCTTTATTTATAGTGTTTATGAGACTGGAATCCTCTATCAGCATTTTCCATGTAATAAAATTATGGAATATAATCAATATTACCTATCCATATCTATCATCACAGTATTCCTTTCATGAAGAGGGTAGTTCAGTTCTGCATTCAGCACACATTCCTGTACAGGTTTAGACAGAAAAAGGTTAACAGCATGTCCAGGCCATGTCTTTGATCCCATCTGTCCTCAGGGAGGTGGACTGGTGAGCGGCAAACATGGTTGGCTGGGGCCTGCTGGAAGGCGCTGGCCTTTGTAATGCCTGAACTCATGTCAGAGTGTGGCTCTGTGGATTGGAAGGCAGGATTTGGCTCAGTTTTCTGTCTGATTCTCTGGAGTAAACTGGAGCATAAAATCCTTATAATATCACTGCCCAGGTGCATTGCTGAACGGAGAACCATCTACAGGAAGTGTTGGGCAAGGCTGTGTTCTTACTTCAAGTTTACTTAATCTCTGTTGGTTTACCAGATGCTCCCAGGTCAAATACTCTTATTTCTCAGAATTATCTACATGAAAAATACATCCCCTTCCTTATGCAGATGATACAGTGGCATTTTCTCAAACAAGGCGAGGATTGAAATGAGAACAAGATGGTTTTGCTGATTATGGGAAACAAAACAAATCGACCTCCCTTCCCCACAGCCAACTGTTCATTATCAAGCGTACTGCTTTTCTCTGGAAAGAAGTAAGTACTATATACTTTGCAGCTGGATAGTCATCCTATGGAACAAAAGTATGTATAGTCAAATAGACAACCTGTAGGAAAGAAACTTTGGAAAAACATGTCTATAAAGCCACTTCTGAGGAATGGAAGACTTTTGTGAAGAAGCGACAGATTTCTCTCTTCAGCTGTCCATTTCTGCAAGGCTAAAGGAACATTCCAACTCTTATCGTCAGTTCAAGCATGGAATACAGGACTCCATGCATCTCTTAGCAACTTTCTTGAGAGTAATTAGCATTGCCAGGGAGGTCTGAAAGCTAGAGGTAGGTTTCATTTTCTTGGAGATTCTGGCCTCAGAGTAAACCATATTCTTCTGGATCTGACTATTCTCCAGCAATTCCACTTGCTCATTTGTCAATTTTCTCTTCTAGGTTCATTTATTTCCTGTAGGAAAATCTCTCTCTCTCTCTGGGATTCTCTCCTCTCTAATTACTAATGCTGGCTATATGTATGGCCACATCTCAGTGTATCTGTTCACCTTTCGTTGGGGGCTGAATATCCCGTACTTGATCAAACGTGCTCAGTAATTGAAGGCTTCACTGTCCCCCAAATATAGAAGAGCCTTTTCCAGGCAAGGTTTCATATTTGACCTTCTGCTGAATTGGAAGTTCAACTCTTAGGGAAACCAATCAAACTGAGATTAGGTGCCTATGACTCTGGTGAGATTGAAACTATTTCTCTTGTGTTATTTTATTATAGATTTATAGAAGACCTAGAGAATGATGGTACTGTCCCCTTTAGGCTTATTTCTTGCACACTCTGACAGATTTCTGTTTGGTTTCCTCTAATCCCAAGATAATGCTACCATTGCTACATTTTTTACATTGCTATTAATACCACGCAAAAGTTTTAAAATCTCGAATGGATACACATGTGCATGCACTTGCACATCGCAGGCGATCAATAGGGTAGCAAAAAAACCAGTGACAAACTCATCCAGCTAATACCATCAACTGCATTCTGTAAAAATCATAGGACAAAGACTGTATAGGTGAGCCAAAACATTTTATCTTTGATGCAAGAGACTTGTACACTAAACCTGTAGAGCACACACATAAATGATCATCAGACTGTGCTTACTCACAGGTAGTTTTGGGCTCTTGAAAACGTGGGCTCAGAGATGGCCAAGGAAGAGGAAAGGATGGTGGTAAGTTTGGGGAAGAAATTCTTGCATCCTTTCTCAGGGAGTGCCTAATTCAAAGAGAGCCAGGGTAGTGAAGTAGTTAAGATGCCAGGCTGGAACTCAGGAGATAACAGGCCAGCCACTGCCTCTCACCTTCATCTACCTCACTGGGTTGTTGTTGTGAGGATCAAATGGAGAGGCAGAGAATGATGTAAGCTGTCTTGGATTCCTTGCAAGAGGAAGAGAGGCAGGTTATAAATGCAAAGCAATATAATGCTTTAATAACTTTAATACTGTAATAACTTTAGTTATTCTAAAGTTTCTTGATGGTGTGTGTGTGGGTGAGGAATCCCTGGCTATATCCAATCATATCTCCAGGGCTCATACAATAAGGGTTTGGGCTATAAAAGCAAAATGTGAAGCCAGGTACTTGCTTTTCTTCCCTGGATAAATGACCATATTTTCTCTTAACTATTAAGTACACTTAACTTTCTATCCTTTTAGAAAGGGGTTTAAATCTGTGATTTGTAATCATTCTCTGGAAAGGAGGCTTTGCAAAGCTTCCAACTGTTGGGAAAATTCAGATAAATTCTGGTAGAAAAAGGTTGCTTATATGTGCCTTTGTGTTGTAAAATCAAACCTGCACCCCTTTCTCAGAAAGCACCCCAATTCCAAGCCAGGTTACTGTTTAGTATTGCTGCTACTTTAAGAGAGAGGAACTGGGTGCTACATTCAGTTGTAAAGTTCACTGCATTGAGGCTTTTGTGCTGCTAATCTACTAGCAGCAGCAACCTGGTCTGATTAATTCACATGCAAACTGATGGACAAGAGCAGCAATGGCCCATGATTGACATAACAATCTCCTGCAATCAAACAGTATTGTATTAAGTCTCTTCTGCAGGGCTCTCACATTCTTTTCACTGGGTTTCTCTTATTTTGTCATCCACTGCCCAGCTGCTGGGACTCAGAACGTACAAAACGCTCTGCATATGTTCTGGAAGATTGCAGTTGGTCTGGTCTTTCAAAGTGTTATAAGTATGGCTTCTCGACAGAGGGTACCTGAGGGCTCCATCCATAATGGAATTTGTCTCCCTGTGAATCTGAGCATACATTCTCCCAACTGCTATTTCCAGATTCCCTGACTCAACCTAACAATGCTTAAATTAAATTTATTTTTGATCCCTGGGAGAGGAATTTTACTTTTTTTTTCACTAGTTCTCTGCATGAGGTGTTAAACCCACTGGTTTCCTGGAGATTCTCCTGTTTTGTTTTGGGATGAGAAATGCATCTTTTATATGGGTTCCTTCTTCTAGGAAGTTGTATATCTTTGCCTTGTTGGATATTTTATCAACCGTCCAAGGTGGTGCTGCGATCTAGCTGCACTATAGCAGATTTGTAGCTTCTCAGAAGGCTTTTGTTCTAGTTGGTTGCAGTTTAAAATTTAATACCAAACTTGCTCATTCCAAAAACCAGCTGAACCACTCCCAAGAAAAGAATGCTTGAAAATGAGGGAGAAGCTCTAGAGGATGGTGATATAACGAAAAGGCCCTGCAAACCAATGTGAGTGAGTGATTACAGATGCACAAAAAATACCTCATACAGAGAAGCCCAAAGAAGCTGTGAAACCCTTAACTATGTCCCCCAGTTTTCTGTGGGATACATTTTAATAGCTTGATTTTTTATGTGTCATTCTATTTAATAACTGCAATCTTCCTGATTTTAAACATAGCATGCTATTTATTAGTTGGTAGCCATCTTTCAAAAATTGTATTTATACTGGAGTTGCTGCCAATCAATTACTTCAAAAGATTTTTTATATAATTGTCAGACATTCTATCTATGCCAGCTATGATCTATTTATGGATGGTTAGGCAGAGAACAATGGGAATGGGGTTATGCCTCATGAGCCTTATGTGTCAGGGAGCTTTTTGTAAAATTTCTTCAGGAGCAAACCATCTGGGAAACTTGGAACCTTTTAAAAAATTACCTGTGCTGTAGCTGCAGTCTGCTCTGTTTCTTCTTTGTAGCTAATTCAAGGCAGGACTTGAGAATCCTGTTCAGTCTTAGGATCAAATTATCTTTTAAAGAAGCTCTTTGGAGCTGTATTTCAGGGTTGGGTGCATCCGAAAGCAAAGAAGGTGGGCAAGAATCAAAGAGGGTAGGCCAAAAATTATAAACATGCCAGCATATGGTATTTTGCAAGGCTTAGGAGAGTTATTTCAACCTGAGGTTCCTCACTGAGCCTGCATTTTCCACCTCTAACACACTCTCCTTACTTTTTAAAGTTCTCTCTTTCTTATATTCACAGTAACAAGAAAGAAGTAGTACATTGTAGAATCATGTGCGATAACATGTCCTTGACCAATATCCAGCTTAAAAAAATCAGACAACCTGGTTCTAGTTTTTCCAACATTTTCTAAAGGTGTATAAATATGCACACACCATCAATTGTACAAGATCTTCATAGAGTCCCCTTTTTGGATTTCCTGGGGCTTATTTGTGGAGGTCTAGGAATTTTTCTTGGAATGGCTCTGGACACTGAAGAACACTCTCTTGCTCTACATGGAATCTCTCTTCACTTTACAAATGCTTGCTTGGTAACGATCCAAGAAGGCAGTCTACTTTTTCCATGTGTACTTATTTGTGGAATGCACTAAGGGTAGCCAAGCTTCTCTATTGTCCTTCTAGTTACATCATGACTGTCCTTCTTTGCATTGAAGCAGATTCTGGTTGGGTTGGGATGCTGGGGTATTGCAGCATTGCAAGGATCTCTCTCCCTAAGGATTTTAAGATGCCAAGCATGGGTAGTTATTGTCTTGTGGTAAACACACCATCAACATGACAGCATTCAAGTCCTTGCAATGGTAGGCTAAGTGTCCACTCAGCTTAAGTTATCTAGTTCATGGTATAATGATTTGATCTGTGAATAGCCTACTCCAATTTTAGTTGCTCCTTTCTAAAACTAACTTCTGCTGATCTGTAGTAATCAGTTTTCTGCAGCCTCTTAGCACTTTGCTGACTCAAGTGTTTGACCATAAAATTAGGTGCAGTTTAGCAAAAATAAGCAATTTAAATAACTCAGAAAATCCAGGTAATTAAAATCACCTATATAAACAACAAAGAGACAAACACATTTATCATGGCATAAACTTACATAGACTATACAATCTATTTTATGAGATACATGCAGTGTTATCTTAGGGAAATTTAAGTTAGATCAAAACTTCATTCCTGATTCTCCATTCTTTAAATCTGCATCTTCTCTATTTCTTCCTAGGCAAGAGGAAGTCGACAAACCTACCTCCTACCTGCTTCTTCCTGGAAAGACTGTCTAACCAAAACCAAAACCAAAACAAAACCATGGTCAGGCTGTGATAGGCATTGCACAAGTCATCTGGAGGAAAAACGTAAGAAAAGCCATGCTGGATCAGACCAATGTTCTGTCCAGTCTAGCACTCTGTTCACATGGTGGCAAACCAGCAGCCCACGGGATTCCTCCAGCAGGATGGGTACAAGATGACCATGATGGTGTATGCATGCGATTGAGGTAGCACATAGCTGGCTAGGTTAGTAGCTACTGATAGCCGTCCTCCCTCCTTACATTTGTCCAGTCTCTTTTAAAGCCATCCAGATTGGTGGCTGTCATGTCCTCCCAGGCTATGGATTGGTCAGTTCGAACTTTTATGTTTTAGAGGAATGCCCAGCCTTCATAGAAATATCTGCATTGTGAAACCTTTTCCTTGTTGTTTTGATGGTTGGCAGAGTCAAAGCAAAACCACTCCATGTCTTGCTGGCTCAGCTCACATTCCATTCCTGTAAGTCGTTTCATTGAGTTACTTGTAGGATCTTGATCTGCAATCTTGATAATTCACTTTATTTTTAAAGCAGTGGGCTATTTCTCAACATCTCTCTGTTTGGTGCTTAAGAAATACATTGACTTGGAGACAAATTGACTTGATAGCCTGGCCTGGCCTGCAGCTGGTCCTGCTTGTGCACCAGACTGCTTGGCAAAGATGCTAATTTGGTTATTAAGGCGTTTCAAAGGAAGCCCTGGAAAATGGCTCATCTTTCTCCATACATAAACACCATAAGCCTGGATTTTCACATAACTGCCAAAATAGTTATTCTGCATTAATGTTTCACAGGGGATATGGATAATACATGGCTGGTGGCTCAGGAAAATAGACAAAAGGTGTCTTCTACCTCACAAATTGGAGGTTCAGGCATGCCAGTTTGCCACAGAGGGGCTGTGGCCTTCCAGACTATTTAGATGGCAAAGAGCATCCATCCCAGTCTTCCCAGCATCAGGTTTTCCAGAAGTGTTGGGCTACAGCTTCTATTATCCCTAGTGGGCAGTATGGCCATTGCTCTGGCATGAGATGATAGGAATTGCAGTCCAATGCAATCAAACTGGCGAGGCCTGCTCTATTCCCTACAATACTTTTTTCTGTCTCTCAAACCCACAGCCAGAGAACTTCTCTGATTACTATTTCTGCTGTTTCTTGCCTTGAGGAAGTTCAGAATTCTAGTTCATGAGAACATCACCTCAGGCTATCCTTCACCTTCTTTGTCTCCTTTTTTCTGTGATGCATCCAGTAACCTGCCACTCAGCCTTCCCAGTACCTGCAGTTACAAAGACCTTGCTCAGTATGTGGTATCTCTGATCATTTCTCATTTCTAAATTCCATTTCTTGACATTTCTGCAAAACCTTAAGATTAGTTTCTATTCTGGACCCAAAGCATTTTGCAGCTTCAAGTGAAGGACACGGTGGCACCCCCAGTGTGGATGGTATTCCACATACAAAAGCCACCTAGATGGAGAGTTGAGTTACTTCAGCATTGACAACAGGGCCATATCCTGCACGACACTTGATTGCAGCTGCCTGGCTTAGGTGAGACGGGCAAGCTCCAGGATGCACATAATTCTGTCCTTCGCTGCCCAGCTACCCTCCAACGTCTGCCATCTCAGGCAATCACTTCACTCTTTCTAAAAGCCTTGTTGCTTTCGACTGCCCCCAGCCTTCTTTCTACACTGCCTATTATTCTTGAATGCCATCCGGTTGTCAAGACAGTAGTGACTGTTACAAATGTTCTGCTTCCCAGATGCAACAACCAGCTTTGTCAGTAACTGGGACTACAGGATGGGGTATGTACTGAGACTCAAAATCTGAATATAATTCTAGGACACCTTTATTTACGTAGGATGCAGTTTAGTTTAATCCATTTGCACTTTCCACATTCACTCAGATAATTACCAGGGTTGGAGCAACACAGTCTGCTATCAGTCAGGTTTGTACTCAGAAGCAGAAGGTGTTTGCATGAAGCTACTTCTTTGGTGCTTAGAAATTCTTTAGAGTTCTCTTGATCTGGGGTATCTCAAAGACACTTTCTCCAAGTCTTTGAATGACATGGTTGCATCATTGAGGCCATTGTATCAATGCTAAAATGTGTCACCTTTTTCTCAGGGGGTCTAGGTGCCACTTGACCTATTGCACGTGCACGCAATGGGAAGAGTCTCCTTTTAAATCTATGAGGCTACTTCTTCCCTTTTGGTGTTCAACAGAAAGTTTTTTTTTTTTTTTTTTTGCAATGTTGCCAAATATTAATGATAGTGATATTGCTGTTACTGTCACTGGTATTGATGGTGCTACAAAGGTTTTTTTTCTTACAGTAGCCTAATGTTTGTTGGGGACTGAAGCCATTTGCCAGCCCAAGGATGTGGGCAGCTAGAGTGGCAAGTTCTCAAAACTCTTTCCATAAACATAAGCCGTCTCTCAAACTACCAGGGTCCAGAGTTGAGGGCTACTCACTCTGGAAACAGATGTTATTTTACCTTCCCCAGTTAAAATATTGTCTCCCCTTATGCTTTCTTTTTTTCCAAGTGGTGTAGAGCATCCAATCAGCTTTGAATGCTTATAGTTAATTTGTATTGTTTGTGTTCCCTCTGAAAGCAAAGCTATCATTCTCTTAAGATCCTTCCATGAGATAATTGTTCCCTGTTGACTTTGACAAAACATCAGGTTTTTCTCCAGGCTGAATTATGGTCCTGTTTGCCCCATAGTGCCCTGTGATCTCCCAGAGAAAGAAAGGGGGCTGTCCTGAACAGGGAGGAGTAGCAAAGGCTTCCTCTTCTCTGCATCCCAGGTTGCTGTTGCCCGTGGGAAATTTGCCTAAGAGACGGAAAGGTGGGGGAGCAACGTGGCAAGCCTTGGGTTCTATCTGTCCTGTAAACGTGTCTCCTAAAGCTCCTAAGCTAACAGGGCGTATGCTGTTTCCCACAACATGTGTGCATTAGATACTACATATTCTTGTGAGGGTGAGATTGTACCTCTGCTGTTACCATTTGTAAAAAATGTGTGTGGATAGCATAAAAAATGCCAGCAGTCTGTATTTGAAGCCTCCCATAACTTCAGGTTTGTTTGTGCTAACAATGTGTTGGTGCATTTTGCATCTGTGTGGGAGAGTATCATCCCTGTAATAAGAAACTGTGTAAAACTGTTCTGATTGTCCAGCAGAAAGCACCTTTCTTTTTAGCCTAGGCAAGCAACAGGTTCATGCAACACCAGTTCAACAAAGGATTTATTTTTTGTGCATTTTTACATTGATTGGATTGATTTCAGCAACCCACATTTTCTTCTTGAGACTGTGCTAAAGAAAGGACAGACTTTTACATCTTGAGGTTTCTCTCCAAACTCATGTGGATCTCTGCTACTGTCTACAACTAGCTTCTGTGGAGAAGTATAAAAGCTTTTTTTCCTCTTAATTAACCTGTTTTTGAGCTGCACCCTTCCAGGAACCAAACAAGCCACGCTGGCACCTCAGAAAAGGAAAACAAAAAAAGACTCTTTTTCTCTACAGCCCTGGAAGGAAAAGCCCTCCATGTCCCATGCTACGCCCTGGTTCCAGGAACTGAAGTGACTGATGGGAATTCATTCCTGTGTTCTGCCTTCTTTATTGCTTCATCCACAAGGAAAGAACTAACCAGGCCAACCGTGAGAACTGGACATCAGGTCATTGCTTCACCTCACACTGCTCCCACCTTGCAAGCACCTAGTTTGCTGACCAGAAGGAATGGTGGCCTAAAACAGGATAGTCATCACCGTGAGGGCCTCAGCCCAGACGAGGATGAAATGCCTAAGGCCGCAATGGGTCAGAGGAGGCCTAGGGAGCAAAGGAACCAGGCCTCAAAATTGAGTGGCAAAACTGGAGAGGTGGGGGAACAGGTGAGGATGAGAGCTGGCTGGCTCTGAGTTCTTTGCAGCCAAAGGAAGGCCAAAATCAGCATGGAGTTTCCCAGGAGGACTACTAGCATTGGGGTTGCATATCATGTGTGTTGAATTTTTTCTTTGCTGCTTTTCCAACTGTTTTCCATTTTTTTTTTTGATTTTGCTGATAAAACTGCTAAGGAAATCACCCTAAAGACCAGTAGGGCCACTGGAGATTCTCCTGGTTCAGCTGCCGCCCCAGACCCTACCTCAGAATCAATGACTTGATTCCCATTAAGACCAGTGAGGAATGTTATGCCTGACTCCCCAGGATCCTGACATAATAGAAATATCTATCAGCTTTCTCAGGGCATTCAGGATAGGCATGACTCCTCTAGGCTCCAGATAGGCATGACACGGCCAAACACTAGAATAATCAAACTGTCTCAGGGTATGCATGATAGGCTTAGCTCTCTTAAGCTCTAGCCCATTCAAATGTCTAGTAACTGCCTCAGAGAATTCCCCTTGGAAAGTGGAAAGAGCTTACCTACAACGTAATGGACAAAGATTGCTTAGAAGGTGTAAATTAAAAGATAAAACTTACTGCTAATCAAATCTGCTTCTGTATATCACTTGCTTAACTGCTGCTATGTGATTTTGTAACTTCCCGTTGTCGCCATTGTTCTGATTTTTGTCAAAAACTGATTGTATTGTTTCCCATTTACCGAAAGCTCACTGTGAAGCTATAAAAACCTCATTCCAACTCTGTTCAGGGCCGCATTCTAACCATGAATGTTGGTCCCTGCAGGAAATCCTGCAGGTTAATAAACTCCTCTTTATTTTTACCATCCGGTCTCTGGTCTCATCTGCAAAACCGCGGGTTACAACATACTGAGTTTTGGGGCTTTTCCCCACAGATTTCCTATCTTAATTCCCAGTGCCTGTAGCTGTGATCTCTCATATATCTGGCATCACTACCTCTGGGCCAATTTTCTAGAGAGGACAGGATATTACATCAGACAATATAGCTTTCTTACTTATCAGTGAGGTTGTGTTCATACAAGAGAACATGAGTGGGTGAGAGATGCAGTGTTATACTTTAAAGTGTGTTTTGTGTATATGTGAAGTGAAATTAATGTTGACACACATGCAAATATTAACACAGAATCTCACTCTCAATCTGCACATGAAAAATTATCAAATCCTATGAGAAACAAAGACATCACAATACCCATTATCAATGTCAAAAAGGAATTATAATTCTATCTTCTTATGTGAAAAATGAGCTGAAATGTAACATATACAATAGTAGCTTTTTCCAAAAATTGATGCAGTGAAAGACCACAGTTCCTGTGAATCATTTGCAAGACACTTTGTGGAAGAGTCATTTGTATTCATCGTGACTTGGACTTTGTGCTGTGCAGGGTCATTATTGGACTTTTGCAGAAGAGGTTCTAGCCTGGTTTTGCTGGCTGATTTTAGTCATTTGAGCATGAGATATGGACAAGATGCTTAGCTGAGTCCATGTGGACTGAGCAGTATGTGGACTGACCCTTACCCCTCAAGCGGTAATCTAGTAAGAAGGGGAAGTGAGGCTGAATGTCTGTTTCTTTGAGAAAGGGAATAATCCCGGTATCTTTAAAGAGGTAATTATCCAACCTAGCTTGGATTAGAAAGATGCTAAAATATTATTGTTTGATGACTAAAGTTCCCATCCTGGGAAAGGTGCTGAAGTTACTTTTGGATGAACTAAGTTTTGGTTTCCAGTTCCTGGATCATCTTTGTTGCTCCCCTTTGAACTTTTTCCTGTTCATCTGTAGCTTTCGTAAAGAAGATCTTTCTCACTTCTAGCTTTGATTGTGCTCACTGTCAGCATATGGATCAGCTCCAAGGGAGTGTTAAGTTCAATAGAAATACAGGTTCTCAGTGTTGCTCTAAAGCAATCTGCACAGTGCTGGATTTAGAAGATTTGACATCCCCAGATCCCAAACCTGGAATGATGCCCTTGCAAGCCAGAGAGCCATCCCTGTCCAGCCCAGAATGTGAGCTGGCTTTTTTTTTTTTTTTTTGAGGCCCTTCTTGAAGGGAACCAGTGAAGCATAGGTGGTTCCATAGCTTATCTCCTGCTCTGGTCACTGATGGGCCACCGGAGCATGGCAGGAGCTGTGCTGCAGAACAGCTCCCACGTCATTTGCCTGGCCTTTGATCACGGCTGTTGCCCACACCTTGTTTCACTGCTTCGCACAGGGTCTTTCTTCTTCTGGATGCTGGATATCTGGCTTGTGTGAGACTGTAAGTAGAATTTCATGGTCCTGTTGGGAGCAGCTTGCTGAGGTGAGAAGGCAGGGCAAGAATGACAGCCCAGCCAGACTGATATACAAGTGAGACTTGATTGCAGTAAAGCCAGGAGGAAAAGCTCTAGTTGTGATGTTCTAAAAATCTTTATACCTGACAGAGTCAATAGCTACGAGGCACGTTTCACAAACATCATTAAAAGGACCAAAAGGCATCTCCTTTTGGCAATTAGAAGGGGGATCAGTCCAAAAGGGGGCAAATATATTTAATCCAGGGCTGACCAAAGAAATTTTGCTACCTGGGATGAAGGACAAGGTGGTTTCATTCCTCCTGTTCCATGTAGAAAAGTGACCAGACAGGGAGTCGAATTTCCATTCAGCTCTGGAGATGCATCGCCCCTGAACCCAGTAGGTACAGTTAGGGCGCTGGGTCGCACAACACACACAGCTCTGTCTTCCAAGACCTTGTGACACCTTTTCCCCAGCAATGGCTGCCTGAGGCTGATGCTTCCCTTTGCCCAGAAGTAGAGCTGGCCCTGGTGTGACAATTCAGAGTGAAGGCAATAGTGATCTGTACATGCTCAGCAGGGACTTTTCCAAGATACCAGAGTTTCTTTAAGCTAAAAGATGGCCCCCTTGTGGGGGGCTGCAGAGGGGGCATCTTCCTTTATTCCAGTGCTTCTCCCCTAGGCCCTACCCCACCAATATCAGCCTACAAAAACCACAATGCCCCACTCATTTCAGGACATTGCAAAGTGTTGCCCAGTATGACAACCAAACCATTTTATTATGATTTTAATGTGAATTTCACCAAAGTAAACAACACCATATAAAAGGGGGAAAAGCTGTTCTTATGGAAGATAAACCAACTCATCTACAACATACACGTATGAAATGTATGTCCATAAGAATATGTAAGTATGATCAATACCAGCGGAAAAGATAAGCTTCATGACATAAGAACATAAGCTTCAGAAAATATCCTAATATTCATTCTCTGGTGGAACCTATGTTGAATCACCTGTTCAAACATTGAAAGCCTCATTAGGTCCTCAGTCCACTGTGTTATGGGAGGTGGGCATTTATCTCTCCAGTGTTGTAATATCAGTATTTTAGCTCTGAAAAGTGTGTGGAAAATCCACTTGCACTGTCCTTATAATAAGTCTCATATGGCAGGTAAATAATTTACTGGTGTGTGCATCAGTAAATATTAAAAAGCATTTTAGTACTAAATTTTTCTGTTCCATAACCTTCCCCTAAACTTCACAACCAAACTAGTGCTTAAGAATGGAGAAGATCATGGTCTGGGTTTTCTTTAATAGGTTCCAAGAAGGTGCGTGGAGCTTTGATGCAAAAAAAGGCAAGCAGAACACTCTTCTAAGGAGACAATGGAGGACCTCTGTGACATTCGGTCAATGCATTCCACAAATCTGAAATAGCAAAAGCAAAACTTAGTCTAATGAAGTTATAGTTAATGGTACAGTAATTTGTGTGATGACTTGGGCAATGGATTGTAGAACAGTTCATTCAAGGACTTTCATATTAGCTAAAACAATGGCTTGTGCTAGTAGAATCCAAGTATGAGATTGCCTGTTTACACAACAATGAAAATGGAGTGCCCCAGAAGCTTTGCGCCAGTGCAGAGTGTAGGACCTTAACATGTATATGATGCCCAAGCAGTTAGAGCCCTGTCAGGGACAGGGAAGGGCACAGCCTGCTGCTGTTGGTAGGAGGGCTAACCCTCAGACTACGCCTTCTCATGGCTACTATTCAATCCTGTTTCTACAGCAAAAGCCGGAGGGAGTAGCCAAAATGGTCTTTTCCATCAGTGCCACCATCTTCCTGACCCTCTTCTGCTACCTCTGGAATGCAGAGGCTCGAAGCTACGAATCCATCCTCGCAGTGCAAAATGGAGGGCCATGGGGTCACTGGGGAAAGAAAGCGTTTTGTGCTCAGGGTTCTGCGATCGGTTTTGCACTCAAGGTAACACCTGCTGTGAAACCTGCTTTGCAGACAACCTTATGCTGAATAATTATCTTTGGCATTTCTGCATTTGTTTCTTTCCACATTTCCTCAGAGGGAATTGTGAACTAGTTACTGTGGTTCATAGATGACAAAACAATTCCAGAACTTGGCAATAATGCAACAACACTGGAAACATCTATACTGGTTTTACATCACGTTCACTTGCATGATGCTTTGCTGTGCATCCTGGGAATTGTAATTTGTGAAGGGGCTAGCGATGGGAAGTCTAGGTGGAACTTGAGCCTTTCCTTGTCCTTCGTAGGATAATGGTAAAACTTAGGGTGCTGTATTATGCCAGGTAAGAGGGATCTCTGTATAGTCAACACGGAGTGTGAGCTGTTCTCCAGGTTTTCAGACAGAAGCCTTTCCCAGCCCTACCTGGAGAGATCAACAACTGAATCTTTTGCATGCAAAGCACTTGCTCTGCACTGCATCACAGCCCTTCCTCAGCAGTAGAAATCTTAATCTACCATCTGTGACAGTGAGTTTAGAACAGACATGTAAGCCACATGGCCTGTGGCAGCTGCTGCTGCTGAAAAAGAGAGAAGTATACAGTAGCAACGGCATCTATAATTCCTGCCACAGAAGTTGTGTTCATGGTTTACCGGTTTTTGCCTGCTTCCTAGGTTTCTCCAAAGAAGCTCTAGGAATTAAGAACCATAAAACCCATTTCTAGAGCATTTTTTCTTCCTATGGGTGGCTCTTTTAATGCCTTCACAGTTTCTTTGGGTCTCTGATCCCACAGTTCTGTCACCGCTCATGCAAACCAAGGAGTTATATTTAAAAGAGTAAGGGTGATAAGTGAGCAACGCTGCCTTTCATGGTAATCCACACTTCCTGGACATTTCCAGAATTGCTCCCACATTTGCAGAAGAAATGGCTGGAATGTCACTCCATTTTCAGAGGCTAAGTTGCCGTCCTAGCAAACATACAGTGTGGCTGTGTGGGCACCTGGACTTAGAAAGAACCATTAGCTAGCAAAGGAAATACAAGCTACAAGGCAAAGCCAGTGCATAATTTGAAAATCCAGCAAGCCTGGAACATGCCGGTCTACCACATTAAGCCTTCAGTATCCAGAACATCCAGTTCCAGGACAGAAGGACAAGCAAGGATTGTTATAGTGGCTATTTACTAAGAGTGTCTCCTTTTAACTTACTTGAACCTACACCATGCTTTAGCACAATTCAGACTCTTCCCAGAATCTCTCCCCATCCCTGTTCCCAAAATGTTCACTTTCCTCTGTTTGGATGTACTGTGTTTGAAATACTGCCCTGCATAATGAAGCTCATATAGCTTCCTCTATGAGCTTGGAAATCAAATAACATTAAAGCCAAAGAGGATGGTTCATTTAGGCTTTTGAATGTCTTCTATGAATTGGCATGAATGAGTAATTCTCAATGAAGTTTATTCTTTGCGAATGTTATCGTTGCCTTCAGAGAAATTACCCCAGTGTCCTCCTTGTCCTGATGCCTAGCTTTCTCACAGCCTTTCTCTCTTGTGCACCAGGTGGAGCCCTATCAAGGTGGTGAAAAGGCGGAAGATGATACATCCCTGAATGGCATTCGCCTGATCTGCAAAGATAACTCATTCGTTTCATCTGCATTTGGGCAGTAAGTAGCTCTTTGGATTTGACTAGCCATCACTAGCAATAGTCGAGTGCCCTGTGCCTATGATGTTTTGGGGTGTCCACTTATGAATTGCCCAAAAATAAGTATTGTGTCAGAGGATAGTATTTGCATATGCAAATGTATACATATAGGTACAAATGTAGACATAATGCCTATAATTTAAGCAGAAGTACTGTGCATCTCAGTAGAGTTTGCAAGACTAAGAGGCAGTGATGGTGTGCCCTGCAGTCCGGTGCTGTCATTGGATGGGCAGCTTCAAGGTCCTCAAGGTTCTCCTCCTTGTTGATATGCTGAATTTACACCAGACTTGGAATGAACAGTTTATCAAACGGAGGACAATCAGTTTCTAATGCAGCACTCTCCTCTGCCAAGTCTTCAGATTAGAGGATGGTCTTCTTTAAAGGGGGATATCTGGCCACCCTACCCTGAGTCTATTAACAGCAATTGCAATGGAAAGGAGGTGTCTCAGTTTTATTGCCAGCTGGTATGTTGGTTCAGAGCACTTACTATCTACGGACCACACACCTGGACAGAGCCTACTTCCTCTGAACTGACATGCTGGCCACCAGCCTCTGGAAGAATCTTAAGCTCAGTCAGCACCAGTGAAATACATCAGGTCTGTATTCTCATTATCTTCCTAAGAACTGACTTCATATGACCCAGCAAACTGGGAATATCTTCACCATTTTACTCTTATGAATAATGAAGACAAATGAGCTGGAATGAGAAATAATTCATCCTGAATGAATCTGTGACCCATAAGAATTTTTTTCCCATCTGCTACATATCTATAAACACCCATAGGATTAAGGCAACATCTTGGTATTGAGGAGTGGATTTTTTTTGTCCATGTAAGAAACAACTCCAACTCCTGCCAAGATCACGATAGTCCAGACATTATAGTCCCTTCCCCTTAGTGTTGCTGTGTTTTTCATGTGGCTCTCCCTCTCTCACTGTTCCAAAGAAGCAAAGCTAGGACACATGTTGTGCTTCTCTCTGAGGCTACGGAACTTGCGAGCCAAAGCAGCCGATTCCAGAAATGGCATACTTTGGTCTAGTGGAATGGCAGGAGATAGGCACTTTTCAGAATACTCCACCAATGAACTACCCCAAGCTACGAAACCTTCTAAATCTTCCCACTGTAGATCAAAGGAGCTCTACATGGATGCAACCGTTGTTTTTGATCCTGCACTGCAGTTCATATGTGCTCATGATTCATCCTCTCACAGGTTTCAGGAGTTGAAGATGCAGCTGGCATTGCAATCTGAACGTATTTCTGAAGTCAAACTCATTGTCTTCCTTGGCAGGTGGGGTGCTTGGACTGAGATTCATTATTGCCCGAAACCATACAAACTGGTGTCCTTTGCTCTGAGAATTGAAATCCCCCAAGGCCTTGGGGATGACACAGGAGCCAACAATATCTATTTCATATGCAATGATGGGACAATGCTGAGGGGCAACTCCCACAGATGGGGCCATTTTGGCCCATGGAGCCCTTTCTGTAATTCCGGTACCTCTATTTGTGGACTCCAGACAAAGGTGGAGGTTCCACAAGGCATTGATGATGACACTGCACTGAATGACGTGAAGTTCTTCTGCTGTTTGGATGAATGATATGATGACTAGCATTGTGGGTTTCTTAGACATGAATGTATCCAGCATTAAATCTTATCTCTGAAGGTGCATGTCTTTTTTAAACATCTGAATCACTTAACTGGATTTATCCCTGCTGAATGGGTGAAGAATGAAAGAAAATGGCAACAGGACTAACCATATAAATCAAGGCTGAATCTTTTGGTCCTGATGCCTCACTGGGCACATGTGTGTCTATGCACACATGACTCACATACATTTACACGCACAACACACACCAGTCACACATATACAAGCAGAAATCGCTCTCTCTCTCTCTCTCTCTCTCTCTCTCTCTCTCTCTCTCTCTCTCTC